>NC_091263.1:23350833-23653863 GCF_042477335.2 Ovis canadensis
ATCAAGAGACTGTATGTATATGGCCTGGGTCTGCACACTATTTTGTTCTCTTCAACTTATTGCTTAACCATATGCCAAAGCCATTCAATCTTTTATTTTTAACTGAAGTCTATTTATTTACAATGTTGTATTAGTATTTATTCTTAATTATTGGAACTGTTGGAGTGGAAGCAATTTTCCTCAGCCCTTCTTCTGGCTGGTCTAAGAACTAAACTGACATGACACAGATTAACAGGAGAAAATCAAGTGAAGTTTAATAACATATATACCATGGGAGGCACAGTGGTAATCTGCCTGCCTTTTCAGAAGATGCAGGTTTGATCCCTGGGTTGGGAAGATGCCCTGGAGATGGAAATGGCAACCCGCTCCAGTATTTTGAATGTACGCGTGTGCGCACGCGTGCGCGCGCGCACACACACACACGCACACACACACACACACACACACACAGAGGGAGAGACCCAGGAGAACTGAATAACTCACCAAAAAAGAGGATATTGAGATGTTGAGGGTGGGGAAGAGTCTGTTATGGGAGGTGAGCAGGAAAGCACAGAAAATAAAGGCGTGGTGGTTGTGCGGATTTAATCATCACCTTCCCACTTGAGAGAGTTTCTAGAGGTCTGGTCCTCCTCCTCCTCCCTTGGAGGGAGACCACCTTACAAATGGATTTCCCTTATAAGTGTAAATGTTTCTTACAAAAGAATAGGGATAACCTACTTGGTTTTCAGAGTTTTCCCCATGTCTACTCTTTCACAGAAAATAACCGGCTTGAAATATGTTAGTATGCCAGAAAGACACATTTTGAGTTGGTGAATTTCACTTCCCTGCAGAACTTTATAATAAGACACGATGTTTGGTAGTGTGAGTGTTCTCCATTTGTTCCTCCACTCCAAGATTGTCTTGGCTGCTCTTGGTCCTTCGCATTTCCATACACATTTTAGAATCAACTTGTAAATTTATGCAAACACATCCATATGCTGGAATATTGATTGGGATTGCATCGAATCTATTGGCTAACTCGGTGAGTTTCACATTTTTAAATATTCTTGTTTATGAACATAGCATAGCTCTCCTTTTATTTAAGAGTTTTGATTTATCCTAAAGGTGTTTTATTTTCTATGTAGAGATACTGCATGCATTTTGGTAGATTGAGTCCTAAGGTAGTTGATGTTTTTGATGTCTTTGAAAATCATATTTTAAGATTTTCATTTTTTAAATATATTTACTGCTTTCAATTGAACTGTAGTGGATTTACAATTTTGTGTTAGTATCAGGCGTACAACATAGTCATTCAGCTATGTGCACACGCGTGTGTGCACACACACAAACACACATAATTTATCCCCTCCCCCCGTTTCCCTTTTGGTAACCATAGATTTGTTCTCTCTGTCTATGGGTCCACTTATATTTTTTAAAAAATATCATTTGTATCATATTTTTTTAAGATTCCACATATAAGCAATATCATGTTTGATATTTATCTTTGGTTTTAGATAATTACCTCTGGCTTACTTCATTTACGATTTTCATTTTTCTATTGTCTCTTACTGGTAGATAAAAACATACATTTTATATTGACTTTGAAAACAATCACCTTGTAAAAGCAGTTCGATATTTCTAAATTTATCTATATATATTTAAACATGTCCTATGTTTATAACCATGTTGGTGAAAGTGAAAGTTTTATTTCTTCCTTTTCAATTCATTTCCAAACATGTGTATATATGTAATTATTACATATATGTATATACAATGTGTGTGTGTGTTTTGCCTTTAGTATTGGCTAGGACCTTCAGTACAGTATTGAATAGGAGTAGTTGGAGGGGGCATTTTTGTTTCATTCTGGATCAGAAAGAAATTTCTAGATATTTGACCATTAAGCGTGTTTACTATATGTGTTGTTGTTTTTCCGGTATATGACTTTTATCATATTAATGAAGTCCCTTCCCTTGCAGTAATAGTTTGCTAAGAGGTTTTTATAAGAACTAATCTAAGGCTTCATTCTTGCTAAGTGCTAGTCCCTTTTCAGTTTGTTTTGCTCTGGTAGCATAGAACATTAAATACTTGGACTAAAATTTTGGGTGTACAGAAAGACTGGTCCTCTTCACCAAGCCTTGAACTCTATTTTTTAATGACATTCTCACTGTTTTGAGACTACTGAAAACTGTACAGACAATTTCATTTAGCTGCAACTATCTTCTGGACGTCTTAGAATCATATTCCGTCACCAAGTAGAAATCACTGAAGGACATTTCTAGGGGAAATGCTGAAAAGAATTTTAGGTTTTTACCAACCTGGCATTTTGACTCCCTCAAATCCTAGATGCCTTGAGTGTGTGTGTGTGTGAGTGTGTGTGTGTGTGTGTGTGTGTGTACACGCACACACATGTGCGTGCTCAGTCTTGTCCAACTCTGTGGCCCGCCAAGCTCCTCTATCCATGGGATTTCCCAAGTTAAGAAAACTGGAGTGGGTTGCCTTTTCCTGCTCTGGGGATCTTCTCAACCTACGGATAGAACCTGTGTCTCTTGTGTCTCCTTCATTGGCAGATGGATTCTTTACTACTAGTGCTACCAAGGAAGCCATCTTAGATGACTTGGTTATTCTTGAATCCCTTCCAGAGTCTTCAAAATTCAGCTCCCCTGTTGCCTGGAGGTTTAGAAGTAAAGGCTACTGTTTTATTTGACTGCTAATTGTGTGCTTCTACTATAAATATACCATTGTCTTATATACTGTGAATGGGATGATGAACTGTCCCATTCTCTAGAAAGAGAGTCCGTCTGATGGGGTGTTAGAGAAATAATAATATACATTATTACATGCAGATAGTATTCCAATCAGACATTAGTAAGAGTCAGTCACTCCACTGAGAACCCATGTTGGGACACTTTATCGAAATATTTATATTTGTTTGCATGCTGGACAGGAATGGCTGCCTAACTTGATGGATGCCAGGGGTTAGCAACACAAATACCCTGAGTTCTAATCTGAATTCTCACATAGCATATTTGCATTCATGAACAAACTGGCCTAGTAGAAGCACCTGTTGAGAGCTGGAAGGGACTGTTAGATCACACTGTTTAGTATTCTCCCTGAAGTCCAGAGAGGGTGCCCAACTCATACAGCTGGCCGGATGGAACAAGTCTAGGATCCAAGGTTCAGCCTTCCTAGGTCATATTGTCTTAATATTTTAGATGTGGAGCACAGTGCTTTCACAAGCATCAAAGGGGAAAAGCACGTTCATGTATGGATAAAGTTCCTTTTCTTAGGAATATTGATTGATTCAGAATAGAATTACAAATTTCACTACTTTAAAGCTGGTGCTGGACTGCAAAAGAAACCAAAGTAAAATGTTTCCTCTTATTTAATTAAAAAGCCCAAGATCTAACCGCTTTTTCAGATTCTGATATGGTAAGCACTGTCTCTCTCCAGTCCATTCTCTTTTCCAGTCACTATGATTGATCTGTATTAATAGATACATTTTACATTTCAATGAACCACCAACTGGTATACACACATACTTTTAATTTATATGCAGAAGAAATATAGTCTTATTCCTTTCCTTTTATTCTATTTTATTCAAGAATATGTCAATCAGGATCTGCTACATTGGTCCAGGTTCAGAGCTACCACTTTGAAAGAACATTGATCTACATACTGGTCAGTTATCCTTCCAAATCATCTTACTCAATGTACAGTCAGAATCTTTGAGTACATAAAGCTTTCTATGACCTGCTTCCATCTCCCAGCAGTACTTGGGTACACATTCCTCCACTCTGAGTGAACTCTTTCATACAGTTTCCCATACAGCCTCTTCCTGTCATCCGTTTCCAGATAGTTTTCAGTATTTGCCTTATGCACCTTCCATACCTTCTTTGAGACACCTTCCATACCTTCCAATCTGATTTTAATTTCTCTCCATGGTTTGCTTATTCTATCATCAGGGAATATTACTGATGGTCATTCACTGAGCACATAGTGATGCCAGGAACTGTGTTACTGCAGAACTCTATGTTATAAATATTAATATAACCTCTCTGGATTAGATGGTAACTGTAGTTTGGAAAAGTGGTATAACTTACATAGGTAATGCTGCTGGTGAACCGTAGATTAGTGGCTTGAACTCAAGCAAACTGATCCCAGAGTTCTTTTTTTTTTTTTTTTTAGTTTTTTATTTTTTTAATTTTGAAATCTTTAATTCTTCCAGGCGTTCCCAAACATGAACCCCCCTCCCACCTCCCTCCCCATAACATCTCTCTGGGTCATCCCCATGCACCAGCCGCAGGCATGCTGTATCCTGCGTCAGACATAGACTGGCGATTCAATTCTTACATGATAGTATACATGTCAGAATGTCGTTCTCCCAAATCATCCCACCCTCTCCCTCTCCCTCTCCCTCTGAGTCCAAAAGTCCGTTATAAACATCTGTGTCTTTTTTGCTGTCTTGCATACAGGGTCGTCATTGCCATCTTCCTAAATTCCATATATATGTGTTAGTATACTGTATTGGTGTTTTTCTTTCTGGCTTACTTCACTCTGTATAATCGGCTCCAGTTTCATCCATCTCATCAGAACTGATTCAAATGAATTCTTTTTAACGGCTGAGTAATACTCCATTGTGTATATGTACCACAGCTTTCTTATCCATTCATCTGCTGATGGACATCTAGGTTGTTTCCATGTCCTGGCTATTATAAATAGTGCTGCGATGAACATTGGGGTACATGTGTCTCTTTCAATTCTGGTTTCCTCGGTGTGTATGCCCAGCAATGGGATTGCTGGGTCATAAGGTAGTTCTATTTGCAATTTTTTAAGGAATCTCCACACTGTTCTCCATAGTGGCTGTACTAGTTTGCATTCCCACCAACAGTGTAGGAGGGTTCCCTTTTCTCCACACCCTCTCCAGCATTTATTGCTTGCAGATTTTTGGATCGCAGCCATTCTGACTGGTGTGAAGTGGTACCTCATTGTGGTTTTGATTTGCATTTCTCTAATAATGAGTGATGTTGAGCATCTTTTCATGTGTTTGTTAGCCATTCGTATGTCTTCTTTGGAGAAATGTCTATTTAGTTCTTTGGCCCATTTTTTGATTGGGTCATTTATTTTTCTGGAATTGAGCTGCATAAGTTGCTTGTATATTTTTGAGATTAGTTGTTTGTCAGTTGCTTCATTTGCTATTATTTTCTCCCATTCAGAAGGCTGTCTTTTCACCTTGCTTATATTTTCCTTTGTTGTGCAGAAGCTTTTAATTTTAATTAGATCCCATTTGTTTATTTTTGCTTTTATTTCCAGTATTCTGGGAGGTGGATCATAGAGGATCCTGCTGTGATTTATGTTGGAGAGTGTTTTGCCTATGTTCTCCTCTAGGAGTTTTATAGTTTCTGGTCTTACATTTAGATCTTTAATCCATTTTGAGTTTATTTTTGTGAATGGTGTTAAAAAGTGATCTAGTTTCATTCTTTTACAAGTGGTTGACCAGTTTTCCCAGCACCACTTGTTAAAGAGATTGTCTTTACTCCATTGTATATTCTTGCCTCCTTTGTCAAAGATAAGGTGTCCATATTTGTGTGGATTTGTCTCTGGGCTTTCTATTTTGTTCCATTGATCTATATGTCTGTCTTTGTGTCAGTACCATACTGTTTTGATGACTGTGGCTTTGTAGTAGAGCCTGAAGTCAGGCAAGTTGATTCCTCCAGTTCCATTCTTATTTCTCAAGATTGCTTTGGCAATTCGAGGTTTTTTGTGTTTCCATACAAATCTTGAAATTATTTGTTCTAGTTCTGTGAAAAATATGGCTGGTAGCTTGATAGGGATTGCATTGAATTTGTAAATTGCTTTGGGTAGTATACTCATTTTCACTATATTGATTCTTCCAACCCATGAACATGGTATATTTCTCCATCTATTAGTGTCCTCTTTGATTTCTTTCATCAGTGTTTTATAGTTTTCTATATATAGGTCTTTAGTTTCTTTAGGTAGATATATTCCTAAGTATTTTATTCTTTTCGTTGCAATGGTGAATGGAATTGTTTCCTTAATTTCTTTTTCTACTTTCTCATTATTCGTGTATAGGAATGCAAGGGATTTCTGTGTGTTGATTTTATATCCTGCAGCTTTACTATATTCATTGATTAGCTCTAGTAATTTTCTGGTGGAGTCTTTAGGGTTTTCCATGTAGAGGATCATGTCATCTGCAAACAGTGAGAGTTTTACTTCTTCTTTTCCAATTTGGATTCCTTTTATTTCTTTTTCTGCTCTGACTGCTGTGGCCAAAACTTCCAGAACTATGTTGAATAGTAGCGGTGAAAGTGGGCACCCTTGTCTTGTTCCTGCCTTTAGGGGAAATGCTTTCAATTTTTCACCATTGAGGATAATGTTTGCTGTGGGTTTGTCATAGATAGCTTTTATTATGTTGAGGTATGTTCCTTCTATTCCTGCTTTCTGGAGAGTTTTTATCATAAATGGATGTTGAATTTTGTCAAAGGCCTTCTCTACATCTATTGAGATAATCATATGGTTTTTATTTTTCAGTTTGTTAATGTGGTGAATTACATTGATTGATTTGCGGATATTGAAGAATCCTTGCATCCCTGGGATAAAGCCCACTTGGTCATGGTGTATGATCTTTTTAATGTGTTGTTGGATTCTGATTGCTAGAATTTTGTTGAGGATTTTTGCATCTATGTTCATCAGTGATATTGGCCTGTAGTTTTCTTTTTTTGTGACATCTTTGTCAGGTTTTGGTATTAGGGTGATGGTGGCCTCATAGAATGAGTTTGGAAGTTTACCTTCCTCTGCAATTCTGGAAGAGTTTGAGTAGGATAGGTGTTAGCTCTTCTCTAAATTTTTGGTAGAATTCAGCTGTGAAGCCGTCTGGACCTTGGCTTTTGTTTGCTGGAAGATTTCTGATTACAGTTTCAATTTCCGTGCTTGTGATGGGTCTGTTAAGATTTTCTATTTCTTCCTGGTTCAGTTTTGGAAAATTGTACTTTTCTAAGAATTTGTCCATTTCTTCCACGTTGTCCATTTTATTGGCATACAACTGCTGATAGTAGTCTCTTATGATCCTTTGTATTTCTGTGTTGTCTGTTGTGATCTCTCCATTTTCATTTCTAATTTTATTGATTTGATTTTTCTCTCTTTGCTTCTTGATGAGTCTGGCTAATGGTTTGTCAATTTTATTTATCCTTTCAAAGAACCAGCTTTTGGCTTTGTTGATTTTTGCTATGGTCTCTTTTGTTTCTTTTGCATTTATTTCTGCCCTAATTTTTAAGATTTCTTTCCTTCTACTAACTCTGGGGTTCTCCAATTCTTCCTTTTCTAGTTGCTTTAGGTGTAGAGTTAGGTTATTTATTTGGCTTTTTTCTTGTTTCTTGAGGTATGCCTGTATTGCTATGAACTTTCCCCTTAGCATTGCTTTTATAGTGTCCCACAGGTTTTGGGTTGTTGTGTTTTCATTTTCATTAGTTTCTATGCATATTTTGATTTCTTTTTTGATTTCTTCTGTGATTTATTGGTTATTCAGAAGTGTGTTGTTCAACCTCCATATGTTGGAATTTTTACTAGTTTTTCTCCTGTAATTGAGATCTAATCTTAATGCATTATGGTCAGAAAGGATGCTTGGAATGATTTCGATTTTTTTGAATTTATCAAGTTTAGAGTTATGGCCCAGGATGTGATCTATCCTGGAGAAGGTTCCATGAGCACTTGAAAAAAAGGTGAAATTCATTGTTTTGGGGTGAAATGTCCTATAGATATCAATTAGGTCTAACTGATCTAATGTATCATTTAAAGTTTGTGTTTCTTTGTTAATTTTCTGTTTAGTTGATCTGTCCATAGGTGTGAGTGGGGTATTAAAGTCTCCCACTGTTATTGTGTTATTGTTGATTTGCCCTTTCATACTTGTTAGCATTTGTCTTACATATTGTGGTGCTCCTATATTGGGTGCATATATATTTATAATTGTTATATCTTCTTCTTGGATTGATCCTTTGATCATTATGTAGTGGCCTTCTTTGTCTCTTTGCACAGCCTTTGTTTTAAAGTCTATTTTATCGGATATGAGTATTGCCACTCCTGCTTTCTTTTGGTCTCTATTTGCGTGGTATATCTTTTTCCAGCCCTTCACTTTCAGTCTGTATGTGTCCCTTGTTTTGAGGTGGGTCTCTTGTAAGCAGCATATAGAGGGGTCTTGTTTTTGTATCCATTTGGCCAGTCTTTGCCTTTTGGTTGGGGCGTTCAACCCATTTACGTTTAAGGTAATTATTGATAAGTATGATTCCCTTACCATTTACTTCATTGTTTTGGGTTCGGGTTTATACACCCTTTTCGTGTTTCCTGTCTAGAGAATATCCTTTAGAATTTGTTGGAGAGCTGGTTTGGTGGTGCTGAATTCTCTCAGCTTTTGCTTGTCTGTAAAGCTTTTGATTTCTCCTTCGTATTTGAATGAGATCCTTGCTGGTACAGTAATCTGGGCTGTAGGTTATTGTCTTTCATCACTTTAAGTATGTCTTGCCATTCCCTCCTGGCCTGAAGAGTTTCTATTGAAAGACCAGCTGTTATCCTTATGGGAATCCCCTTGTGTGTTATTTGTTGTTTTTCCCTTGCTGCCTTTAATATTTGTTCTTTGTGTTTGATCTTTGTTAATTTGATTAATATGTGTCTTGGGGTGTTTCGCCTTGGGTTTATCCTATTTGGAACTCTCTGTGTTTCTTGGACTTGGGTGATTATTTCCTTCCCCATTTTAGGGAAGTTTTCAACTATTATCTCCTCAAGGATTTTCTCATGATCTTTCTTTCTGTCTTCTTCTGGGACTCCTATAATTCGAATGTTGGAGCGTTTCATATTGTCCTGGAGGTCTCTGAGATTGTCCTCGTTTCTTTTAATTTGTTTTTCTTGTTTCCTCTCTGATTCATTTATTTCTACCATTCTATCTTCTATTTCACTAATCCTGTATTCTGCCTCCGTTATTCTACAATTTGTTGCCTCCAGAGTGTTTCTGATCTCATTTATTGCGTTATTCATTATATTTTGACTCTTTTTTATTTCTTCTAGGTCCTTGTTAAACCTTTCTTGCATCTTCTCAATCCTTGTCTCTAGGCTATTTATCTGTGATTCTATTTTGATTTCAAGATTTTGGATCATTTTCACTATCAATATTCAGAATTCCTTCTCAGGTAGATTCCCTACTTCTTCCTCTTTGTTTGGTTTGGTGGGCAACTCTCCTGTTCCTTTACCTGCTGAGTATTCCTCTGTCTCTTCATCTTGGTTATATTGCTGCGTTTGGGGTGGCCTTTTTATATTCTGGTAATTTGTGGAGTTCTCTTTATTATGGAGCTTCCTCACTGTGGGTGGGGTTGTATCAGTGGCTTGTCAAGGTTTCCTGGTTAGGGAGGCTTGTGTTGGAGTTCTGGTGGGTGGAGCTGCGTTTCTTCTCTCTGGAGTGCAGTGGAGTGACCAGTAATGGGTTATGAGACATCAAAGGTTTTGGAATAATTTTGAGCTGCCTGTATATTGAAGCTCAGGGGAGTGTTCCTGTGTTGCTGGAGAATTTGAGTGGTATGTCTTGTTTTGGAACTTGTTGGCCCTTGGGTGGAGCTTGGTTTTGGTGTAGGTATGAAGGCATTTGATGAGCTCCTATTGCTTAATGTTCCCTGAATTCAAGAGTTCTCTAGTGTTTTCAGGCTTTGGATTTAAGCCTTCTGCTTCTGGTTTTCAGTTTTATTTTTACAGTAGCCTCTAGACTTCTCCATCTATACTGCACCGATGATAAAACATCTAGGTTAAAGATGAAAAGTTTCTCCACATTGAAGGACACTCAGAGAGGTTCACTGAGTTACAAGGAGAAGAGAAGATGGAGGGGTTAGTTAGAGGTAACTGGAATGAGATGTGATGAGATCAAAAGAGGAGAGAGCAAGCTAGCCAGTAGTCACTTCCTTATGTGCGCTCTATAGTCTGGACCGCTCAGAGGTATTTACGGAGTTATATGGGGAAGAGGAGAGGGAGGAAGTAGACAGAGGTAGCCAGGAGGATAAGAGAGAGGAATGAGAAGGAGAGAGACAAATCCTGCCAGTAACCAGTTCCTTAGGTGTTCTCCACCGTCTGGAACACACAGAGATTCACAGAGTTGGATAGAGAAGAGATGAGGGAGAAAAGAGACAGAGGCCACCTGGTGGAGAAAAAGGAGAGTCCCAAGGAGGAGAGAGTGGTCAAGCCAGTAATCTCGCTCTCAGGTAAACTTGGGTAGTGAAGTTTGGGTTTTTAAATGTACAAAATTGACAACAAAAACCTAAGAGCAAAGATTAAAAATCTGTTTTTGAAGACAATGGTCTGCTTTTCTGGTTGCCTGATGTCCTCTGCCAGCCTATAGAAGTTGTTTTGTGGAGTTTGCTCGGTGTTGAAATGTTCTTTTGAGGAATTTGTGAGGGAGAAAGTGGTCTTCCCGTCCTATTCCTCCACCATCTTTACACTTCCTCACCCAGAGTTCTTTTTTTAATAATTGATTTTTTAATTGGAGGAAAATTGCTTTTCAATGATGTGTTGGTTTCTGCCATACAACAATGTGAATGGGTCATAATTATACATATATAATTTAGCCTTGAGCCTCCCTTCCTCCCCCCAGTCCTAGAGTTCTTGATTTTATTTATTTTTTAATATAAGTTGAGCACCTAAGAATTGATGCTTTTGAACTGTGGTATTGGAGGAGACTCTTGAGAGTCCCTTGGACTGCAAGGAGATCCAACCAGTCCATCCTAAAGGAAGTCAGTCTTAAATAGTCATTGGAAGGACTGATGCTGAAGCTGAAACTCCAATACTTTGGCCACCTTATGTGAAGAACTGACTCAGTGGAAAAGACCCTGATGCTGGGAAAGATTAAGGGCAGGAGGAGAAGGGGACAACAGAGGATGAGGTGGTTGGATGGCATCACCTACTCCATGGACATGAGTTTGAGCAAGCTCCAGGGGTTTGTGATGGACAGGGAAGCCTGGTGTGCTGCAGTCCATGGAGTTGCAGAGTCAGATACAACTGAGTGACTGAACTGAGCTGAACTGAATGTTTATTTCACTCATTGCTCATTTATTTGGCTGCATCGGGTCTTAGTTGCGGCACCTGGGATCTCTGGTCTTGGTTGGGGTGTGGGGAATCTCTCAGTTGCATCATGCAGACTCTTAGTTGCAGCGTGTGGGACCTAGTTCCCTAACCAAGGGTTGAACCAGACCCCTTACACTGAGAGCAGGGAATCTTAGCCATTGGACCACCAGAGAAATCCCTAGGGTTCTTGCTTTTAAACTTAAACCTTGCTTGAGGATTCAAAGGGACAAAAACAACATTTATTTCACTCAGTTATCCTACTCCAATCCCACAATTTAAATTGATCTCTATGTGTGTCTTAGACCCTGGTTAGATGACTCAGGATTTGTTTTTTAATTGTATGAATTCCACACCCTTTCTGTACACTCCTTTAATATGCTATTTACATGGATGTGGGATATATGTCCCAGGTGACATTAGAACCACATGGTGTTGCCTTTTCTTCCTGACTTGTGCCTTGGAGACCTAGTGTAGGCTGCTCACTGGACCTGTGGCTTATAAAGCAGGGCTGGTTCCATCCCTGGGTGTTCTCTTGGTATTTGTCACGGAAGCCTTTGAGTGCTGTAACTCAGCTTAGTCAAGGATTGGTAATTCTTCTAATGAGCTCATCACCGCAGCAATCTCAAGGGCTGCAGAGTCCTAGGATCTTGACTATATCCTCCACTGTGCTGCAGGCTCACCTCTGTTGTCTGGTCAGCTCACCCTCATCACAGAGGGGGTGACTTGCTGCCACAATACTGTCCACTCTGTCAGGGTCACACAGGAAATTCTTAGGCTCCCAAACCACATGGAAGTTAAAGGAGGCTCGGAGACCTAACGGAGGTCCTTTGTGCATGACTGCTTCATCAATTTCTCAATTTCTCTGTTTTACTTAGCCCCTTATGAATTCTATCTTAGAAATCTTTGCCTACCCCAGGATTGAGAAGATAGTCTCTTTTCCTTTGTTGAAAAATCTATACTTTGTATCGAAATCTATGATCCATTCCTTTCTGCCTGCACCCCACCCAATCCACCAAATAATTTTTCAAGTTAGAAAGGCCAGGTTTCCTCCACCTCACACCCTTATCCTCCCTACCCCAGGCATAGAGTAAACACTATGATCTTATCCGCCAAGACACTCTCTAGATATGTTTACAAGAAAGAAACTTAGAAATTCCTTCTTTCTTGCCATAAAACCTAGTTCTCATCTACTCTTTTGCAGGCAACACTTATGTCTGTTTTAGATAACCAAAACTATTTTTTTAAACTCTATGTTTTTGTCTCTACCTCTTGCAGTCTGCCTCTTGCTTAGGGAAAAGACAATGTACACAAACATTTAAAAGAAAAAAAAAAGTCATTCATATATTTGAAAAAGAACCATCTCCATTACGCAAAGCTTCGAGCGATTGTGTAATGAATGGATTCTTCAGAAATGAAGGTACATGAAGGAATACATGAAAACCTACTGCACAGACCAGAGGCTTTGGTGGAAAATAAAAATATCAGAGTGGACAAAAACACAAGGGGGATGTGCAGGCTATAGCTGCACTGAAAGGAGAAAAGGGAATCAGTGCCTGGGCAGATTGGGGTTAAAAAAAGCAAAACAATTGTTTGATACTGGAATGGAGAGATGACTGTGATTATCAGCTAGAGAAACATAGGGACAGGTTATTAGAGGCCAGAAAACTTATTTCTTCTCTGAAATCAGTCTAAATGAAGTTCTCATAGTCTTCCAGCATTTCAAATGTTGATCATGTTAAAGTTATACTTGTTTATATCTCTAGAAGTTACTGTAGTGGTATAATATAGTGCCATTTATATGGAAACAAACTAGAATGAGTAATATATTGTCACAAATTATAGTTTATTATTCTTACCATGTGTAAATTCAGTTTCCTTAATTTATTACAGAATTAATTCTGTTTATATGTGCTACACTTGAGAGATACAAAGATTCAAGAAGTTTACAGTTTAGTGAGTAGCCCTGTAACATAACTGGACATAAGAATACAATACTCTGAGTGGAAACCTCCACAGGCTATTATAACAGATTTCTAAATGAGGGTGTGGCTGAGTTCAGGATTAAATAACAAATGTGAGCTCATGGACCTTCTCCATCCACTGAGGATGTGGGGCCCTGCTTTTCTTAGTATCAGTCTGCCCTTTGAATTCAGAAGAAGCTATTTGTATGGGGTTCATCATTGGTCAGAGGTAGGCTCCTTACATCAGGGGTGACGGTGAAGTGGCTCAGTCGTGTCCGACTCTTTGCGACCCCGTGGATTGTAGCCTACCAGGCCTCTCCGTCCAGGGGATTCTCTAGGTAAGAATACTGGAGTGGGTTGCCATTTCCTTCTCCAGAGGGTCTTCCCAACCCAGGGATCGAACCCAGGTCTCCCGCATTGGAGGCAGACGCTTTAATATCTGAGCCTCCAGGGAAGCTAGGGAAAAGGCTGATGAGAGAGGAACTTGTTTTGTTGGGGAAGCAAAGAGAAAATACTGTGTTTGAAAGTGGATATTAGGTAACTAAATTTTTTTCACCAAAATGGGTCAAGACAGTTGCTGGCAAGTATAATCATATGATAACTCTTTGGGACAGGAAATGTCATGTAGTCTATCTATCAACTATCTCTCCTTCTATCTGTCATCTATCTGTCCATCTATATGTCTGTCCATACATAACAAGTGTCCCAAGTCTTTGGAAGATTTTGAATCAGTGAGAGAGTGGTGACTATAATACAAGATGTTTTCCTCTGCCTGTCAATTACAATCAGATTGAGAATGGAATTTATTTCTGCTCTTCTAGAATCAAGACAACAGAATTTCCCTGTGGTTCAGAAATATTAAAAAAAAAAGAGAGAGAGAAAAGAATGTAATTCTCAAATGCTTGCCTAGCAAGCACCATGCCAGTTAAGCAGTGCTCTAGGGTCGGCGTGCAGCTCCCCAGTGGGCCAGATGGGAAACTTCTTAATTAGATTTCAATAATCCTTGTTTGCCAAGGTGCATTGTTCAGGGATATCTGGTGACTGGTTGGCTAAGCATTTGTTCCAATTTTTGCCTCTTCTCTGTAGTATTCTGCTGAGATGTGACTCTCTCTTGTAACTTTGCAGTTTCCTCTGACAATAGGTGAAATCTGTCTGCCCCTGTCATATGTGGAACCTGATGGATGTCGAGGGATGAGATCAAATTAATTCAACAGGTGGCAGAGACCCCTGGGGGAGAAGCAGCCTGCTCCACCTGGTTATGCTGATATAGATTTCAGTGCATGGTTACCATTTTGCAGTTCAGGACTAATTGAATTTGCATATCCCCAGTGTCTAAGAATTGATTTCCTAAATGAGGAAATCTGGGGCATAATGACCACGTGTCTATGCATCACTGTGCATTATTTCCAGATCCAGAGGAATCTGCAGAGAGTAAATTACTTAGTCCCCTTGGATAGATGGAATTTTCATGTTATCTTAGGATATCTTAGGGTATTTTTTTCTCCTAATTGAATGGGATCATTCTGTGTTCCAAACATAGGATTGGAAGTGCCTTGAAGGCTGCTGGGAGGATAAATAATTAGCCACCCTACTGCCTGGAGAAATAGCTTAGAGGTTTTTAGAGATAAAAATGGACTGAGATATTATGCAAAATTAGTTTTGGTTAGACTCTAATTTATCTAATTTAATATAATTATTGAGAAAAGCAAAACGTGGACAGTTAGGAGCACGTAATCAGGAGCCTGGGCAAAGAGGTTCAACTTGAAAGTTCTTCTAAAGAGATAATGACAATTAAGCCTAGGTTTATTGCTTCCTCTTAACACTGCACTTACAGAGTTTGCTGCATAATCTAACCCTTTAAAACTTCAGTTGTGTCTTTAATATTCATAAAACTTTACATTTATCAGAATCAAAGCCCTGTGAATAAAGGTAAGTAATTGTGTAATATCATCATATTGATCTAACTTTTCCAAATATGACTAAATCTGATTCTGAATCTATTTTTTTTTTGAATACTTGCACACAAGCAGAAAATAACCAGAACTCTGAAGCCAGATAATTTTATGCTGTAGGAGACATACTAGAGGGGGATGGAAGTTTTTGAGGAATAGCCATCACCAGCCTAGTTTTCCCTCATGTCTGGGTCAGTGTACTCAAATAGTGATGTAAGGAAATGTTAGCAAGCATATCATGGGCTGCTGCAGGACCTTAGATTTATCCCATATCTCTCGTGACTTTCATACTTGTTAGGGAAGTTGAGTTGTAAGCCTCTGTCACAGGAGCCATGAGCAGTAGGTTTTGAATGGGATTGGAGATGATAAGGGTTAAAGGAGAAGCAACATTTGATTAAGTCGTAAGTTAACAGAAAGTGGCTCTGGAGACTCACTCACTAGAAAGTAGCTTAGGTTGGGTGGAGATCTAATGGAGTTCGGTAATTAATATTTCCATGGGGCTTCAGTCATATCAGCACTAATACCAATCTTCTTGCTTATGAACCACACCGAAAAGATGTGTCAGAAGGGCCACGCAGCTATGTCATTTGGCTGAGAGATAGAGATATTCAGTAGGTCTTTGTGGCACCTATTAGGAAAGGTGGGAAGTGTAGAAACCCTGAATAAACACCCAGGGTCCCAGAACTCATTTTTCAAATGAGGAAATGATAGATCTGGGAGGTTTTTTTAGCATCTTACAGAAATCCCATAAAACTAAGTTATATTTAGAGGTTGAATCCAACTCCACGAGACGTTAAAGCCTGACTATTTTCTTTGACTACCTTTACTGAAATCATGAGGGTACTCCAGACCAGAGCTCTACCATTGTCACTGAGGGCTTTTAGAACTTGTGAGCCTCTTAAACTGACAGCAACCCACTTCCCAGCAAGCATGGAGTAGGCTATGTTCCTTTGAACAATCTTCCTTAGACCTAGATTTATCTAAAGGAGCATGTTTGTATCATTCAGCATCTATAACTACCATGTGTTAATTACTTCTTACTATATATCTGCAAGTAGCGAAGTTGAGGCTTTCCTATTTAATACATGAAAAAATAGTGACTTGCCTAAAGTCTTCATAATGTTCTTTGTTAACAAGAGAGGTATGTCAAGTTTTACACCAAGTCTTAACATTCTTTGTCCTCAAATTCTAGCAGAGTGCCTCACTGACTATTCTAACAGTAAAAATTACAATACTTATCACTTAAAGATGAGTAAACTAAGTCCCAGAGAGTATAGTAACTCACCTAATGGAATATTACTCAGCCAAAAAAGAATAAAATAATATCATTTGCAGCACCATGGATGGCCCTAAAGATTGTCATCCTGAGTGAAGTCAAAGACATATCATATGATACCGCTTACCTGTGGAATATAGAAAAAGGGTACAAATGAACTTACCTACAAAACAGAAATAGAGTTACAGATGTAAAAAACAAATTTATGGTTACCAGGGGGTAAGTCGGGGGGAGGGTTAGGTTGGAAAGTTGGGATTGACATATACATGCTACTATATATAAAATAGATAGCTAATAAGGACCTACAGTATAGCACAGAACTCTATTCAGTACTCTGTAATGACCTATATGGGAAAAGAATCTTAAAAAGAGTGGATATACATATACGTTTAACTGATTCACTTTGCTGTATACTTGAAACTAACACAACATTGTAGATCAACTACACTGTGATAAAAATTAAAAAAAGAAAGAACTTGCCTAATGGTAAGAAGTCAATCAGCAATTGACATAGCACTCCAACCTAGACAGTTTGACTCCAAGGTCAGTGCTCTTAACTCTCACACTTCACTGCTTATGCTAATATTTGACTTGATGTTTAACAGATTTCAACTGCTTTCTCATTAGTTAGCACAATTTATCTTCCTAGTAATCATGGGAGTTAAATAGTATCATTATCCCCGCTTAACTATGAGAATATAGAAGCTCTGAGAGGTTAAGTAACTCCAAGGTCAATCATCTGGTCTCAGCAGAGTCTTCTTACTCTAAACTCCAGATTCTACCCATTAATTCATTAAGATGAGACTCTGTATGTCACTTGTTACCAATGGACCACGGTGCTCTATAAATCAGTCAGCTTTCTCTCAGAATTCTGGGACAGTAGATTGCGAAAATATGCAGTTTATCTCATGACTTTGCAGCTCCTCCCATCAAAGCCTGAAATGTATTTTTTCCTCCTCTTTAGCCTGAACTACATGACTTGCTTTGACCAACAGAATGCAGCAAAATGATGTTGTAACCTAGGTCTCAAGAGGCTTTGCATTCTTGTGATGGCTCTCAGAACTCATTCAAGTTGCCATGTGAGCAAGTCTGAGATAGTCTTCTGTAAGACTCCCAAGTCTTCCTGCAGAAGGCATCCTAGGGTCATTGGGAAGCTCCTGTTCTGACAGCAGGTTGCAGGTGCATGACAGCTCAGCCAAGACCAGAGGAACCATCGGGATAGACCCAACCCAAATTGCTGATCTGCAGAAGTATGAGCTAAGGAAAGCTTCCATTTTTAAACCGCTAAGTTTGGGGATGGTTTATTGCACATCAAAAACTAAGTGACTCACCAGGGTGCTGAATATTTTCGCTTGACTGTTTAGGCACCCATGTGTCTGATCACTCTCTCATCCTTCACTGTGATTACTGAAGAACTTCCGTTCTTTCAGAGGTATCCAGTAAAACTGGATTCTACTTCAAATGTGTTCAAAGTGTCTCGTTGAGAATCATTCTGAAGCAGGGGACTATCCAAGTTTTGAGTCTCTCTCTTCTTTAAATTGAAAATTCTGCTCTGCCAAAGTTTAGGTAGCGTCCACTTTCCCTATTTTGATTTGCCAATCATGTCACATTGCAGTAACAAAGGGCTTCTTTGAAGGCAGAAGGGTCGTGGAGGAAGGGAGGAGTGCACTGAGTGTCACAGAAGAATGTGACTGGGAGTGATATTATGCGATTATTGCCTGCTCACTTCCGTGCTGTTTGCTAACCAAAATGGACAGAAAGGTGACAGATGAACAGTATAACTCCAGGTCTGATAAATTATATTCTAGTTGTATTATGTCATGTAGTTGTACAATCATTGGCATTCTAAGTGTACTAAAATAATTCAGATTGAAGGGCTTCCCTGGTGGTACAATGGCTAAGACTGCACACTTCCAATGCAGGGGACGTGAATTCACTCCCTGGTCTGAGAAGTAAGACTCCACATGCTAAATGGCCAAAAAAATTGAAAATTTAGATTTATATGCAACCAAATCATAGTGAGGTAATGTTATAAAAGCCTTCACACTGCATTTTTGCTTTTCATTTTGTTTCTCTAAAAATGAAGAGTAAGATCAATGAACACAAGTGATTATATCCTTGACTTAATAATTCTTCTGGCTTGGGTAAGAACATTCACAAATGAAGGCAAATTTCCTCTGAGGTTATTTGAAAAATATGGGAATATCTGATTTGGCTTTATTTATTATTTAGAGACTCAGCTTTTTTTTATTCATGCATTTATTAAATAAATATTTACTGAGTACTTCCACTCTCCACTAAGTACTGTGAAAACAGGTAAGATATAGTACCTATAGAAAATTACTTATAGAACATTTTAGGGTACATTCATTATTAAATATGGTAATTACAACAAGAAAGAACCAAATAGAATATTGTTTGAGCAAGAGATTAATTTGGCTTGCAGAAAACAGAAATAAATACAAAGATAAAATAATACTAGATATAACATTTTGAATTGACATTTCTTTTAAAAATCTCTGATTCATAGACTTGTTTATTCTGGCTTTGTGGAAAAAAAAATCACCATATATTTATCTTCAGCACAGAATGTATACCATTTCCTCTGGAGCACTGCCCTGAAATTGCAAGGGGTCATTTTCCAGCTGGTGTTGCAACTGACTTTTCAGTAGGCTGTATCCTCTGAGACAAGCTTTTTCTGGATGATAGGGTGCATGCAATTAAATCCAATCCCACAGGCATCAGGTGGTTTTCCATTTGCTTTGTTATATTTTGTATTGGAAGCATCATTGTGTTTGTGATTGGAAGCACATCATATTAATGTTCTAACACTTTTAAATGATGCTGACAGAAGCGTGTTTAGCAGGTAAAGAAAGCTTGAGTCCAGTGTAAGTGTTGTTGAGAATGAGGATAAATCACTGGCTCTTCTATAATTGATGGGATCCAATGTAATCGCCTTGCCACCAGGAGACTGGTTGATCTGAGTGTGGTACCATGCTTGGAACTCCTAGTAGTCACCGCTGTGGATGAATTGAGAGTGAATCAGACCCTCTACCAAAAGTAGTATACAGATAAGCACCCCCTTGTTTTAAAAAAAGCTTATGTATAATCATCATCTCTGTTACTATGGTCACATTTTTAGACCCACACTGGGTACCTTGGGCCAATTGACAGAAATTGGTCAGTTGAAAGAGAATGGACTTGTGCACACAGTGAGGGAAGGAGAGGGTGGGATGAAGTGAGAGGGAAGCATGACATATACACACTGCCATGTATAAACACCTAGCTAGCAGGAAGCTGCTGCATAGCGCAGGGAGCTCAGCCGGATGCTCTCTGATGACCTGAAGGTGTGAGCTGGGGGGTGGGAGGGAGGCCCCAGAAGGAGGTGACGTGTGTATACATATGGTTGATTCACATTGTTGTAGCAGACAGCAGAAACTAACACAACATTGTGAAGCAATTATATTCCAATAAAATAGATATTCGAAAAATAAATTTTTTAAATACACACACATACATGACTCAGAATAGGTGTTCCTGTTAATTAAGGGCCTCTTCTACAGTAAGGTCTTGAGGCCCATTTACAAGTGGTACATTAATCTATCAGTTCAGTCAGTTCAGTTCAGTCCCTCAGTCATGTCCGACTCTTTGCAACCCCATGAATAGCAGCACACCAGGCCTCCCTGTCCATCACCATCTCCTGGAGTTCACTCAGACTCACATCCATAGAGTCCGTGATGGCATCCAGCCATCTCATCCTTGGTCATCCCCTTCTCCTCCTACCCCCAATCCCTCCCAGCATCAGAGTCTTTTCCAATGAGTCGACTCTTTGCATGAGGTGGCTAAATTACTGGAGCTTCAGCTTTAGCATCATTCCTTCCAAAGGAATCTCAGGTTGACCTCCTTCAGAATGGACTGGTTGGATCTCCTTGCAGTCCAAGAGCCTTTCGAGAGTCTACTCCAACACCACAGTTCAAAAGCATCAATTCTTCAGCTCTCAGCTTTCTTCACAGTCCAACTCTCACATCCATACATGACCACAGGAAAAACCATAGCCTTGACTAGACGGACCTTAGTCAGCAAAGTAATGTCTCTGCTGTTGAATATACTATCTAGGTTGGTCATAACCTTTCTTCCAAGGAGTAAGTGTCTTAATTTCATGGCTGCAGTCACCATCTCCAGTGATTTTGGAGCCCCCCCCCAAATAAAGTCTGACACTGTTTCCACTGTTTCCCCATCTATTTCCCATGAAGTGATGGGACCGGATGCCATGATCTTTGTTTTCTGAATGTTGAGCTTTAAGCCAACTTTTTCACTCTCCTCTTTCACTTTCATCAAGAGGCTTTTGAGTTCCTCTTCACTTTCTGCCATAAGAGTGGTGTCATCTGCATATCTGAGGTTATTGATATTTCTCCCAGCAATCTTGATTCCAGCTTGTGCTTCTTCCAGCCCAGCGTTTCTCATGATGTACTCTGCATATAAGTTAAATAAGCAGGGTGACAATATACAGCCATGACGTACTCCTTTTCCTATTTGGAACCAGTCTGTTCCATGTCCAGTTCTAACTGTTGCTTCTTGACCTGCATACAGATTTCTCAAGAGGCAGGTCAGGTGGTCTGGTATTCCCATCTCTTTCAGAATTTTCCACAGTTTATTGTGATCCACACAGTCAAAGGCTTTGGCATATTCAAGAAAGCAGAAATAGATGTTTTTCTGGAATTCTCTTGCTTTTTCCATGATCCAGCAGATGTTGGCAATTTAATCTCTGGTTCCTCTGCCCTTTCTAAAACCAGCCTGAACATCAAGGAGTTCACGGTTCATGTATTGCTAAAGCCTGGCTTGGAGAATTTTGAGCATTACTTTACTAGCTTGTGAGATGAGTGAAATTGTGCAGTAGTTTGAGCATTCTTTTGCATTGCCTTTCTTTGGGATTGGAATGAAAGCTGACCTTTTCCAGTCCTGTGGCCACTGCTGAGTTTTCCAAATTTGCTGGCATACTGAGTGCAGCACTTTCACAGCATCATCTTTCAGGATTTGAAATAGCTTAACTGGAATTCCATCACCTCCACTAGTTTTGTTTGTAGTGATGCTTTCTAAGGCCCACTTGACTTCATATTCCAAGTTGTCTGGCTCTGGATTAGTGATCACATCAGCATGATTATCTGGGTCATGAAGATATTTTTTGTACAGTTCTTTCATTTATTCTTGCCTCCTCTTCTTAATATCTTCTCCTTCTGTTAGGTCCATACCATTTCTGTCCTTTATCAAGCCCATCTTTGCATGAAATGTTCCTTTGGTATCTCTAATTTTCTTGAAGAGATCTCTAGTCTTTCCCATTCTGTTGTTTTCCTCTATTTCTTTGCATTGATCACTGAAGAAGGCTTTCTTATCTCTTCTTGCTATTCTTTGGAACTCTGCATCCAGATGCTTATATCTTTCCTTTTCTCCTTTGCTTTTCACTTCTCTTCTTTTCACAGCTATTTGTAAGGCCTCCCCAGACAGCCATTTTGCTTTTTTGCATTTCTTATCCATGGGGATGGTCTTGATCCCTGTCTCCTGTACAATGTCACGAACCTCATTCCATAGTTCATCAGGCATTCTATCTATCAGATCTAGACCCTTAAATCTATTTCTCACTTCCACTGTATAATCATAAGGGATTTGATTTAGGTCATACCTGAATGGTCTAGCGGTTTTCTCTACTTTCTTCAATTGGAATCTGAATTTGGCAATAAGGAATTCATGATCTGAGCCACAGTCAGCTCCTGGTCTTGTTTTTGTTGACTGTATAGAGCTTCTCCATCTTTGGCTGCAAAGAATATAATCAATCTGATTTCAGTGTTGACCATCTGGTGATGTCCATGTGTAGAGTCTTCTCTTGTGTTGTTGGAAGAGGGTGTTTGCTGTGACCAGTGCATTTTCTTGGCAAAACTCTATTAGTCTTTGCCCTGCTTCATTCCACATTCCAAGGCTCAATTTGCCTGTTACTCCAGGTGTTTCTTGACTTCCTACTTTTGCATTCTAGTCCCCTATAATGAAAAGGACAACTTTTTTGGGTGTTAGTTCTAAAAGGTCTTGTAGGTCTTCATAAAACCATTCAACTTCAGTTTCTTCAGCGTTACTGGTTGGGGCATAGATTTGGATAACTGTGATATTGCATGGTTTGCCCTGGAGATGAACAGAGATCAGTCTGTCGTTTTTGAGATTGCAATCAAGTACTGCATTTTGGACTTTTTTGTTGACCATGATGGCTACTCCATTTCTTCTGAGGGATTCCTGCCAGCAGTGGTATATATAATGGTCATCTGAGTTAAATTCACCCATTCCAGTCCATTTTAGTTCGCTGATTCCTAGAATGTCGACATTCACCCTTGCCATCTCTTGTTTGACCACTTCCAATTTGCCTTGATTCATGGACCTGACATTCCAGGTTCCTATGAAATATTGCTCTTTACAGCATCAACCCTTGCTTCTATCACCAGTCACATCCGCAACTGGATATTGTTTTTGCTTTGGCTCCATCCCTTCATTCTTTCTGGAGTTATTTCTCCACTGATCTCCAGTAGCATATTGGGTACCTAATGACCTGGGGAGTATATCGCTCCCAAATTGCCTTACCAGCAGTCTTCCAGGTTTTTTATTTCCAAGGGATGGATGGACCCTGTGTTTACAGATCTGTGTGGGTCATTAGTTCTGCATGAAAAAAAAGTGAAAGTGAAGTCGTTCAGTCGTGTCTGACTATTTGCGACCCCATGGACTGTAGCCTACCAGGCTCCTCTGCCCATGGGATTCTCCAAGCAAGAATACTGGAGTGGGTTGCCATTTCCTTCTCCAGAGGATCTTCCCCACTCAGGGATTGAACCCAGCTCTCCCGAATTGCAGGCAGATGCTTTACCGTCTGAGCCACCAGGAAAGTTCTGGTGTTACTTCTGCATACCTCCTTGCATTGTAACCCTTACGTTTCTGCCTCCTAGGAACAGTTCTCTTTCCTGAACTCTTTCACATCCAGTCCACTGCTGAGTGTGGGTATCATGCCACAGCTGTCCATGTTCTCTTGTGGTGACACTTTCCATAAATCTTAAGTGTTTGATACTTGCAGACAAGTTTCTCAGTCTCAGCATTATTGTTTACTCTGGGTTGGCTCATTCTTTCCTGTGGGTGAGCTGTTTCTGTGCATTTTAGGGTGTCTAGCAGCATCCCTGCGTTCTACTCACTAGATGCCCACAGCACACCTTCCCCCGAATCATGACAACCAAAAGTGTAGCTGAACATTACCAAGTGTTCTTGTGGGAGGGCAAGATTACTCCCAGTTAAAGATGACTAAGGTAGGGTGACAATGCAAAATCATTTGACTAGGACGGTCTCGTTTCAGGCCTGTTGCCCTGGCCTGTTTTTTAGCTCAAATGTGTCCCTGTTTACGTGATAAATTATAGTTGCTCTAGTCAAATGAGACTCCCCATGAGATCAAACGTGTGGGTTGATGGCGGGGTGGTTTGTACCTAGAGAAGTCATGCTGTGGATGTGAGACATCTGCTCATGGGACTTTCTCATGCTTCAGGAACTGCGTGGGTCCAGTCCTGCACACACCTTCTCCATCTGATGAAGGTGTGTGCTGGTGTGTGAGTCTCGCTTCACACCCCAGAGACTGTAGATAATGTACAGTCCAGGACATCTACCTGTTTGCACAGACATACAAATTAAGTGTCAACCAGAGCATAATCTCAGGCAAGAGTATTTTTCCAGGTAATACTTTGTAAAGAACATAGGGGATTTTAATTCGTAAAATCCCAAGAATTGTGCTTTTCCCATCAGGGTTGTCCCAGACCCCAGAGAGCATCCCCGTCTACCATGGATTCAAGGTGGCCTGGGTTCAGCTGAGCTGTGAGCCAAGTGGCAGGGCTGCTTGCATTGCAACTTGGATCAGCTGAAAGCTTCTTCTTGCTCTTGCACTTGCTCAGCACTGAATGTTTTTAATAACCTGGCAAATAGCCCAGAAAAGCACAACTAAATATGGTATATGTTGCCTATAAAACCCACAAGTCCACTTTGCCTCCTTTCTGGTGATGATAGGGAATGCAAGATTCAGGATCTTTTCTCCTAAGAAAGAATATCCTGGCTTGCCCCACATCACTGCACCCCCAGAAAGTAAAAGCATTCTGTGTTTGTAAGGAGTGTATTTTCTCAGAACTATTGTGCAAGTGTTTCCAAGACATTTGCTGAAGTTGCTGTTTTTATCTTCCTAGTCTCATTCACATGATGAACCAGCATGATGTTTTCTGGGATGGTACAAAGATCATGGTCCCTGAAAGTGCGATTGTAAAACAGACACAGAATATCGAAATGATTTTAAGTCTGAAGGGTAAAGTTGTTTGGCTCTTTCTGCTAGATAAAAGCAATGGATCCTGGTGTCTCTTCTTTTGGGGGGTAAGACTAAATAATTGATTAGATTAATAGCAGGATGCTGGCTACTATAGAATATTTCTTCTGGTAAGCAAACCATATCTAGCAAACCAGTTGTAAGATGAGTCTCATCTACTTAAATATAAGAGTATTGCTTGTCACCCTTAAGGACTCATCTGTCTTTTGTATCAACCAAATTGGTGAGTCAGATGACTCCATGAGAAGAATCAACCCTCTAAAATCTTCTTTGGTGGCACATACTTCTGAGGTTTCCCCAGGGATGTCATTATATTTGGGTTTAGTGTTTTCATATGGAAATGGAGTTCTAGAAACTTTCATTCATCTTCCTGCCAAAATAAAACTTCCTCCATAGGTCAGATTACAACTGTGATTATGCCAGTTGCTGACAATAACTAGTTTAAAATATACTTGGGAACCAAGGAAATACATGATGTAGATGAAGACCCAGCTGGGACTACTTTGCTGCTGCTGTTGCTGCTGCTAAGTCACTTCAGTGTGTCCAACTCTGTGCGACCCCATAGACAGCAGCCCACCAGGCTCCCTCATCCCTGAGATTCTCCAGGCACAAACATTTGAGTGGGTTGCCATTTCCTTCTCCAATGCATGAAAGTGAAAAGTGAAAGGGAAGTCGCTCAATCATATCTGACTCTTAGCAACCCCATGGACTGCAGCCTGCCAGGCTCCTCCATCCATGGGGTTTTCCAGGGAAGAGTACTGGAGTGGGGTGCCATCACCTTCTCTGGGAACTATTTTGAGGTATAGTCAAGTCACAGTGTATTTAATACCTGACCTCTGTAAAGCCCTCATTAGTTCCTATGAATCACGATGACACTCTGGGTCCGTAGGGATAAGCTTTGATTTAAATTTAACTTCCCATAACCTCCTCATCTGGGTGAAACTACTCAATGTCTACTTAGCATGGCTAATGGCTATAAGACCCTTTGAGGAAGGCAAGGAGGAAGATTCAAGGTAACTACCTATTGTGTTATTACAGAATCCTCCCTCCTGGATATCTAGCCTTCTCCTAGAGGTCTGAATCTGGCAAGTAACTCGAGTGTAAAAAGGTTCTATGTTGGTGGCTCAGGTATTTCTTCTGATGGACACAGAATATTGGAGGTTATGAATTTCAAGCAGAATGTCAGCAGGCTGCCTGCCTATCCTTTCCTGCCACACAGAACACCATTATCAATCAGCAATAGCCATATATTCCTGTGGTTCAGACCACTGTCATCATTGTTTTACCCCACTACTGTTTATTGTAGCCATGCACACATTTCCCCTCAGGCAGATGCCTTCCTAAACAGTTATACCATCCAAGCATCCTCCAGCCCTACTAAAAGTCAAGTGGTCAATTTCAAAATCAGCATCTCCTACCAGCAACGTTAAGAATATATGATAGCAATGCTGGTTTTCTCTCCTCCCATTTCTTGAGTACTCGATGAAGGGAGTTCCTTCTGGTCCTTTTTATAGGATTTTGTAGGATACAGTTATGAGTGAGTGAACAGTTTGTATAAAATAAACCGACTTCCTCGTTTCTGTCTCCCAAAGCCTTTTTGATCACTAAGTGTTAATTTTGTTAAAGCTGTATCCATAAACTTTTTAATATCCATAGTATAAAACGCTTATGACAAAAATTAGCCGTTCTTTTTCTCACCCTTCCTACCTTTTATTCCTTCTCTTTTCAGGTTGGAGAAGCGGGGCTGGAAAGTCATGGAGGCAGAGACCTACACCCATCCCTCTGCAGGAATCACTGCTTAGCAAGTTATGCTAAGGGCATTCACCCCTGGAGCCACGTCACCACAGCTGAAAATATCACTGGAGCAGTGGCCATAGACCATGCACCATTGAGCTCTGCTGAAAAGGGTAATTGTTGCTTTGCTATTTGACTTTCAACTACATATGGAAGTCTAGGCGACTCATCTCCAACTGACCCTGTGCTTTTTACATCCTACCCTAGAGATTCAGGTTCACAAGCGAGAGCTGTGGACAGACCAGGGTTAAGAAATGTGTCTATATTTCCTATTCTAGGGGTTGGTGAAGGGAATGTCTCTTTTCTGGAACTTATAGATGGAAGGACCCTGCCTTCAACTTATGTTGAGATTTACCAGCTGGGAAGCAATGATGTCTATGTGCATGAGTGCTAAGTCCTTTCAGTCGTGTCTGACTCTGTGCAACCCTATGGACTGCTGCCCACGAGGCTCCTCTGCAGGCAAAAATACTGAAGTGGAGTGTCTCCTTCTCCAGGGGATCTGCCTGACCCAGGGATTGAACCCGAGTCTCTGACATCTACCTGCTTTGGCAGGTGGGTTCTTTACCATTAGTGCCACCTGAGAAGCCCCATGATGTTGTATATTCACAGTAAAAGGATCACTACGTTCCTTTTCTTGTTTCCCCAGTTTTCCCTCTGGCTGGGTGGAAAAGTGGACAATAATGAATGAGACTTTGTGGCTATTAATCCCTCTTCCTCATGCTGATGAATTAGTATGAACACTGAGAAGGTATGGAGTCCATCCCTCCAATCCAGGAAGTGCTGCAATCTTAGACTGAGAAGAGTGGGTTTCACCTGGTATTTGGCAACACTTGCATATTTCTTGCCTGGAAGAATTTGATAGTGACTCCAAACTTACACCTCCAGAGGAAATGGTTTCCTTTTAGTCATACACACCCTCGGGAGAAAGATGACTGGCCAGGGCAGGTCTGGATCCATGGCCCCGAACCTCCCACGTAGGGTTTGGAAACAGTATTGGCCGTAAATCACCTTGCTCTCACCAAATAATCTAGATATCCTGCTTGTAGCTAAACCCAGAAAGGCAAGAGGCTTCTGAATTGGCTTCAGCTTCTGGCTTCTCATATGCTCACCACTGAGGCATATAAAAACACAGAAACAGCCTCAGAGAGTCTAAGGGCTGTTTGGCTTTAAACATCTTTTATTTTCTAATTGCATTAGAGTAAAAACAGTAGTTAAAATATACCCTTGGCTGTTGTCATGAAAATCACAATAACAAATTAGCCTAAAATAGCCAGTTTTCTGTGGTTTCCAAGGATACTACCACAGTTAGAATTGTTGCCTGCCAATCAATTTGTGTCTAATTTTGGGGGGACATTAAAACAAAACCATGGAAGGGGAAGGGCTAGAGGAAAAGTTGTTCTTGCTACATACATGTTAGAAGAGAAGGGGAAGGTTTCTAAAGCAGATTGTGTTGATTCTTTTCAGATCAGTTTAAGGAAAATGGCTAAACCAACTCTGGTCCCATGGAAGTGGCTTAATTGAAAGCAAAAGCTCACAGGTGCTGTTTTAAATAGTCAGTGGCTAAGTCCTCTAACTAACAGGACTGTACAATCTGCTTCCTAGTTTGTTTCAGTTCAGCTTTCATTTATTGGGTGCTCTGCCAACAATCTCTTATTAACTCTTATTAACTTATAGCTACCTGAGGAGGATGTA
Source organism: Ovis canadensis (assembly GCF_042477335.2). Taxonomy (NCBI): domain Eukaryota; kingdom Metazoa; phylum Chordata; class Mammalia; order Artiodactyla; family Bovidae; genus Ovis; species Ovis canadensis. Next base: position 23,378,974 of record NC_091263.1, read on the forward strand.
TTTTAGACCCCTAAACATCCATGGAACAACAGACTGGTTCCAAATAGGAAAAGGAGTATGCCAAGGCTGTATATTGTCACCCTGCTTATTTAACTTCTATGCAGAGTACATCATGAGAAACACTGGGCTGGAAGAAACACAAGCTGGAATCAAGCTTGCCGGGAGAAATCTCAATAACCTCAGATATGCAGATGACACCACCCTTATGGCAGAAAGTGAAGAGGAACTAAAAAGCCTCTTGATCAAAGTGAAAGAGGAGAGTGAAAAAGTTGGCTTATAGGTCAACATTCACAAAACTAAGATCATGGCATCTGGTTCCATCACTTCATGGGAAATAGATGGGGAAACAGTGGAAACAGTGTCAGACTTTATTTTGGGGGGCTCCAAAATCACTGCAGATGGTCATTGCAGCCATGAAATTAAAAGACGCTTACTCCTTGGAAGAAAAGTTATGACCAACCTAGACAGCATATTGAAAAGCAGAGACATTACTTTGCCAACAAAGGTCCATCTAGTCAAGGCTATGGTTTTACCAGTGGTCATGTATGGGTGTGAGAGTTGGACTGTGAAGAAAGCTAAGTGCTGAAGAATTGATGCTTTTTCACCTGTGGTGTTGGAGAAGACTCTTGAGAGTCCCTTAGACTGCAAGGAGATCCAACCAGTCCATTCTAAAGGAGATCGATCAGCCCTGGGATTTCTTTGGAAGGAATGATGCTAAAGCTGCAACTCCAGTACTTTGGCCACCTCATGCGAAGAGTTGACTCATTGGAAAAAAACTTTGATGCTGGGAGGGATTGGGGGCAGGAGGAAAAGAGGACAACAGAGGATGAGATGGCTGTATGGCATCACGAACTCCATGGACATGAGTCTGAGTGAACTATGGGAGATGGTGATGGACAGGGAGGCCTGGCGTGCTGCAGTTCATGGGGTTGCAAAGAGTCAGACACAACTGAGTGACGGAACTGAACTGAACTGAACTGAAACATCCATTCCACCTTTTTAGGGGCACTAATTCCTTACTTCCTTTTAGCAAATTACCTTTTCCCCATTTTATACTAGCCAGTTAGACAGTAATTTAAGATATCATAACCGTGTTAACATTGTGAACTCAATCAGGCCACTGACAGTTAACCCTGGGTAGATCAATCTTCAGCTGAGCTTTGCAGTTACTGAAAATTGTTAGTATTTGTTTCCTAGCAGTTCTCACTGAGGCTGTCCTGTTCCTGCTAACTTGCCCACAATGTTATCTTGTTTCCTGTGCTTCTTTGTTCATTCTGTAAAGTATTAATATCCTTCTAACAAGTGTGCATATCTGCTTACATTAGCCAGAACCCAAAAGTAATGCCAAGTGTTATTATTCTCATTTTAATTTGAGAAAACAGATACTCAATTAAATTAAATCTTTTGTCCAAGGCTAGTCAGGTGATGATAGAGTCTGAATTCAAAGTCATACGTACTTCTCTCTCCTACCCCCTGCCTCCACCATCTATTTCCTCTTACGTGAATTAATAACTTATTTTCCCTGGCTCTGTCTCAAGTCAAGGACTTTCTTTTTCAACAGTGGAATCAAGGGTGACTCTTTGGGAGAAAATTTTCATTGTCCACACTTTCTCTTTCTTGATATGTTGCATCTTTACATGTATTTGATGGTTTTTCTCTGACCGTTCTTTTCATCTGTGTTAGGGGGAGTGGCAATGATTGTCTGAAGCACCTAGATCTCACATAGTTTCTTTCAGGCTGTGGGAGGATATCTCTTCCCTTCCTTTTTCTTCCCTTCTCATTTCTTTCTTTCTTCCAGAGTCCTTGGCCTTGAGCATCAGAATAGAAGAAGAAATAGGAATATTTAAAGTGGAGAATATTGAAAAGAGCATGGGCTTATGAATCAGGCAGAGCTGGGTTCACATTTCTAGCCCATGAATGTCTAGCGTATTATTGGGGAAATCACTGCATAGTTAGGAGCTGTTTAAATCCATTGTAATGTTCTGTTGCCAACTTAGAGATCCAGGATGATGGCTATGTTTGGAGGGAGGTGCCTCAACTGTCTAACTGCTGCATCTGGTCTGCCTTGATAGCACCAAGCTCCCTGGAGTGCCACTGCCTTTCCAAAGGCCCTCTGATACTTGGAAGAAGCCAGATTCAAAGTATAGCCTCTTCCCTGCACAGGAAGATCTGCTGAGGTGGGTTGCAAGCATAGGCTGTAAATATTATTACCCTTGAGTTTTTGTGCCAGGTGAATTTTGGTGACTAAGCTAGAGGCTCCAGGATCTCTGAGGTTTCCCCCTCAGCCACTTGCCCTTTGGTTTCTGGAATGCCAAACCCAGAGTGTTGGCCAGGCCTCCTTGGGGTCCCTTCCTGCCCCCCCCCCCAACATTTTTTTTTTTTTTTTTTTTACGGTTCTGCTCCACAGTGGGTTAGTGGCAGCTGGTAGGGATATTATTGTATCTTATGCTTTTCTTCCTGAAGTTCATTTAAGCTTTGGATGAGTGGCTAACACCGTTCACTAGTTCTGTAGTCATGTACCATTAGATTGAATTTATTTCACTGAGGTTTGGGGAGCTGTGAGCTATAGATTTGGATTGAGGTTTCTTGCATAGATGATATATCTCTTAATCCAGAGTTATTATTGAGTTTGCTTCTGGAATTAGAGAAATAAATACAATTACATGCATGTGAAAAAGCCTAAGACATTCCTTAGCTCAATTAATCCTAATTTTCCTTCCTTGCCACCCCGCATTGTCCTCATCCAGGATGTAAGCATCAGGATAGAAGGAAAAATGCAAATACTTAAAACACTCAGTATTTGAAGAAAGCATGACTGTGGGTGCCAAGCAGAGAGAGGTTTAAAGTCTAGCTCCACTTATTTCTAGCTTATTTTAGGGGGAAATTACTTCCCTTTTATGAACAGCAGTATTCTACTTTATTCTACTCTAAATTGTGACAGTACATACCTTTTGGTATTGTTTTTAGCCATAAATAATATTTATTATTGTACGTTGCACAGAGTAAGCAACTCTGTGCAACTCTGTGTAAGTCAACAGTAGATACGTAAGTCAAGCCAAAATTTGCCAGAAACCTACCCCTCCTTTGGGCTTCCCAGGTGGTGCTAGTGGTAAAGAGCCCACTGCCAATGCAGGAGATATAAGAGACACAGGTTCAATCCCTGGGTTGGGAAGATCCCCTGGAGAAGGGCCTGGCAACCTGCTCCAGTATTCTTGCCTGAAGAGTCCCACAGACAGAGGAACCTTATGGGCTGCAGTTCATGGGGTCGCAAAGAGTCAGACACAACTGAAGCAACTTGGCACGCATGCACGCTCATGGGCTCTAGGGTATGCAGCCTTAAGTGGTAGCAGTTCATGGCCTCTAGAGCGTGGACTCAGTAGCTGTGGCTGGAGCTTAGTTGCCCCACACCACGTGGGATCTTCTCAGACCAGGGATTTTAACTCGTGTCCCCTGCACTGACAGGTAGATTCTTAACCACTGGACCACTGGGGAAGTATTTAAGAATCTCTATCCTTACTTTTCCCTCTGAATATGTACCAACTGCCTTACTTCTATAAGGACCTCTGTGATTACATTGGACACACCCAGAAAATTCAGGATGATCTTCTCATCTCAACATCTTCATCTGCAATATCTTTGAAATGTAATGTCATCTATTCACAAAGTCCCAGTATTAGGACATAGACATCTTCCAGGGGTGGTATTATTTACACTCCCACAGTATGCTACCTTGTAGCAGTTTAGTCCTTCTCTTGATAAAGTCAGTGTATTTTTGCCCCAGATTTGCCTTGTTTAATATTAAGATCAAACCCCAAGCTTTCTTGTTTTGGTTTGCAGTTGTCCTGCCTTGTCTGCTTGTTGATTTTTAGACTGTCTGATCATTTGGTGTTGGTGTCTCTTACATATCGCACAGAGAATTGTGACTTATTCTGTCACTCTACCTAAAAATTCATTTTCTTTAAGAGCCCATTACATCATTGTCAATATTGTCTATTTTCTTTCTTGTTTTCTGTAATTGAGAAGTGTCTATTTGCATTTCATTTTGTAGTCCTTTGACTTATTCTTAATTCTCTATACAGATAAATACATTTAGTGTTCAGCATTGGTCGTCTAACTAAAGATTTTCTTATCATTTAACTCCACATTCCTCAAAGTAGCATGCAGGTACAATATTTCTTGAGACTTTGCAAAGCCAAATTGCCTGTAGCTATTACTACTTGGCAGAATATAAGACTCTTGGCTTACACATTCTCTTTTCTTTAGTTGGAAGGTGGTGTCCTAGTATCGCTTTAATATCTGATGGTTAACTCAATTTTATTTCTCTCAGAATAATGTGATCTTTGTATCTCTGTGGTTATTCTTAATCTTTCAGGTTTAATACATTTGAATTATTTTTGTGTTGAATTCTGGGGCATCATTTTTCTTTGACTACAGTATACTCTTACTGTATATATATATTAGAAATCCCCTTTATTTTAGGAAAATTGTTTGGTTTAAATGCTGGCTCTGTGCCCTTGTTTTGACTTTGGTCCTTCAGGAATCTGTGTCCTCAAGTCTCTGTGTTGCCTGCTTTGTATATTACTCTTCTGTCTCTTAAGCATTCTCTTCTTTCTTCAATTGGTTCCTTCTCTGTTGCTGTCTCTGTTCTCCTTGTCTTCTTTTGCAAATCTATTTCTTTTGTTTTTTCTTTTTTTTATTGAAATATAGTTGCTTTACAATATTGTGTTAGTTTCTGCTGTGCAATGAAGTGAATCAACCATGTTTATAAATGTGTCCACTCCATCTTGGATTTCCCTCCCACTGCCCTGCCTCACCTCTCTCAGTCATCACAGAGCACAGAGCTGTGCTCCCTGTTATGGGGCACCTTCCCACTAGCTGCCTGTTTCATACACGGTAGTGTGTGTATCTCAAACCTAATCTCCCAATTTCATCCCCGCTCCCCTCCCACTGTGTCTACATGTCCATTCTCTACGTCTGCGTCTCCAGTCTAGCCTTGCGAATAGGTTCATCTGTACCATTTTCCTAGACTCCACATTTATGTGTTAATATGTACTGTTTTTCTCTGACTTACTACACTCTGTATGACAGACTCTAGGTCCAACCATGTCTCTACAAATGACCCAATTTCATTCCTTTTATGGGTGAGTAAAATTCCACTGTATATATATATATATATATATATATATATATATATATATATATACCACATCATTTTTATCCATTCATCTATCAATGGACATTTAGGTTGCTTCCATGTCCTAACTATTGTAAATAGCACTGCAATGAACATTGGGGTGCATGTGTCCTTTTAAATTATGTGGTTTTGAGGGGCAGCTTTTTTTTTGTCCCTTGTTTTCTTTTAAATGTGGTTGTCATTCTTAATTTCGATTAATTTTGTTTCCATTTCTCTTTTAAATTATTATCAGCTTCCACTTTACCTCCTACTTTTGACTGGCCATCATCTCTTTTTACATGGTTATTATTTTCCAAAGTTTTTATATTTCTGTTTTGTAGTCTCCTCATAGCTGAAATTCTTGAGAAAGTCAATTGTTGTTGTTGTTTTTCATGTTAAAATGTTAAGTTAAAGTTTTCTCTACTATATAGTGAGAGCTCTCTAAAAAGATGTTTTCCTGCTCATTTTTAGGTGGTTCTCTTATGGTATGTTATAGTGTGTTATAGCTTAAAAAAACTTATACAGAATTATTAAATGTGTTGAATTTTCCTTATCTAGCTGTTATATTCAGAAAAGGCAATGGCACCCCACTCCAGTACTCTTGCTTGGAAAATCCCACAGGTGGAGGAGCCTGGAAGGCTGCAGTCCATGGGGTTGCTAAGAGTAGGACATGATTGAGTGACTTCACTTTCACTTTTCACTTTCATGCATTGGAGAAGGAAATGGCAACCCACTCCAGTGTTCTTGCCTAGACAATCCCAGGGATGGGGGAGCCTGGTGGGCTGCCATCAGTGGGGTCGCAAAAAGTTGGACACGACTGAAGAGACTTAGCAGCAACAGCTGTTATATTAGAGAAGCTTACCTAAGTGGTTTCTTAATCAAAATTGCTTTTTTTTCCCTTTTCTTTTCTGTATGGCACCTTCTGCCTTAGAACCTGGTTTGAGACGGCGTCTACCACCTTTCTTGAATTTTCTAAATTCCTTTTACCAGCTGCTATTTCCAAGGAAGACTCCCACTGCCTTCCAGAGTTTCTTTCGCTCTTTTAGAAGGTGATCATTGCTGAGAACTGGCACCTCTGGGACTCCTGGAAACTTACTGTGTCATATCTCTCCCCAAATGCTCATGCTTTGTTCATTCACAGCCCAGTTCACAGCAGTTCTGAGTCAGGATTTGTCCTCTCTTTCAGTAGATAGATGTCACCAAGTGATGTATGGAACCTTCCATGACCAGGGCCATACCTGTGATCTAACTCTGTGGCTTCTTGTGCTGTTTCTCTTGCATTCAAGAGCTTTTGAGCTACTGGCCACCTAACCTGGAGGTTACAGAATTTCTCTGCCTCTAAATTTTTCCATCAATGTATTTTGGAGAAAAAATAGGAAATTGAAAATTAAGCTTCCACCACACTAAATTCTAAATGTATGTTCTCCAAATAATGCCTTGAACTTTCATTAGAGTCAATCCACTTGCTCAATATTAAATTTGTTTTTATGAAAGTCTGTAATATTTAAGGGATACATTACTTGCCCTCAGAGACAAACCAGAAGATCTTGATGGCTTAACACAGTAGAAACTGAGTTCTTGGTCCTGTGAAGTTCACTGGCATGAGGGCGTGCCACAGCAGGGAAGCTTAGAGCCAGTCATCCAGGGGCTGACTTGATAGAGCCTTTGACATATTGAACACCTGGATTCCAAGATCACCCCAGGTCTTGGTGTTTAGTTGGAAGATGGAGTAGAGATAAAAGCTGGAGGTTCTTGTAGGAGATTTTCATGGGCAAGGTATGAAAGCACATATATGGCTTCTACATTTTCCCAGTGGCCACGTTCAAGCATAGAGCCACATCTAACTGAAAATGAGATTGAGAAATGGAATGCTGTCCTCTCCCCAAGAAGAAAAGGATTTAAATCTGGTAAGGAGCTAACTTATCTTTACCAAAAAGTATCTGTCTCTTTCCCCAGTTTACCAGCTTTGTCAAGACAGGGCTAGAGTTTTTTACTCATGATTATCCTCCACTTGTTTGCAAGTGTGCTCAGCCGATTCAGTCATGTCCGACTCTTTGCAATCCTGTGGACTATAGCCCGCCAGGCTCCTCTGTCCATGGGATTCTCCAGGCAAGCATACTGGAGTGGGTTTTCATGCCCTCCTCCAGGGGATCTTCCCAACCCAGGGATCAAACCTGAGTTTCCTGTGTCTCCTGCATTGCAGGAGGATTCTTTACCGCTCAGCCACCAGGGAAGCCTAGTTCTCCACTTACCCTAGTTTAAATAACAGAGGTGCAATGAACATTTGTGCAATTTAATGGAATTGAATTTGCATCCTGCAACTTTATCTGAACTATTTAAGAATTCTCCAATGTTGATATTAGCCAGTTCATGTCTACCTGGGACTTGCAATGGAAAGGGTGAAAATAAATCCAGAAAGAGATGACATACTGATAAAGTGAAACTGGTATGGAACAAATCCTTCCTTAATCTCTAACTGTTTCAAAATCCTGTTTTATTTTAATCTATCACATAAAGGGATATAGAGGTTGAGTTAGATTAGATCAGATTGTAGTCTATCATCTGACATGATCTTGGGCTCCATCATGGAGAGAAAATTCAAAGTAACATTAGAATCGTGACTAGATTTATGCTTGGAAGAAGTTTCCAACAGATACAGCAGTGTGTGTGTGTGTTTAACATTAAAGGAACTTCCTGTCAACATCTCTAATATTTACAATTTTTTTGTTGTTGTGACATTATCATCTAAAATGCTGTGGCATGTCACGGAGTGTGTCATTATTTTTATTTTGTTTTATTATTTTTTATTTTATTTATTTTTTTACTTTATAATACTGTATTGGTTTTGCCATACATTGACATGAATCCACCACAGGTGTACATGAGTTCCCAACCCTGAACCCCCTTCCCACCACCTTCCCCATATCATTTCTCTGGGTCATCCCAGTGCACCAGCCCCAAGCATCCTGCATCCTGTATTGAACCTAGACTAGTGATTCGTTTCTTACATGATAGTATACATGTTTCAATGCAATTCTCCCAAATCATCCCACCTTCTCCCTCTCCCACAGAGTCCAAAAGTCTGTTCTTTACATCTGTGTCTCTTTTGCTGTCTCACATACAGGGTTATCATTACCATCTTTCTAAATTCCATATATATGTGTTAGTATACTGTATTGGTGTTTTTCTTTCTGGCTTACTTCGCTCTGTATAATCGGCTCCAGTTTCATCCACCTCATTAGAACTGATTCAAACGTATTCTTTTTAACGGCTGAGTAATACTCCATTGTGTATATGTACCACAGCTTTCTTATCCATTCATCTGCTGATGGACATCTAGGTTGTTTCCATGTCCTGGCTATTATAAACAGTGCTGCAATGAACATTGGGGTACACGTGTCTCTTTCAATTCTGGTTTCCTCAGTGTGTATGCCCAGTAGTGGGATTGCTGGGTCATAATGCAGTTCTATTTGCAGTTTTTAAAGGAATCTCCACACTGTTTTCCGTAGTGGCTGTACTAGTTTGCATTCCCACCAACAGTGTAAGAGGGTTCCCTTTTCTCCACACCCTCTCCAGCATTTATTGCTTGGAGACTTTTGGATCCCAGCCATTCTGACTGGTGTGAAATGGTACCTCATTGTGGTCTTGATTTGCATTTCTCTGATAATAAGTGATGTTGAGCATCTTTTCATGTGTTTGCTAGCCATCTGTATGTCTTCTTTGGAGAAATGTATATTTAGTTCTTTAGCCCATTTTTTGATTGGGTCATTTATTTTTCTGGAATTGAGCTGTATAAGTTGCTTCTATATTTTTGAGATGAGTTGTTTGTCAGTTGCTTCCTTTGCCATTATTTTCTCCCATTCAGAAGGCTGTCTTTTCACCTTGCTTATAGTTTCCTTTGTTGTGCAGAAGCTTTTAATTTTAATTAGATCCCATTTGTTTATTTTTGCTTTTATTTCCAGTATTCTGGGAGGTGGATTCATAGAGGGTCCTGCTATGATTTATGTTGGAGAGTATTTTGCCTATGTTCTCCTCCAGGAGTTTTATAGTTTCTGGTCTTACATTTAGATCTTTAATCCATTTTGAGTTTATTTTTGTGAATGGTGTTAGGAAGTGATCTAGTTTCATTCTTTTACAAGTGGTTGACCAGTTTTCCCAGCACCACTTGTTAAAGAGATTGTCTTTAATCCATTGTATATTCTTGCCTCCTTTGTCAAAGATAAGGTGTCCATAGGTGCATGGATTTATCTCTGGGCTTTCTATTTTGTTCCATTGATTTATATTTCTGTCTTTGTGCCAGTACCATACTGTCTTGATGACTGTGGCTTTGTAGCAGAGCCTGAAGTCAGGCAGATTGATTCCTCCAGTTCCATTCTTCTTTCTCAAGATTACTTTTGCTATTCAAGGTTTTTTGTATTTCCATACAAATTGTGAAATTATTTGTTCTAGCTCTGTGAAAAGTACGGCTGGTAGCTTGATAGGGATTGCATTGAATCTGTAGATTGCTTTGGGTAGTATACTCATTTTCACTATATTGATTCTTCTGATCCATGAACAGGGTATATTTCTCCATCTATTAGTGTCCACTTTGATTTCTTTCATCAGTGTTTTATAGTTTTCTATATATAGGTCTTTAGTTCCTTTAGGTAGATATATTCCTAAGTATTTTATTCTTTTCGTTGCAATGGTGAATGGAATCGTTTCCTTAATTTCTTTTTCTACTTTCCCATTATTAGTGTATAAGAATGCAAGGGATTTCTGTGTGTTGATTTTATATCCTGCAACTTTTTTTACTATATTCATTGATTAGCTCTAGTAATTTTCTGGTGGAGTCTTTAGGGTTTTCTATGTAGATGATCATGTCATCTGCAGACAGTGAGAGTTTTATTTCTTCTTTTCCAAATTGGATTCCATTTATTTCTTTTTCTGCTCTGATTGCTGTGGCCAAAACTTCCAGAACTATGTTGAATAAGTAGAGGTGAAAGTGGGCACCCTTGTCTTGTTCCTGACTTTAGGGGAAATGCTTTCAATTTCTCACCATTGAGGATAATGTTTGCTGTGGGTTTGTCATATGTAGCTTTTATTATGTTGCAGTATGTTCCTTCTATTCCTGCTTTCTGGAGAGTTTTTATTATAAATGGATGTTGAATTTTGTCAAAGGCCTTCTCTACATCTATTGAGATAATCTTATGGCTTTTATTTTTCAATTTGTTTATGTGGTGAATTACATTGATTGGTTTGTGGATGTTGAAGAATCCTTGCATCCTTGGGATAAAGCCCACTTGGTCATGGTGTATGATCTTTTTAATGTGTTGTTGGATTCTGATTGCTAGAATTTTGTTAGATTTTTGCATCTATGTTCATCAGTGATATCGGCCTGTAGTTTTCTTTTCTTGTGGCATCTTTGTCAGGTTTTGGTATTAGGGTGATGGTGGCCTCATAGAATGAGTTTGGAAGTTTACCTTCCTCTGCAATTTTCTGGAAGAGTTTGAGTAGCATAGGTGTTAGCTCTTCTCTAAATTTTTGGTAGAATTCAGCTGTGAAGCCGTCTGGACCTTGGCTTTTGTTTGCTGGAAGATTTTTGATTACAGTTTCTATTTCCGTGCTTGTGATGGGTCTGTTAAGATTTTCTATTTCTTCCTGATTCAGTTTTGGAAAGTTGTACTTTTCTAAGAATTTGTCCATTTCTTCCACTTTGTCCATTTTATTGACGTATAATGCTGATAGTAGTCTCTTATGATCCTCTGTATTTCTGTGTTGTCTGTTGTGATCTCTCCATTTTCGTTTCTAATTTTGTTGATTTGATTTTTCTCCCTTTATTTCTTGATGAGTCTTGCTAATGGTTTGTCAATTTTATTTATCCTTTCAAAGAACCAGCTTTTGGCTTTGTTGATTTTTGCTATGGTCTCTTTTGTTTCTTTTGCATTTATTTCTGCCCTAATTTTTAAGAGTTCTTTCCTTCTACTAACCCTGGGGTTCTCCATTTCTTCCTTTTCCAGTTGCTTTAGGTGTAGAGTTAGGTTATTCATTTGACTTTTTTCTTGTTTCTTGAGGTATGCCTGTATTGCTATGAACTTTCCCCTTAGCACTGCTTTTATAGTGTTCCACAGGTTTTGGGTTGTTGTGTTTTCATTTTTGTTCATTTCTATGCATATTTTAATTTCTTTTTTGATTTCTTTGATTTGTTGGTTTTTAGAAGCATGTTGTTCAGCCTCCATGTATTGGAATTTTAAATAATTTTTTTCCTGTAATTGAGATCTAATCTTACTGCATTATGGTCAGAAAAGATGCTTGGAATTATTTCAGTTTTTTTTGAATTTATCAAGGCTAGATTTATGGCCCAGGATGTGATCTATCTTGGAGAAGGTTCCATGAGCACTTGAGAAAAAGGTGAAATTCATTGTTTTGAGGTGAAATGTCCTATAGATATCAATTAGGTCTAACTGGTCTATTGTATCATTTAAAGTTTGTGTTTCTTTGTTAATTTTCTGTTTAGTTGATCAGTCCTTAAGTGTGAGTGGGGTATTAAATTCTCCCACTATTATTGTGTTATTGTTAGTTTCCCCTTTCATACTTGTTAGCATTTGTCTTACGTATTGCAGTGCTCCTATATTGGGTGCATATATATTTATAATTGTTATATCTTCTTCTTGGATTGATCCTTTGATCATTATGTAGTGGCCTTCTTTGTCTCTTTTCACAGCCTTTGTTTTAAAGTCTATTTTATCTGATATGAGTATTGCCACTCCTGCTTTCTTTTGGTCTCTATTTGCATGGAATATCTTTTTCCAGCCCTTCACTTTCAGTCTGTATGTGCCCCTTGTTTTGAGGTGGGTCTCCTGTAGGCAGCATATATAGGGGTCTTGTTTTTGTATCCATTCACTCAATCTTTGTCTTTTGGTTGGGGCATTCAACCCATTTATGTTTAAGGTAATTATTGATAAGTATGATCCCAGTGCCATTTACTTTATTGTTTTGGCTTCAGGTTTATACACCCTTTTTGTGTTTCCCGTCTAGAGAAAATCCTTTAGGATTTGTTGGAGAGCTGGTTTGGTGGTGCTGATTTCTCTCAGCTTTTGCTTGTCTGTAAAGCTTTTGATTTCTCCTTCATATTTGAATGAGATCCTTGCTGGGTACAGTAATCTGGGCTGTAGGTTATTTTCTCTCATCACTTTAAGTATGTCTTGCCATTCCCTCCTGGTCTGAAGAGTTTCTATTGAAAGATCAGCTGTTATCCTTACGGGAATCCCCTTGTGTGTTATTTGTTGTTTTTCCCTTGCTGCTTTTAATATTTGTTCTTTATGTTTGATCTTTGTGATTTGATTAATATGTGTCTTGGGGTGTTTCACCTTGGGTTTATCCTGTTTGGGACTCTCTGGGTTTCTTGGCCTTGGGTGATTATTTCCTTCCCCATTTTAGGGAAGTTTTCAACTATTATCTCCTCAAGTATTTTCTCATGGTCTTTCTTTTTGTCTTCTTCTTCTGGAACTCCTATAACTCGAATGTTGGAGCGTTTCATATTGTCCTGGAGGCTTCTGAGATTGTCCTCATTTCTTTTAATTCATTTTTCTTTTTTCTTCTCTGATTCATTTATTTCTACCATTCTATCTTCTATTTCACTAATCCTATCTTCTGCCTCCGATATTCTACTCTTTGTTGCCTCCAGAGTGTTTCTGATCTCATTTATTGCATTATTCATTATATATTGGCTCTTTTTAAATTTCTTCTAGGTTCTTGTTAAACCTTTCTTGCATCTTCTCAATCCTTGTTTCCAGACTATTTATCTGTGATTCCATTTTGATTTCAAATGATTTTGGATCATTTTCACTATCATTATTTGGAATTCTTTATCAGGTAGATTCCCTATCTCTTCCTTTTTTGTTTGGTTTGGTGGGCATTTATCCTGTTGCTTTACCTGCTGGATATCCCTCTGTCTCTTCATCTTGGTTATATTACTACGTTTGGGGTGGTCTTTCTGTATTCTGGCAGTTTGTGGAGTTCTCTTTATTATGGAGTTTCCTTGCTCTGGATGGGGTTGTATCAGTGGCTTGTCAAGGTTTCTTGGTTAGGGAAGCTTGTGTCGGAGTTCTGGTGGCTGGAGCTGGATTTCTTCTCTCTGGAGTGCAATGAAGTGTCCAGTATTGAGTTATGAGATGTCAGTGGTTATGAAGTAACTTGAGCTGCTTGTATATTGAAGCTCAGGGGTGTGTCCCTGTGTTGCTGGAGAATTTGCATGGTATGTCTTGCTCTGGAACTTGTTGGCCCTTGGGTGGTGCTTGGTTTCAGTGTAGTATGGAGGCATTTGATGAGTTCCTATTGATTAATGTTCCCTGGAGTCAGGAGTTCTCTGATGGTCTCAGGATTTGGACTAAAGCCTCCTGCTTCTGGTTTTCAGTTTTATTTTTTCAGTAGCCTCAAGACTTCTCCATCTATACAGCACCGATGATAAAACATCTAGGTTAGAGATGAAAAGTTTCTCCACATTGAGGGACAGCCAGAGAGGTTCACTGAGTTACATGGAGAAGAGAAGATGGAGGGGGGAGTTAGAGGTGACTGGAATGAGATGAGGTGGGATCAGAAGAAGAGGAAGCAAGCTAGCCAGTAATCACTTCCTTATGTGCACTCCACTGTCTGGACCACTCAGAGATGTTCATGGAGTTATACAGAGAAGAGGAGAGGGAGGAAGGAGACAGAGGTGGCCAGGAGGGTAAAAGAGGGAAATGTAAAGGAGAGAGACAAATCCAGCCAGTAACCAGTTCCCTAAGTGTTCTCCACCGTCTGGAACACACAGAGATTCACAGAGTTGGGTAGAGAAGAGAAGAGGGAAGGAGGAGACAGAGGCAACCTGGTGGAGAAAAAGGAGAGTCCAAAGGAGGAGAGAGCAGTCAAGCCAGTAATCTCACTCTCAAGTAAAAATGGGTACTGAAGATTGGGTTTTTTTAAGGTACAAAATTGATAACAAATACCAAAAAGCAAAGATTAAAAATCTAGAGGTTGGATTTTCAAAAATACAATATTAAAGAAAAGAAGAAGAAAGAAAGGAAAAAAAAAGTCACAAGAATTATTAAAAACAACAACAACAACCACAAAAATATATATATGGCGTTTGCTTTAAGAACTTAAAAATTAAAAAATGTTAAAATAAAAATAAAAGAAGGAAAAACAAAAACAACAAAAAAAGAATGATTGTAAAAATTGTAAAGGTATATCTGGGACTTTCTCTGGTGGTGTTGTGGGCAGTGTGGGGTCAGTTCATTTTTGGATAGTTCCTTGGTCTGGCTTATATGTCTTAACATCTATACTTCCAGGGCGGTTTCCTCTGTTTTAGCTTCTTGTGTTTGCTGGTCTCTTCAGTGTCTATTTTCCATCCTGACACAAGGTGGATGGCTGTGGACACTTTGTTTTTTTAGGCTCACTTGTTCAGTGGTGCTGTGGGGAGGGAGGTATGCTGCAAACAAATAACACTGGTGTGTGCTCGTAGTGTCTCAGCCATGCTGGGCCTGGCCCCGCTCATAGCGCACACCGCTCAGGCTCTAGGTTGCTCCGCCGGGAACCGTCTGAGGCTGGCCCTGGGCTGGATGCACCTCCCTGGTCTAAGCTGCTCAGGCTCAGGCACTCAGGTAGTCCTCAGAGGCACAGACTCGGTTGGGCCTGCGTTTTGTGCCCTTCCCAGGTCCGAGCAACTTGGGTGTTTGGCGAGTGTGGTTGCTACGACTTATTGCCTTTCCCGTCCCTGCTGCTCAGTTTTCTTGGTGTACAACTGGCACCCTTTCTTAGGCAGATGATGACTGTCCAGAACCCCAAGAAGTCTTAGTTAGCAAAGAAGCTTGCTTGCAGTTTGGAAGTTAATGTTTCTCTGGGGTTGCGATTGCCCCCTTCTGGCCTTTCCAGCTCTGGCTGCCTGTCACTAGAGGGGGATGGTCTGCAGCCAGCTAATTCTGTTTCGTCCTTTGTTCTGTGCTTGGTCCTGGTGGTGTCTTATGTTAGAGCTTTTCACGTGGTAGCTATCCCTCAGTCTGGTTTGCTAGCCCAAGTTAGTTCGCTCTGGTTACGCTCGGGGCATTCCAGCATGATTCTTAAAAAGCACTGCAGCCCGCGCCTCCCTGCGCAGCCCCTGCTTGCTAGTGGCGGATGCAGGCGTCTGTGCTGCTTCTCAGCTGGGAGAGTTACCGTTGGGCTCATAATCTGTTGCTTTTAATTATTTATTTATTTTTCCTCCCTGTTGCCCTCTGTGCTTCCAAGGCTTGCCACAGACTCAGCAGTGAGAGTGTTTCCTGGTGTTTGGAAACTTTTATCTTTTTTAAGACTCCCTTCCCGGGATGGAGCTCCCTCCCTACCTCTTTTGTCTCTTTTTTCTGTCTTTTATATTTTTTCCTACCTGTTTTTGAAGACAATGATCTGCTTTTCTGGGTGCCTGATGTCCTCTGCCAGCATTCAGAAGTTGTTTTGTGAAGTTTGCCCAGCGTTGAAATGTTCTTTTGATGAATTTGTGAGGGAGAAAGTGGTCTCCCCATCCTATTCCTCCACCATCTTAGGACCGCCCCTCTATTTTTAATGCTGTACATAACCTCACCATTTAACATAGGCCCAATATGGGGCAACTTCAGCGTGATAAGCTCTCTCTTCAAAGACTAAATGTAAGCCATAAAAGTATAGAACATCTCAAAGAAATCTTCGTGATCTTTGGTTAGACAAAAAGTTCTTATATCAGATACCAAAAAACATGATCTAGTAAAAAAATGATAAATTAGACATAATCAAAATGTAATGTTAGGCTTCCCAGATAGCTCACTGGTAAAGAATCTACCTGGCAAGCAGGAGACCCAAGTTTGATCCCTGGAGAAGGAAATAGCAACCCATTCCAATATTCTTGCCTGGAAAATCCCATGGACAGAGGGTTTTATATATATATCCACAAAAATATACCTTAATCATTATTTATTATGGATTCCAAATCAAAACCACAATGAGATAGCACTGCACAAATATTCAGCAGATGAAAAGGAAATAGAAAAACCAAAAAATTATGAAAAAAAAACAAATGCTTCCAAGAAAACAGAGCAACTGAATTCTCCTATATTTTGTGGGAAATGCAAAATGAGAACAGCACAGGGGAAAACTGTTGGAAAGCTTTTTATAAAGTAAAACACGTCTTTTACCATATGATTCAGTGGCACCACTTTTAGGTGTTTCTGTATGCTGACTGGGATATGTACTCATGGCTCTAAACATTTAGTAAAATTCACAGTGCTGCACAATAGTAATAAACTATGCTGTAGAATTTTTTGAAATATTTAAAAGCTTAAAAAATAGAATTTTTTCTTAAAAAAAAAAAGGGGGCAAGCCCCTAATGCATGAGATGTTAGTTACCACAAGGTGACCTGTGCGTTACTTCTAAAGTGATGGGGACCTCCAGCCATTCTAGGTCCCCAAAGATGTAGGTAAGATTCACAAATGTGATTATTAGGAAAAACAAACAGACAAACAAACAGACACATCTTCATCAGAGAAGGATCACACCCCCAAATGACCCAGAGCCTTCCCTTCTGGGCCATAAGCACAAGTTAGGAAGAAGGAGGACAGCTTTTGTTTCAAGAGATCAATTATGCTTAAATAATAGAGCTCCACCCTAAGCCCACAAACATGTCATAATCAGAGAACATTCAAGGGGTAGTGGGAGTAGCTTGGTATTTGGAGCTGCTGGCAATAGCTTTCTAGCTCCAATGGAATCCATTAGTTGTATTTCTGGAGTTTTTTTTTTTTTTTTTCCCTGAAACTATCAGCATGTTCAGACCCAAAGCTAATAAATATGTGCATTATGACTTTGCTGGGTTTCAAGGCTTTTTCTCATTAAAAGACATTGATATTGATTAAACATTTTCACCAAATATCAAGTCCTGTTGTCATGGAATAATTTTTGGCTTCCCTAATGGTAACCAGGGATTCCAAGACGATCATTCAAATTAATTTGAATAATTTGGAATGGAAAAGTTGATGGAGAAAGCAGGTTGCTTGAGGTATCAAAATAGGCTAGTACTGTCATTCTAACCCTCCCCCTTCCTATTCCTTTCTCCCCAAAGGCAGGGACTACAAAGAGAGGTTCTCAGCCCTTTCTTGCACTGGCCAGTGCAGGGCTTATTTCCTGTGCCCCTCCCCTATTGTGAACAGCCCCAGCAGGAGATGGGATAAGCTCAGGCTGGTGCTACAGGTGATGTCTTCAGTGTGTTGGCTCTTCTTCAGCCCAGACGTTTGTCAGGATCTCTGCTGTCATGAACTTGAACTAGACTTGAGATTTCCTTCTCCAGGGATAGTCCTCCCTAGCTGAGTATTTTTGGGCTTCCCTGGTGGCTCTGTGGTAAAGAATCTGTCTGCCAGTGCAGGGGCCATGGGTTCAATACATGAATCGGGAAGATCCCTGGAGGAGGAAGTGGCAACCCACTCCAGTATTCTTGACTGGAAAAATCCCATGGACAGAGGAACCTGGTGGGCTACAGTCCATGGGGTTGTAAAGATTTGGACACAACTTAGTGACTAAACAACAACAAAGTCGAGTGTTTTAGACCCTTGTCCTTCTCTTTCATTGGCTTCAGGTTATCACCCACCTTGTGATTAGGGTATGACCCCACAAGGCACCCTTCTGCCTCTTCCTGATGCTTGGATGTACACTCAGTCACTCAGTCATGTCTGTCTCTTTGTGACCGCATGGACTGTAGCCCGTCAGGCTCCTCTGTCCATGGAATTTTCCAGGCAAGAATATTGGAGTGAGTTGCCATTTCCTACTCCAAATCCTAGGCAACCTGATCTCTGAATCACTTTCTCCTCTTAACTAGCAAAACTTTTCCTACCCTGTCTCAGGTACTATTTGAATTCTTTAGGAATAATGATTGATCTGGGGTCTAGTCTAACTACTCACATGGAACAGAGTAGAGAGTTCTGCTCTAGACAGCACACTGTTAGGGGCAGCTTGAAAAATCTCTGTAAATATCCTTTTGGGGATGGATGGAGGAAAAGAGGGAAAGCTCTGAGTCCTAGTACTGAGCTCAACACCATCCCATAGATTGCTTCATTGTGATAATGAGTCAGGGACTTTCAAGGCCCTCAACAGAGAGGATGTCACCTTCTCATGTGAAACTGCATGTGGGAAAGTGCCTGATCCCCAAGGCCAGCACCTGCTCCCATCCTCCAGCTATGTGAATATGGGCTACTGATGACCTCCAGCTGCCTCCCCTCTGTGGTCAAACTGACCTCGACCAATGGAAAACTGGCTTACTGCTGGAGGTGATGTCCTGCCTCCAAACATAGGGACAACCAGCGGGCATGCATGAGTGATATGGAAGTTCATAACCCAAGCCCGCAGTCTTGTGATTTACACCTTATGACTTTATCTCAGATCACAAGCTTGTTTGGTTCTTTCTCCATGCAGTTCCTTTCCCCATCACTCTCAAAGGGTTGTCCTGAAGGACATTTCCCTCAGCAAATCTTGTGAACTCACGTTTTTACATCAGGCTCTGCTTTCTCAGGAGCCCTGACAAACACCAACTCCTTGCAGCTACTGCCAGCATCTACCTTCTTCAGCCTTGACGTTCATGGCTTTTCTGATGCCATAGTTGTGAACAGCACGTTACTCCTGGATGTGGTCTGTTTGTCTTTCCTCTGGGCCAGATCTAGTCCCCTCAGGAGGCATCTCACCCAGAGCAACCCAGACTCAAAGACAAGCTAATCTTCAGAGACCACGTGGAGAAGTCTGAGGAAGAGGTAAAGGAGGCATTCTTTATTTTCACAATAAAAGAGAGGACATGAACCAAGCCTTTGTGGATAAACCCAGAGAATAATCAGCACATCTAGGAGCTATTCTGGAAGGTGTCAATCCTGAAAGAAGATGATCTCAAAGTGACATATAGAGAAAGGCTCCTGGTAGGCAAAGAAGATGCACAGTTGCTCACAAATAAAAATATATCATGATTCCTTTTACATAAGGCACAGCAGGCTGACATTGTCTTAGGTTATTATTTATTGTGGATCCCTTCAAATCTCCACAAATCACTACTGATCCTTTATGGTAGGCAGCCCTTCCAGATGAGATTTTTATTGATCTCTTTCCTTCCTCTTTCTCTGCACCCAAACAAAATGCTCTTTCTCACCCTGTGCATCTTGGTTGTTGTATTTTAAGCCTTTGCTAAAGTATTATATGGAAAAGACCCTGATGCTGGGAGGGATTGAGGGCAGGAGGAGAAGGGGACAACAGAGGATGAGATGGCTGAATGGCATCACCGACTCAACGGACATGAGTTTAAGTGAACTCTGGGAGTTGGTGATGGACAGGGAGGCCTGGTGTGCTGCGATTCATGGTGTTGCAGAGTCAGACACGACTGAGCAACTGAACTGAACTGAAAGTATTATATGAGGTTTGTATTCCTTACCCTTACATTCATTTGGACTTTCCTGAGTATGTTGTATTGACATATTTAGTATAGTATGTGCTTAACTGTAACTTGATAGGTCATTGGGGGAACCTAATTAGTGTCTTGTACATATATTTAAGAGACATCATTTAGATCAGAATCCAGATAGCATTCTTCATGTTACCCTCCACATTAGAAAACAGGACAGTGAGAGAAAATCCAGCATTTAAAAAAACCCAGGAAAATATGTTAGTATGTTGGAGACAGTCTTCTCTGGAGGAAAGATGTGTGGGAAAGAGAAAAGGAGGAGACGTTCAAAACCTGGCGTATCAGCAAGCAAGAAGCAGGAAACCTCAGCCAGCTATTACCCCAGTGACCAATTCTCAAGAATTAAAACAAATATGGAGTTTCAGATTCCATTTTTCCAACTGCTAACATGCTGTCTAGACCACTTTAGCATCCATCCTTCAACGGCAAGAAGATTATGAGTTTATGAGTATGTTTTTATGGTTGTCAACTCTTCATAATAATTGCGATAGAAGTATTTTCTTTTTCCTATATAAAAGGAACTAGATCATCAGTTTGCAGAAGATCAACAGAATTTGGAGAGATATTTCAGCAAAACAGTTGCATTATAGTATCATTAATATATATCCTCATTACAGAAGCATAAATGTGCTTAATGAAATAATTACTCCAAGATGGACATTGGTCAGAACCATAGACAGAAAAATCAGCACATATGCTTTGATTGGTGAATGAAAGGGAAAAAACATATATATGTGTATTTATTGTTGTTCAGTTGCCTAGTCGTTTCTGACTCTTTGCAACCCCATAGACTGTGGCACGCCAGGCCTCTCTGTTCCTCACCATCTCCCAAAGTTTGCCCAAGTTCATGTCAATTACTTAGTGATGCCATCCAACTATCTCATCCTCTGATGCCCTCTTCTCCTTCTGCCCTCAATCTTTCCCAACATCAGGGACTTTCCCAAAGATTCAGCTTTTCACATCAGATGACCAAAATATCGGAGTTTCAGCATCAATCCTTCCAACCAATATTCAGGGTTGATTTACCTTAAGATCAACTGGTTTGATCTTACTGTCCAAGGGACTGTCAGGAGTCTTCTCCAGCACCATAGTTGAAGGCATCAATTCTTTGGCTCTCAGGCTTCTTTACCGTCCAGCTCTCACAACCATATGTGACCACTGGGAAGACCATAGCCTTAACTACCTGGACCTTTGTCAGCAGAGTAATGTCTCTGCTTTTCAACACACTGTCTAGGTTTTGTCATCACCCAGGTTCGATCCCTGGGTCAGGAAGATCCCCTGGAGAAGGAAATGGCAACCCACTACAGTATTCTTGCCTGGAGAATCCCATGGACAGAGGAGCCTGGTGGGCTAGAGTCCCTGGGGTCGCAAAGAGTCGGACACGACTGAGCGACTACGCTTACTTACTTACTTACTTCCTGCCAAGAAGCAAACATCTTCTGATTTCATGGCTGCAGTCACCATCTGCAGTGACTTTAGAGCCCAAGGAGAGGAAATCTGTCACTGCTTCCATCTTTTCCCCTTCTATTCACCATGAAGTAATGGAGCCAGATGCCATGATCTAAGTTTTTTTAGCATTTAGGTTTAAGCTGACTCTTTTACTCTCCTCCTTCACCCGCATCAAGAGTCTCTTCAGTTCCTCTTCGCTTTCTGCTCTTGGAGTGGTATCATCCATATAGCTGAGGTTGTTGATGTTTCTCCTGCCTATCTTGATTCCAGCTTGTAACTTATTCACCCTAGCATTTCTCATGATGTGCTCAGCGTGTAGGTTAAACAAAGAGGGTAGCAGCAGATAGCCCTGTCGTACACCTTTTGAACCAATCAGTTTTTCCATACAGGGTTCTAACTGTTGCTTCTTGACCCGCATACAGATGTCTCAGGAGACAGGTAGGATGGTCTGGTATTCCGATCTCTTTAAGAGCTTTCCACAGTTTATTATGATAGTTGATGAAACAGAGGTAGATAAATTGCAATTCCCTAGCTTTGTCTATGATCCAGCAAATGTTGGCAATTTGATCTCTGGTTCTTCTTCCTTTTCTAAATCCAGCTTGGACATCTGGAAGTTCTTGGTTCACATAATGCTAAAGCCCAGCATGCAAGATTTTGGGCATATTACTAAAGTGGGAGATGAGTGCAATTGTCCAATGGTTAGCGCATTCTTTAGCACTACCCTTCTTGGGAATTGGGATGAGGATTGACCGTTTCCAGTCCTGTGGCAACTGCTGTGTGTCCAGATTTGCTGACATATTGAATGTAACACATTGATGGCATCGTCCTCTAGGGTTTTGAATAGTTCTCTTGGAATTCCATCGCATCCACTAACTTCATTTACAGCAGTGCTTCCTAAGACCTGCTTGATTTCGTACTCCAGAATGTCTGGCTCTGGGTGGCTGACCACACCATTGCAGTCATCCAGTTCATTTGGATATTTTTTATATAGTTCTTCTGTGTATTCTTTTCATCCCAACTTGATCTCATCAGCAACTACTAAGTCTCTACCTTTTACATCCTTTATTGTGCCCATCTTTGGGCAAAATGTTCCCTTTATATTTCCAGTTTTCCTGAAGAGAGCTTTACTCTTTCCCCTTCTATTCTTTTCTTCTAGTTTTACACTGAAGGAGGAAGAAGGAAGGCCTTCTTGTTCATTGAAGAAGGAAGGCCTTGTCTCTCCATGCTGTTCTTGGGAAATCTGCATTTATTTGGCTATACCTTTCCTATTCTCCCATGCTTTTTGCTTCTCTTCTTTCTTTAGCTATTTGTAAGGCCTCCTCAGATAACCATTTTGCCTTTTTGCTTTTCTTTTTCTTTAGGATTTTTTTTTTTAAACTGTCTCCTGTACAGTATTACGCACCTCCATCCATAATTCTTCAGGCACACTGTTTACAAGTTCTAATCCCTTAAATCTGTTTGTTACCTCTCACTTCATATTCACAGGGGATTTGATTTCAGTCATACCTGGCTGGCCTAGTGGTTTTCCCATCTTTCTTTGGTTTAAACCTGAATTTTGCTATGAGAAGTTGGTGATCTGAGCCAGAGTCAGCTCCAGGTCTAGTTTTTGCTGACTGTATACAGCTTCTGCATCTTTGGCTACAGAGAACATAATCAATTTGATTTTGGTATTGGCCATTGGGTGACACCCATGTGTAAAGTCATCTCTTGTGCTATTGAAAAAAGATATTTGCTATGACCAATGCATTCCCTTGGCAGAATTCAGTTAGTCTTTGCCCTGCTTCATTTTGTTCTCCAAGGCCAACTTGCCTATTACTCCAGGTATCTCTTGATTTCCTCCTTTTAGAATACTTATATATTCCTATACATATATATATATATATATATATATATATATATATATAGAGAGAGAGAGAGAGAGAGAGAGAGAGAGAGAGAGCGAGAGCGAGAGAGAGAGAGAGAGAGAGAGAGAGCGCCAAAAAGTTCATTTGGGTTTTTTTCATACCATCTTATGGAAAAGTTGTGTACCAGACACAACTTGATTTTAGGTGTCCTCCAGCAGACAGTTCCTGTGGTCTCTGATGTACCTCATGTGGACAGCATTCCACCTTCAGGCTAGGCCACCTCATATTCCATATTCCACCTCATATTCCACTTCATATTCCAGGTTTCTCTAACACTTCAGACACTGGCAGGAGTCTGTCAAATTTTGATCTGTGCGCAGTTTGGAAATGCAAGGAGTTGATGACCCCAGGGTAACTTTTAATACATAGGTAATGGTATAGGAGCTGATGGCTAAGTTCTTCTGGGCAGTCCTTGGGTGGACAATTCTGAGAAGTGTCCTATGTATTCTTTAGAGGGTTCCAGAAAGAATCAAGCCCCAGTTACCCTCCGTGGTGACCTTCATATGGAGGTTTTTCTTTTTCCCTCTGTCTCTTGAGTCCTTTGCTCCTATCTCCTGGGAAAACTCCAAGTTAAATTACCTGCTCACAAATCCTTATGTCTGACCCTGCTTCTGGGAGAAATCCAATTAAGATAGTATCAAATGTGGCCCTAACAAATGGATTTGAGCCTAGCATCCTGTGTGTGTGTGTGTGTGTGTGTGTGTGTGTGTGTGTGTACACATGCTTGTGCTCAGTCATGTCTGACTCTTTGTGATCCCATGGACTGTAGCCCTCCACACTTCTGTCCATGGGGTTTCCCAGGCAAGAATACTGGAGTGAGTAGCCATTTTCTTCTCCAGGGGATCTTCCCAGACCAGGGATCATACTTGCATCTCCTGCATTGGCAGGTGGATCCTTTCCCAAAGAACCACCAGGGAAGCCCTCTAGCATCCCATAGCAGCAAACTAAGTCACATTTCCATATATTATCTTTTCCTCCTTACTCAACCCTCCCCTGTTCTCACTTCTTTTCTGTGGGTCACTTAATCTTTGGACACAAGTTGTTGCTAACAGGGATTGAGCAGAAGTGATAAGAAAAGGAGAAAGCGATTTCACAAAAGCCAAAGGATGGATTGGGAAAGACTGAAGGCAGGAGGAGAAGGGGATGACAGAGGATGAGATAGTTGAATGGCATCACTGACTTAATGGACATGAGTTTGGGTAGGCTCCGGGAGTTGGTGATGGACAGGGAGGCCTGGTGTGCTGCAGCTCATGGGGTCACAAAGAGTCGCACATGACTAAGTGACTGAACTGAACTGAACTGAACTGAAAGGATGGACAAATTCCAAGAAACAGACAGTGATCAATAGCATCAAGAACTAGAGAGAGGTCAAGTAAAATGAGAATTGAAAAGGATCAAATTGAGCAATTGGAAGGTTACAGGTAACCTTGGAATAGAACTGTCAATGCAATGAAGAAGGTAGATTTTTCTTGTTGAAATTTGCTCAAAACTTCTGTTCCTCTAGTTTTGAGCTACAAAATTCCTTATTATCTCCATCTACAGGCTATAAGCTTTAACATTTTTGATCTACTCAGAGAAGTCATCTGTTCAATATTTCAATAATTGTGAAACACAATTTAACCATATTCTTTTTGTCTCCCACATTTTATTTTGCCCCTTTTATGATAAAAACATGCCACTTTCTCAGGAGTTACTCACCAGCCCACTTCTCTGACCTTATCTTATACTCCCTTCCAATTCCTTTTATTTATCTGTGAACCCCTAAATGTTTGATTCCTCTGACTTTACCCAGCAAACAATGACTAACTTCCAGCCTCATCAAAATTGGTTTTCTTGCCTTTCTTTGAGCATATAAACCATGCTTTTCTTCAAGGTATTATCAGTAAGCCTCCCTAAATTCCGGAGTTTGCTGTGCAAGTTAGATGGACATTAAAGGAAGGAAAGATACATTATTAATAATTTTGGTTCATTTTAAACAACAATGAAGGTAGTAGAAATCTTGTCATTCGTTAAAGGAATGGCACACTCAATAAGAATAAAAATTATTTTGTGGGGATGGGAAAGGCAGCCTCCTCAGGGTTTTATTTTAATCTTTAAGTTTATGTAGTTTTTAATCTTCACGGTGTCCCAGGTGTTTTATATCAATGTTTGATTCATCCATAAATGCCTGCCATACCCTCTCCTCTGTGTGTACAAAGCCATTTCTACTGGCAATATGGATAATTATTCTGATTATTGTAAGTGGTTCTGCTCAATAAACTATTATCCAGGGCTGACTAATTTTCTGGGCACTCAGAGTGTGAAGTGAGGGGAATTCTGTGAGGAATCTCAAGATTGTTTTCTCTAAAGTCAAGATGGTGTTTAACCTTGAGAGGTGGGTGCTTGTGACTAAGAGACGTCTTGGGGGCTTCAGGCATCCTGTTAACATGCTGATTCTTCATCTGAGTGCTGATCACATAGGTGTGTTCCATTTTTAAAATTCAGCCAGCTTTATAATGATAGTTCATATACATTCACATATGTATCTTATTCTGCAATAGAAAGTTCAACAATTTAAACACAAAAATGAAAGCATAATGTTATCAGATGTAAACACAAATTCTTTTCAGAATGTAGGAGTCTTTTTAAACCATCACTCATATAGCAGAAATCAGCTCAGAAATAATTGATTACATTGACTGTGGAAAGAAAACATACTAAACAGTGTCAACAGATAAATGTCACTGGAAAATATGTTCACAACTCACATCACAACAAATGTCCAATCTCCTAGTTCATAAAGAATGTCTAGAAATCAGAGCAGGTGTGGGATCTGCACTATTAATATTATCCTGGGGCTGCGAAATACTTGTCTCCAGACCTTGGGACAGCTATTGTTACCAACTGCTTTGGAGTATAAACTTGGGAGATCTCAGAGGAGGTGGTCTGCTTGTGCCCTCTTGGACTCCAGGCCAAGAATCAATCTAAGTGCCCCACTAGACAGATGACAAAAAGGCTTTTCTGAAATAAAATCTTTAAACTTTTCTATATGTGAGAATCCTCAGCACTTAGGGACCCTTAAGAGCAGAACAAAGCTGTCCATATGAAATGGGTTATGTATTTACCCACAGGACACCAGCAGCACAGAACATCAGAATACCATAATCACATGAGACACTAATGTACTGAATGTTATTTATTTTTTGTTCATTTTCTTGATTAGAAAGCAATATATGTTCAAAATGGAACATTTGAAAAAACTGAAAGGTAAATAAAAAAAGAAAATTCATTATCCTGTAACCAACTAGGGCTATTTGCTTTCAGAAATCCACTACAAAATTTTACAAAAAATTGTAATTATCTGATATAAAAATTTCATGTCTTCCTTAGTTGCTCAACAACATACATTGTAGCATATTCTCATATCTTTAAATAGTCTCGAAGAGTAGAATATTTTTCTGTGATTTTGCAGTATTTCATTATATGAATGCATGCTAATTTATTCTCAGTTCTTATTGGCTACTCATTTTTCAATGCTAATAGTCTGTTAATAAAAATACCAGTATAAATGATATTGTTGTTCGTAATATGGTTGAGGCTAATGTCTACCTTTCGGGATTGGAGAGTTATAGTGGGAATGTATAGAAAAGACCCTCATGTTTTCCATGTTCTCTGGCTCAAGGAGACATCATTCTGTGCCAGGCACTAATCTAAATGGGGTTACTTTTTTTTTTTTTTTTAACACCTGTGGATATATGGCAAAACTAATACAATATTGCAAAGTAATTAGCCTCCAATTAAAATAAATTTATATTTTAAAAAATACTCAGTTTTTTAATATCTTCCACATGCTTCCATTTTTTTAACCCTGATTTTTGAATTTAGTTTTTATCTAAACTAAAAGAGTCAGTTTGAGGACTTTCCTGGTGATCCAGTGGTTAAGCCTCTGTGCTTCCACTGCAGGAGACACGGGTTTGATCCCTGGTTGGGGCCTGCATGCCATTCAGTGTGGTCAAAGAAAAAAAGACTAAAAAGGTCAACTTGGTTGCAAATTGGTCTATATTTATGGAGAAAAGTGAGAAGTAAAGCTCAAAGTATGTGGTGACAGATAAGACATAATCTAGTAGCGCTATATTAAAATACAAAAGATGATAATCAACTTAAGTCATGAAATGGCATTTGTGTTCCAAAAAAGGGAAAAGAAGATGGACTGAGCATTAAAAAACTATTTAAAGATATAATAACCAAAGTAGTTCTAGGAATAACTACCAAATGACCCAACAATCCCACTATTGGGCATATACCCTGAGAAAATAATTGAAAGAGACACATGTACACCAATATTCGTTGCAGCACTCTTTACAATAGCTAGAACATGGCAACCTAGATGTCCATTGATAGATAAACGAATACAGAAATTGTGGTACATAGATACAATGGAATATTGTTGTTGTTGTTGTTCATTTGCTCAGTCATGTCTGACTTTTGTGACCCATGGGCTGCAGCACACCAGGCTTCCCTGTCCTTCAGCATCTCCCAGAGCTTGTTTAAACTCATGTCTGTTAAGTCAGTGATGCCATCCAACCATCTTGTCCTCTGTCATCCCTTTCTCCTCTTGCCTTCAATCTTTCCCAGCATCAGGGTCTTTTCTAATGAGTTGGCTCTTCACATCAGGTGGCCAAAGTACTGGAGATTCAGCATCAATCCTTCCAATGAATATGCAGGGTTGATTTCCTTTAGGATTGACTGGTTTGATCTCCTTGCAGTCCAAGGGACTCTCAAGGGCCTTCTCTAGCACCACAGATCAAAGGCATCAGTATTACTCAGCTATAAAAAAGAATGCATTTGAATCAGTGCTAATGAGGTGGATGAACCTAGAGCCTGTTATACAGAGTGAATTAAGTCAGAAAGAGAAATATTGTATATTAACCCATGTGTGTAGAATCTAGAAAGAAGGTGCTGATGAACCTGTTTGCAGAGCAGCAGTGGAGATGCAGACAGAGAAGAGACTTGTGGACACAGTGGGGGATGTAGAGAGTGGGACAAATTGAGAGAATAGCATGGAAACGTGTACATTACCAATATGTAAAGCAGATAGCAAGTGATAATTTGCTGTGCAAAACAGGGAGCTTAACCCAGTGTTCTGTGATAACCTAGAGGGGTAGCATGGGGAAGGAGGGCGGTTCAGGAAGGAGGGGACATATGTATATCTGTGGCTGATTCGTGTTGATGAGGCCAACACAATATTGTAGAGCAATTGTCCTCCAGTACTTTTATTTTGTTCTATACTTCTCAATCTTGTGCAATTATAATCTTTGATGATTAAAAAAAAAAAGAACAAGGGGAAAAAAACTATTTGAAGAAATAATGGCTAAAATAGCCCACATTTTTGAGAGATATAAGCCTGTCGGTTCAAGATGCTCAGCAAACTTCAAACAGGAAAAATGCAAAGAAATCAATACCAAGATATATTATTTAAAAAATGGTCAAAGATCAGAGGCAAAGAAAAATTCTAGACATAAGCTAGAAAGAACATACCTCAGTTATAAATGAATAATGATTCAAATGAGTACAGAGTTCTCATAAAAAGGGATGGAGTCTGGAACAAAGTTAAATAACATTTTTAAGATGCTGAAAAAAAAATGAATGGTTCACCTCTAATTTTACATGCAGAAAAAGTATCCTTCAGGAATAAAGCTGAAATAAATACATCTTAGATGAAGGAAACCTCAAAGAAGTCCTTGCCATAGATGTACTCTAAAAAAGATGACTAAAGGAATTTCTTTAGACAGCAGATAAATGACATCAGAGAGTAAGAAACTAGGAACATCAGCAATAAAAGAAGAGAAATTAAAAAAAGATACATTTCTAAATATATGTAATAAAACTCTTCTGGAGTAATTTAACACGTGGATGACAGTTGAGAACAAAACTAGAAGGCTTCTCCTGGAGCTTTTCTGTTCATGTTGATGAGTATTTCTGCATTTGGGGCTGCTTTGAACGCAGACCTAGGAATACCAGAGTCAAGCGAGGGATGGTAAACTCACTCTAGGTTCAGGGGGATATTTTGGAATGAGTTTTCTTTTTCGATTTGGCTGTTATTATTTGCTTTTCAGAATTCCCTGCCTTCTATCTAAGTGTAGTGTCAGTCCTAGAATTAAAACCGATCAAACTCAGTTTAGATTAGACTCTAAACTGGTGTCTTGTCTTTTTCCCATCATGCCATGATGCTTTTTTACAAGGCTTACTATGAAGATTTCCTTCCTTATTTAAGTGAAACTAGCCATAATCCTTTCCATCTTCTAAAGATTTAATTTCTAATTTCCTAAAGTTTGTCTAAATTAATCAATAATATCAGCTTTTAGCTATTCTTTCTTTTTCTTTTTTTTTTTTTACTTTTACTTTACAATACTGTATTGGTTTTGCCATACATCAACATGAATCCACCATGGGTGTACACGTGTTCCTGATCCTGTTAGAAAAGTACAACTTTCCAAAACTGAACCAGGAAGAAATAGAAAATCTTAACAGAGCCATCAGAAGCACAGAAATTGAAACTGTAATCAGAAATCTTCCAGCAAACAAAAGCCCAGGTCCAGACAGCTTAATAGCTGAATTCTACCAAAATTTAGGGAAGAGCTAACACCTATCCTACTCAAACTCTTCCAGAAAATTGCAGAGGAAGGTAAACTTCCAAACTCATTCTATGAGGCCACCATCACCCTAATACCAAAACCTGACAAAGATGCCACAAAAAAAAAAAAAAAAAAAGAAAGAAAGAAAGAAAGAAAGAAAGAAAGAAAACTACAGGCCAATATCACTGATGAACATAGATGCAAAAATCCGCAACAAAATTCTAGCAATCAGAATCCAACAACACATTAAAAAGATCATACACCATGACCAAGTGGGCTTTATCCCAGGGATGCAAGGATTCTTCAATATCCGCAAATCAATCAAGGTAATTCACCGCATTAACAAATTGAAAAGTAAAAGCCATATGATTATCTCAATAGATGCAGAGAAAGCCTTTCACAAAATTCAACATCCATTTATAATAAAAACTCTCCAGAAAGCAGGAATAGAAGGAACATACCTCAACATAATAAAAGCTATCTATGACAAACCCACAGCAAACATTCTCCTCAATGGTGAAAAACTGAAAGCATTTCCCCTAAAGTCAGGAACAAGACAAGGGTGCCCACTTTCACCACTACTATTCAACATAGTTCTGGAAGTTTTGGCCACAGGAATCAGAGCAGAAAAAGAAATAAAAGCAATCCAGATTGGAATAGAAGAAGTAAAACTCTCACTGTTTGCAGATGACGTGATCCTCTACATAGAAAACCCTAAAGACTCCACCAGAAAGTTACTAGAGCTAATCAATGAATATAGTAAAGTTGCAGGATATAAAATCAACACACAGAAATCCCTTGCATTCCTATACATTAATAATGAGAAAGCTTTTAACTATTCTTATACATTCGTTTGGAGTCCCTAAAGTTGAAACCCTCAGGACCTCACCACTTCTTTCTCTAATACAGTGAGATAGAGGCAAAGGGCCAATGCTGTCTGAGCGATTGCTCATTCAGATGCCCTGTCTCACAAAACTGTCCTAACCTGCTTCTTTGAGTTGTTTTGTGTCTGATGGAATACAAAAGGTTTATTAAGTGCTGTTAGGCAGAGAAACCCTTTATTGACACCTACTAAAGTTATCTATCACAATATGGTATGTTAAAAATCTTATCAAAGAGCTTCCCAAACCAGCGAGCAAGATTAAGTTGGAAAAGTGAGTAGTATATCAATCTACCCTGCTTCATATTCCAACACAACCCTAACCCACCCTATTTGTTGATATAATAACTAAAGAACACATTTATTTTTTGTTTATCAAAATAACTAAAGAACATATAATTTGTTTCATTTTGAGATTTTGCTCATAACAGAGTTAGTAATCCCTTATGACTTTGGTAAATTCTCCATCTTTCTTTATCTCTATGCCCTTTTCTTCAGTGACTTTGTAACTCCTCAAGAGCTGAAGTCATTTTTCCCACTGTTTAAATCCAGCCTGGCCCTGGGACTTGCATTGGCCCATGGAATGTGGTGGGTGGAATGCCTTGCCAGTTCCAAATCTGGGCCAAGAAACCTTGCATGCTTTGGTTCACTCCTGGAGAAACCTGCCAAGCTGCCAGCCTAATTAGCCCAAGCTAGCCTGTAGGAGGATGAAGTACCATATGGACTAGAGATGAGCCATCCAAGCTGAGCCCTATCTCCGCTGGACCTAGTGGTGACTGCAAACTCATGAGTGGGCCCAGCCTTGGTTAGCTGAGCCAGGCTCGGATCAGCAGAATTACCCCATCACCTTATAGACATCAAAGCATTAATAAAGTGTTGTTGAGTCAAACCAGTTTGTTTGGGCTGGTGTGTTATACCACAAAACCAAACTGACACATGAGAAAAGAGCTAATTCTGTCTATCGACAGGTCTCTCCTTTCCTTCACACAGAGGGAGGGAGGGAGGGAGAGAGAGAGAGAGAGAGAGAGAGCAAGTTTCTACCAAGGCTGCATCCAGAAATCCCACTGTGTGGTTTCTAAGCAAATGGATGGCCATCCCAGCACCTTTAGGAGCCTGTCAGCAACCATGAGCTCAGCTCGAGGAAGCTGAGAAGTGTTTTCATACATTCTATGGCCCTCATTCTGCCTCTGCAGCCATCACTGACATCAGAATGCCACAGTGTATGGATCCCCATCTTCAGCGCACTTTTTCCGTTCAAGGAAAAAAAAAAAAGAGATTGACTTTCACAGAATGACTCTTTTGATGTGAAGGAGAAAAAGAAGCCTCAATTGAGATGAGGCAAATGGTGCCATCCGGACTCCCATTTTGTATTCTCAGCCCTAATTAGCTCTTTTGGAGCAGATTGTTTGCAGTGAGCTCCAGAAAATTGAGTCTGATTTACTCGAGGCAAACAGGGTTCAGTTGTTAACCTTTCCATCTTTAACGAGGCAGCATCTTAAGGATGAACAACAGTAAACAAGGAAGCTTGTCAATAAGAATCAAGACTGTGCCAAGATGCAATTTTATACCAAAAACAAATCTCTGGAGAAAAGTAACTTTTCTGGCATGAAGCGACAGTGTGGGAAATGCTATAAAAGAGTATCATTCCAACTCCAAGTGGATCATTTAACTTTGGGATGTGTAATATTGGGAGACACATAGACACATGTGAAGCCAACAGTATCCCCACTCTGCAGGAGAAAGTGAGGGATAAAATCGTAGACAGAACAATGTGGCAGCGGGGTACCTGCCTTCATAGAAACCTGAAGGTGTTCTGCTTGAATTGTGGGTTTTTCAATTGAACTGACTCATTTGAAAAGACCCTGGTGCTGGGAAAGATTGAAGGCAGGAGGAGAAGCAGGCAACAGAGGATGAGATGGTTGGATAACATCATTGACTCAATGGACATGAGCGTGAGCAAACTCCGGGATATGGTGAAGGACAGGGGAGCCTGGCATGCTGCAGTCTATGGCATAGCAAAGAGTTGAACATGACTTAGTAGCTGAACAACAACAATATAGTCTCAGACATGAACTATGCCATTAATAAAACAAGTGGTCAGAGTGAGGTGTGGGAACCTGTGCAGACACTTTTGCATCTGGTGGGAGAGTCCTTGGTAAAAGTCTATAGCCAGTCTTTACTGCTTCTTGGGTTCTTATAGCTGAGCCTTCTGCACTGAATCACTCACCCTTTGCTGAGTACGATGTACTTGGTTATCTCTTACTACATTCTCCTCTTTATTGGGACTACCTTTCCTGATTTTAATGGTCTGGCAAATTCTGCTAATCCTTAAACTTGAATCATCATCTTATTGAAAGAGAATGGATCCCTATTTCATTTCTGTTTCCCAGGCACATTTTCCATCTGGGGTTCCCCAAAGACTCAAAACCACTAAAAGGCAACAACTGGGCATTCATTCTGTAGCTGTAGCTGCAAAATCATAGCTGTTTGGAATACATTCAGAGGAACATATGCACCTTCCATAAATCCCAGACCACTATTTTTCTCCATAGGTATGCAGAGAAAAATCTGCACAGAGAACAGGCACTCACCAAAAAGCAATAAAAAACTATTTTTACTTTTTTAAAAATCATAGTTCCTGGGACAGTCTTCTACACAGGGTATAAATTCAGATTCTGCTTCTTGATTGTTTGAGGACATGAAGTCTTGTATTGATTCCAAAGATGGCTACAGTTATTTCCTGTCCTGTATCAATACCCCTTTGCATTGTGACTTTGCACTTCTCTCAGTAAGAGGTGAAGTCTGTTTCCCTGCTGTTTGAATCTGGGCTGAACTTGGAGCTTGCTTCACTAATAAAACACAGTGGAAGGACTTGAATTCTTGTGCTTGCTCTCTTGGGAAGTTGTCCAGCTGTTCTGTGAGTGATCTTGAGCGAGCCTTCTGGAAGATGAGGGACAACATAGACCAGAAGACATCTCAGCTGGAGCTGTCAGAGTCTTACCCACTCATTAGCCCTGGAGATGACCTTGCAGCTGAACATGTATGCATGATTAATGCAGATGAGACCAGAGAAACCATCCAGCTAAACCCAATCCAAATGGCTAATCCATGGATATGTCAACTAAATGAATGTTGTTTAAAGTCACTGTGTGTGCTTTTATTTTTTAACTTTTTATTTATATTAGAGTATAGATGATTAATAATAGTTGTGATAGTTTCAGATAGATAGCAAAGGGACTCAGCCATACACATACCTGTATCCATTCTCCCCCAAACTCCCCTCCTGTTCAGGCTGCCATGTAACATTGAGCAGAGTTCCCAGTGCTATACAGTAAGTTGTTTTGAGATGGTTTGTACTCAGGGAAAAATTAACTGATGTAAGTAGTCAAATATATAAATCTTGGTCTGTTCTTCCCTAGATGGGCCCTGAAGGTTTTTCTTGACTCTTGGGCTGCTCAACTATCTTCCCCTGACCCTGCGCTTCCTGTTGCTCCCTCTTTTCTTTCCCAGAAGACATTCAGTATCTTAAATCCCTCTGTTCCTTCAGTCTCTGACCCACAGTTTAGCTCTCGGGTTCTGTTCTCGACTGTGTTTCAAATTGTGGTTTTTTTCTTTCTCCTTGTACATTGTCACTGATGGTTTCCAATTTATTAGAATACAGGAGAGGGATAAATGAAAACTGACTATCCTGGGCCAAATAAATACAAGATGACTTTTCCTATTGCCAAGTATTTTATGCTAAAAAACAGAAGAGAAAACCAAAATAAAACAACAGTTACAAACTCCCCAGTTCTTGGCTTTCATTTGCATTGCAACTGTTATTCTGGCTGGTCTTGTATTTTGCCCCAGGAGGAGGTGGTAGAATATGGTCTTATTCCAGGAAGGCAATGAGGTAAGAGAGAAAATGCATACTTGCCACACGGTAACCATTTTGAGTCATTAGAAGAAAGTGATTTTCATTTAATATGATTCCCCTTTCCTTGACACCCTTCACCCCAACCATTAGGCAGAAAGAGGTTGTGGTGAATCATTGAACTTTACACTCAAGGCTGTGCTTTTCCAGATTGTAAGTAACTTGGTATGTTTCTGGTCCTAATAATCTATCAAAAAAGAAAAATACATTGTGTCCATCCATAAACATTTCATATTTTGATAGTGACAAATTGTCCTCCAAGAAGTATCAAGAAGTACCTTCCTGTGTATTAATATTAATTTCTTCACCTTATAATAGCGCTGATTTTTTCCTCGAATTTTTATTATGTGGAAATATATATAACATACAATTTACCATTTTAAAGCAACAGTTTTGTGGCATTAGATATATCTACAATGCCCTACAACTATTGCCATTATGTTTCCAAAACTTTTTCATCACCCTGAACAGAAGCTCTCTAACTATTAAATAATACTCCTCATTCTCACATTACCCTAACCCCTGACAATCTCCACCCTGCTTTCTCTCTGTATGAATTTACCCATTCTAGATATTTCAGTTAATCTTGCAATATTTGACCTGTAACTGGCTTATTTCACTGAGTATGCATGTTCAGGATTCTGTGGTGTTGTAGCATGTATTACAACTTCTTTCCTTTTTACGGCTGTGCAGCCTTCCATTATATGTATGTACTATATTCTGTTTAGTTATCTGTTGATGGACACCTGGGTTGTTTCACATATTGGCTGTAGTGAACAGAGCTGCAGTCAATATTTGTGTACATTTTGAATCCCTGAATTCAGTTCTTCAGTGTATTAAGAGTGTAATCAGAGTGTGATTGTTGAATCTTATGGTAATTCTATGTTTAAGAATTTAATGCTTTTTAAGGAACTACCAAACTCTTTTCCGCAGTAGCTGCATTTTACATTCCTACCAGCAAGGGCTGGGGTCCTAAACTCTCCACATCCTCACCAACATTTACTTCCACTTTTAAAAATTATAGTTATTCTAGCAGGTTCGAAGTGGTGTTTCACTGTGTTTTCTTTGCATTTGTCAAAGTATTGATTTTTTTTTCTTAATCAGCTTTTAATTTTGTTAGTTATCTCTTGTTTTTCTACTTTCCGTTAATTTATTTCTAATATTTATTATTTCCTTCTGCTGACTGAGTTTCAGTTCAGTTCAGTCGCTCAGTCGTGTCCGACTCTTTGCGACCCCATGAATCGCAGCACGCCAGGTCTCCCTGTCGAGTTTAGTTTCTTCTTTTTTGATAAAGAAGATAGTGTATGCTCTGCGCACTTGAGAATGTGTATTCTACTGTAGTTGAAGGGAATATTCTATATATGTCTGGTAGATCTAATGATTTATAACATAGTGTCAAGTTTTCTATTTCCTTATTGATTTTCTATCTAGAATATCAACCCATTCTAGAAAGTATGGGCATCAAAGTCTCCAACTATTATTTTAGAAATGTTTATTTCTAAATTCTGTTGTAATTCTCTCAATATGTGCTTCATATATTTTGAGGCTCAGTTATTTTCTGCATGTATATATTTTCAATTGTTGTATCTTCTTGAAGAATGGATTATTGAAGGCTGTCCTGATTCATTTACTAACTGGCTTTGCCAGACTATTTTTGCAAAGACTGTATTCCTTGTCATTTGAGGTCACTGATGTCTTTTTACTTTCTCTTGTATTTAAATAGTGTTTGACAGAAAATTTCGTAAATATCAGGAGCTACACAGAGGAAGAAAGAAATTTATGGTAGTCCTTATTGACAGTCTAGAGGATGAAAAAACTATCTCACTGTTTTCATTTTATTTCCTTGGTAATTTGTACAGTTGCATTTTCTTAAGTTTCCTAAGTAACTTTGCCAGGGACTTAGGTTTTTTTTTCATTTATAGAATTTCTTCAAATAGGATTCATATAAATTATTTATTACATATATTGAGATTATATTCTCAGACCTACCAATTTTATCTTAATATTATTTTATGTATGATAAAATTCATAAGAGGATTTTATGACTTTTCTGAAATTAAACTTAAAAATATTTTTCCTAAGACCTTGCTTAATAAGACCTTTCCTATATTTTCTATAATAAATCTAATTTCTTATGCATTAGCTTATTAAATATTCTCTATTAAATAAATTCTATTTAAATAAATAAATTTTTATTAAAGTAGTAAATGAAATATCATTTATTTACATTTTCATTCCTTTGTGTCATACTCTTGGTTTTGTTCAAAATATGCTTTTTATATTTTTTCATCTTTTTTTCTGGAATTCCATTTCAGTTTAAACTAAAGCCTACTTATAGTGATTGTGGGTTTGTTATGGGTTAAGTGTATCCGTGTGAGTCACCAGTAGCTGGTAGCTTAAAAGAGCGTGTTCTGTGCTCTTTCAGGATGTCACAGCCCATCTTGGTACTTTCTGGCTTCTCCCACACAAGTATCCACATCACTGCCCAAAACTGTCTGTTAAAAAAGTAGGAAAGATCAACAGCTATAAATTTAGTTCCGTGAAAAAATACCTTGACAGTTGTCCTTGGCGTACTTTCTTGCTTCTTATATCTTTTACCTCTGACGTGACAAACTCCAGAAATGCTCCTGCTTTAACAGCTGTCCTTTCTTTGCATTCTTTGATCAGTGGTCTTAATTATTAAGATCCTGGGTTGATAAGACCCCCTGGAGTAAGAGATGGCAACCCAATCCAGGCTTCTTGCCTGGAAACTTCAATGAACAGAGGAGCCTGTAGACTGTGGTCTACAGTCCATGGGGTCACAAAGAATCAGATGCCACTGAGCACACAACACACACTTCTTTGTCAAGCTAATTCTTCCTGCATTTTACTTTCAAGGATTCTTCAGCAAGTGTGATTCACTGAAGAGACTCTTTATTGTTTACTGCTAATGTTATAATTTTGCTTTCTCTAATAAAATTTTTTATGTCTCCTCTAGGGAAGTAAATGATAGAGGCATGTATTCTCAGACTATTACCCTAATCTAATTTCCTATGTATATTTTTGTTCTTATTATATATTTTTATAATAAGATTTTGAGGCCATTTGAAAGATTGCATTTAGTAAAAGATGATAAAAGTACATAAAGACATGAAAATAGGGGAATTAGTAAGAATAAGAAAAACAAAAAAGAAAAGAAAGCAAGAAAGTTTGATATTTGTAGAATTCAGGTCTTTGGCAGGCTTAGGGAGCCAATTTTGACTTATTCAGAGGTTAAATTTTTCAGGGTTGGTTTTCATAGTCACTAGAACCTGTTGATTAGAATGATGCTTAGCCAGATTTTTCAGATGATTATACATCTCCCTTGAGAATGGGAAAATGGTGGTTCTCACTGTGGTCAGAACTTCATTTTACAAGGATGGAGTAAGGACAACTGGGCATCTAAGGGAGGACTGTAGGAATCACTTCTGCCTGGAAATATACAGCAAGGTCTCCTCATTGGTATGGTCTGTGTGTATCCTTTGGTTTTTCCATAACTGTCCATTATAAAACTATCTAAACCACTTAATATAAAACTCTCCTTTACAATAGAGGAAATAAAACTATGAATCTTATGTCCCTATTATTCAGAAAACTCACTTTCATGATAGAAACATAAGCTAGAAATAAAGTAATAATTCAGAATTTGACTCTTACTGGAAACAGAAACAAAGCACTTGCTGTTTTAGAAACAAATCCCAACCGTGCAAATATTCTTTATAACTACAATGGTAGATACCTTGACATCTTCTCCTATGTTAGCTCTGAATCACACTCTGATATTTATGACACATTTAAGTGACTACTCTTAGTAGTCTGTGTTCATGGTTCTCTATATTCTCTGGGTAACAGTTTGCCTCCACACTAGATTAGAAGTTCTGTTAGAGAAGGCCATGTATCAAATTTTCCTTTAAATATTCTGGACAAGATTATGCCTGCGTCAGGGCTGGTGAAGTGATCAATAAGTAACCACTGAATTTTCTTGCCAGCAAATGAACGATTGATTATTTCACCCTTTTTTTTGAGTGTAAAGCTGAGGTTCTCCAGCTGCCTATCTGTTGTTGTTGTTCAGTAGGTAAGCCATGTCTGACTCTTTATGACCCCCCCCCGCCCCCCCGCCCCATAGACTTCAGCATGGGCTTCCTAGGTTGTGCTAGTAGTAAAGAACCTGCCTGCTAATGCAGGAGACATAAGGGATGTGGGTTTTTTCCCTGGGTCAGGACGTTCCCCTGGAGGAGGGCATGGCAACCCACTCCAGTATTCTTGCCTGGAGAATCTCACAGACAGAGGAGCCTGGTGGGCTATGGTCCATAGGGTCACAAAGAGCTGGACGTGACTGAAGTGACTTAGCAGGCATGCATGCACAGAGTGCAGTTCGCCATGCTTCCCTGTCCTTCACTATCTCCCAGAGTTTGCTCAAACTCATGTCCAATTAGTCGGTGATGCCATCCAACCATCTCATCCTCTGTTGCCCCCTTCTAATGCTGTCCTCAATCTTTCCCAGCATCAAGATATTTTCTAGTGAGTTGGCTCTTCACATCAGGTGGTCAAAGTATTGGAGCTTCAGCTTCAGCATCAGTCCTTCCAGTTAACAATTTTAAGGCTTTTGACTTGACCTCTTCATGACCCAGATAATCACGATGGTGTGATCACTCACCTAGAGCCAGACATCCTGGAATGTGAAGTCAAGTGGGCCTTAGAAAGCATCACTACGAGCAAAGCCCGTGGAGGTGATGGCATTCCAGTTGAGCTATTTCAAATCCTGAAAGATGATGCTATGAAAGTGCTGCACTCAATATGCCAGCAAATGTGGAAAACTCAGCAGTGGCCACAGGACTGGAAAAGGTCAGTTTTCATTCCAATCCCAAAGAAAAGCAATGCCAAAGAATGCTCAAACTACCACACAATTGCACTCATCTCACATGCTAATAAAGTAATGCTCAAAAGTCTCCAAGCCATGCTTCAACAGTACATAAACCATGAACTTCCAGATGTACAAGCTGGTTTTAGAAAAGGCAGAGGAACCAGAGATCAAATTGCCAACATCCACTCTATCATGGAAAAAGCAAGAGAGTTCCAGAAAAACATCTATTTCTGCTTTATTGAATATGCCAAAGCCTTTGACTGTGTGGATCACAATAAACTGTAGAAAATTCTGAAAGAGATGGGAATACCAGACCACCTGACCTGCCTCTTGAGAAACCTGTATGCAGGTTAGGAAGCAACAGTTAGAACTGAACATGGAACAACAGACTGGTTCCAAATGGGAGAAGGAGTACGTCAAGGCTGTATATTGTCACCTTGCTTATTTAACTTCTATGCAGAATACATCATGAGAAATGCTGGGCTGGATGAAGCACAAGCTAGAATCAAGATTGCTGGGAGAAATATCAATAACCTCATATATGCAGATGACACCACCCTTATGGCAGAAAGTGAAGAAGAACTAAAGAGCCTCTTGATGAAAATGAAAGAGGAGAGTGAAAAAGTTGGCTTAAAGCTCAACATTCAGAAAACGAAGATCATGGCATCTGGTCCCATCACTTCATGGCAAATAGATGGGGAAATATTGGAAACAGTGACTTTATATTTTGGGCTCCAAAATCACTGCAGATGGTGATTGCAGCCATGAAATTAAAAGACACTTGCTCCTTGGAAGGAGAGCTATGACCAATCTAGACAGCTTATTAAAAAGCAGAGACATTACTTTGTGAACAATGGTTCATCTGTTCAAGGCTATGGTTTTTCCTGTGGTCAAGTATGGATGTAAGAGTTGGACTATAAGGAAAGCTTAGCACTGGAGAAGTGATGCTTTTGAACTGTGGTGTTGGAGAAGACTTTTGAGAGTCCCTTGGATGGCAAGGAGGTGCAACCAGCCCATCCTAAGGGAAATCAGTCCTGAGTGCTCATGAAGGACTGATGTTGAAGCTGAAACTCCAATACTTTGGTCACCTCATGCAAAGAGCTGACTCATTGGAAAAGACCCTGATGCTGGGAAAGACAGAAGGCAGGAGGAGAAGGGGACAACAGAAGATGAGATGGTTGGATGGCATCACCGACTCAATGGACATGAATTTGGGTAAACTCCAGGAGTTGGTGATGGACGGGGAGGCCTGGCGTGCTGCAGTCCATGGGGTCACAAAGAGTCAGACACGACTAAGCAACTGAACTGAACTGAACTGAACTTGTAAAGGTAACTAAGCTCTGATTAGCCACAGCTCTAGAGGCTGTATGGTATGAAAGAACAAGGAAAATGGCCATGATAAACTCCAGACTCCCAGGATCCTCTTAATAAGGCATGATAAATACAATGAATTAAGGACCCTTTAATCAGGAATTATCCATTCTAATTAAAAACCTTTAGTTATCTCCTGAATAACTTCTAGAAATTCAATTATCGTTTTATTTATTCATCTATAAAAGAGAGTGAAAGGCATGCTAATGTTTCCTTTAATAGGGTTAAAAATAGTTAAGAGTAAAATTAGAGGCAAAATAAGACTTCTCAAATTGGAAGTGACTCATATAGTTCTTGAAATACTCATGTTCATTTAACAATAGTTCACTGGTTCGAATCTCTGTCTAGTTTCAAATATGGCTGTGTTTTTAGGACTCAGTAGCTTTATGATTTATTATTTTTCCAGGTTCTAATCCACATCATATTCCTGAGTCACTTTTGAGCAAATGTCTTTTCTGTTCTGTTCTTTAATAAATCCCACCACAGAATTGGGTCTGCAATAGGAACTGCTTGAAAGAAGAAATGAGTTCAAAAGTTGAATTAAGTTTCCTTGGGAAAAAACAAGTATTTTTTCCTCCCTAACGAACCTTGTTGAGCATGCGCCCACTCTTAGGACAAGTAAGCTTGGACTTGAAAATGATTGAATATGCTTGAAACTGAGGAACTGCAGGGACCCCAGAGGGAAATCAATCAAGGGCTGTCATGAGATTGTGATGTGCTTACTTCTCTTGGGAGGCAGGGATGGTGTTTTCTGAATCATGGAGGGAGATCAGGATTTTGTTGTTCATCCTTTTCAGTGTCACTCTTTAGCAGAGGCATCACTTCTCCACCCTCCCTAAGCAGAATTAATCTGTCCTTCATTCACATTTACCCAGAACTTTGACCTTCCCTTGTTTGGTCAAAGCCTTCTTGAGATGCAAGGACATGTATCAGAGACTGGGAAGCTTGGAGACAGAGACATGTGTCTTAAAGTCCTGCTTCTGCTATTGATTAACCATGTAACTAAGACAAATTGTTTTCTAGGCTTCATCAGTAGATTAGGGATCGTAACCACCTCTTAGGCTTGCTGTGATTGTTACATGTGCCAGTGAAGGATCTGTAGCTCATAAGCATACAGTCAAGATCAGGGTGGCATTTCTGCCTGAGGATGAATGAGAGAAGTTAGGTCACAACCTCCATCCATGTAGCCTAAAAATCTAACAGAAGTGGATACCCCCTGTTGTATGGGCCACAGTCAAGGACAGGGAATGGCACAGCTCTGCACAACAGTCTGAAAAGTATAAGCCAGAGAAAGAAGAGTGCAAAAAAGCCCAAAGCTTGAAGATGTTCCTAATCATGTTTCCACCCCGTAAGCACTGCAAAGGGAAAGCAGGTGAGTGGGACAGAAAAGTAAAATAAAAAAGAAAAGAAAAACCTTGCCCATATGCTCTAACTTTAAAAAGTAATTTAAAGCCAGGTTGGCAAGGAGGTCAATATTATAACTATCACAGCTCTAAAAGTATTAGCTAGTGAAGTTACATGGGAGGAGAAGAACTATAAAGGTGAGAATAGAAGACATTAAATTATTGTTATTTGCAGACAATATGATTGCATACTATTAGAATTCATGAGAATTGTTTGAAAAAACTATTAGAAATAAAAAAGAGAATCCAGAAATTCCCTAGTTGCAAAATTTATATAAAAATCATTAGTTTTCTTATGTACCAACTATAAACAGAAAATTTAATGAAGGAAATAGCCCATTTACAATACCAAGAAAAACACATAAAAAAAAAATCCTAAGAACAAGAAACATTCAGGGTTTATGTGAGGGAAACTTTAAAACTCTTGTGAGGATTATAAAAAAAGACTTAGAAAAATAGTCATAACTTATTCTTAGATAAGTAATTTCAATATCATAAAGATATTATCTTCTAAAAGTAATCTGTGGAGCCTCTGCCAACCAAATTAGAATACCAATGAGATGTTTTGTGGAAGACTTTGCAAAATGAAGTTTTTTTGAGGAATTCATGTACAAAATTGCTACAATGATTTTGAAAAAAGAAAAATTAGTTTCAGTGAAACAAAATAAGGAATCTAGAAAATATTCATCCATATGTACATGAATATGTTATATATATTAAAGATGGTATTTTATTCAGTGGGAAAGATGTATTAGCTAAAAATAATGGTTATTGTGAAAGCGGAATTGACATTTGTAGAAGATAAACCTGGGTGGCTGCTTTAGTGCTAGTATGAATATGAGGTGTTTTAATTGTATAAAGGTAAAAACAAAAATCTTAAAAATACCATGGATGGTAAAAATATAATATTAAAAATATTAAGAACAGATGTGGGTGGTCAAAGAAAAGGTCACATAATTTATAAAGAAAAGTTGATAAAATGGTTATTTAAAATAATAAAAAGCTAGATTATGGCAAAGCATGGTTATGTTGGAAAATCAAAATAAAGTGCCTAAAATATTTATATTTGTAATATATACAATAGCCTTGTAAGTGTGATTAAAATAATTAATACTATTTAATTATTGAATATTCTACTCATAAATGAATTCTTTTGCAGAAAGACAGCTAATAAACATAAAAATACTTGGCCTCATTTATATTAAATGAGTAAAAATAAAATTATGCAGCATTTACACCTCTCTAATTGAAAAAAGTGAATATAATTGATAATACAATTGATACAGATAATATAATTCTAAGAAAGGTCTTGGAATATGGGCACTCTCATTTGACAAAAGTCCAAACTATACCATTTCAAAGAGTAATCTGGCAATATCTAAAACAATTTTAAATCTCTATGTCCTTCCATCCAAGAATTTCATTACCAGAATTTGCCGCAGGGACATTCTTTCAAAACTTCACCATGATATGGAATATAGAATATGGAGTCTATCATTTAAAAATCAATGTAATTATAATCTATAGGGTATTGGTTAAATAAAATATAGTACATCCAAACAAAAAAATTCTATACAGCTTTCAAATGTGTGCTACATTGGTATCTAGTATTATTAATAGATTTTTCTAAATATATTAATAAATGATTTAAGCAAGGTACAGGTCACTTGCATTGACTGATCTCATTTGTTTAGATAAACTTTGTGTGACTGTGTGTATTTTGTACTTACATATTTTTAACTAGAAGAAAATTCAAGAAAAATTTGGAGCTCTCTTTATTTCAAGTGTTGGTGAGGGTCAGAAGAACAAGACACTAACTTCCAAAAAATATTTAGAATGTATTTTTTACAACAATTTTAGGTTCACAGCAAAACTGAATGAAAAGTCCCATTTACCCTCTTACCTCAAATACACACAATCTTCTCCCCCCATAATCATTTTGCATCAGAGTGATATGTTTGTTACACCGACACATCGTATTCAATCAAAGCTTATAGTTTACATTAGGGTTCACTCTCAGTGTTGGATGTTGTATGGATTGTATACAAATGTAACTGTCATGTGGGGTTCCCAGGTGGCACTAATGGTAAAGAACTACCTGCCAGTGCAAGAGATGCAAGAGACATGGGTTTGATCCCTGGGTTGGGAAGATCCTCTGGAGGAGGACACGGCAACCTACTCCAGTATTCCTGCCTGGAGAATCCTACAAAGGAGCCTGGCGGGCTACAGTC
Source organism: Ovis canadensis (assembly GCF_042477335.2). NCBI lineage: Eukaryota > Metazoa > Chordata > Mammalia > Artiodactyla > Bovidae > Ovis > Ovis canadensis. The sequence goes on from NC_091263.1 coordinate 23,423,244, forward strand.
CATAGGGTTGTGAAGAATTGGATACGATTGAAGAGACAGCATGCACGCACACATAATGACGTGTGTGCTATGTGTCCACAACTTCAGTGTCGTGGAGAATAATTTCACTGCCATGAAAAACCCCTGGCATAAAGTCCACCTATTCACTCCTCCCTGTCTATCAAACCCCTGGCAATCACAGATCATTTTACTGTCTCTATAGTTTTACCTTCTCCAGAATGTCTTATGGTTAGAATCACATAGTCTGTACTCTTCTGAGGCTGTTTTCTTTCTGTTTAAAATTTTTGCTCATTTTAAAATCATGTACTTCATTTTCTTAGATTTGGATTTTAAGAGTTCTTTGAATATTTCAGGTAACAGTCCTTTATCAGGATCTCTTTTGCAAATATTTTCTCCCAGTCTGTGGCTGGTCTTCTTATTCTGACAAAGTATCTTTCACAGAGCTTAAGTTTTAAATTTTAATGAACTCCACTTATCTATTCTTCTTTCATGGCTCAAGCCTTCGGTACTGTATCTAAAAAGTCATCACCAAACCCAAGGTCGTCTAGATTTTTTTTTATTTTCACATAATCTTCAAGGAGTTTCATTGTTTTGCACTTTACATTTAAGTCCATTTTGAGTTAATTTATGTGAAGAGTCTAAGGTTTGTGACTAAATTCTTTTATTTCTTTGAGTGTGGATATCAAGTTGTCCCAGTACCATTTGTTAGAGAGACTATCTTTCCTCCATTTATTTATCTTTGCTCTTTTGTCAAAGACCAGTTTACTCTATCTGTTTATCAATTTGAGTGCTATTTTTGTCCCATTGATCCATTTGTCCATTCCTTCACCAATATCACACTGTCATTATTGCTGTAACTTTAGAGTATGTCTTGAGGTCAAGTAGTCAGTCCTCTGACCTTGTTTTACTACTTCAGTGTTGTGTTGACTGTTGAATTATGTTACTAGGGCTGCCATAACAAAATACCAGACTGGGTGGCTTAGAATACAGATATTTATTATCTTGTGGTTCTGGAGGCCAGGAGTCCAAAGTCAAGTGCCAGCTGCTTGGTCTCCTTTGAGACTGCTTGCCTTGGCTTGCCAATGGGCACCATTTTGATGCCACTTCTTGTGATCTTTAATCTGTGAAGGAACAGCCTGGGTGTCTCTACAGATGCCATGATCTCCTCTTATAAGGACACCAGTCAGATTGGCTTAGGGCCAACTCTAAAGATTTCATTTTCACTTACTTATTTGATGGTCCTCATAAGAAATCTGGACACACTGAGAGACACCAAGGACATGTGTACACAGAGGCAAGAATGTGAGGATGTAGCAAACAGGTGGCCGTATGTAAGTTACAGAGAATAGACTCAGAATGAACCCATCCTGCCAACACCTTGGTCTTGGACTTCCAGTATCCAGAAATGTAGAAAGTAAATGCTTGTTTTCTGAGTCACCAAGTCTGTGATTATTTTGTTATGGCAGCTGGAGCAAAATAATATACCTCATATCCTGCAAGCGTGCTATAGTTGCTTATTAGTCTCAGGAGGATTTTTTTTTCCCTTTTGGTCAGTTTTCTTAGATTTTCTACTTTTGTTTTGAAGGCTTACTGATTTTCAAAAAAAATTTTTTTAAACATAAAATATAAATTTTAACGTAATGACAATATGCATCATTCTTCTTTCCTGAATGAGATGTGTATGTCCTCCATAAAGAATGTATATATGTTTAAAAAACACATAGACAAAAAATGTATATATGTACAAAGCATATGAAGTTCTAGATGTTCAAGCTAGATTTAGAAAAGGCAGAGGAACCAGAGATCAGATTGCCAACATTCACTGGATCATTGAAAAAGCAAGAGAGTTCCAGAAAAACATCTATTTCTGCTTTATTGACTATGCCAAAGCCTTTGACTGTGTGGATCACAATACACTGGAAAATTCTTAAAGAGATGTGAATACCAGACCACCTGACCTGCCTCCTGAGAAATCTGTATGTAGGTCTAGAAGCAACAGTTAGACCTGGACATGGAACAACAGACTGGTTCCAAATAGGGAAAGGAGTACGTCAAGGCTGTATATTGTCACCCTGCTTATTTAACTTCTATGCAGAGTACATCGTGAGAAACGCTGGGCTGGAGGAAACACAAGCTGGAATCAAGATTGCCGGGAGAAATATCAATAACCCCAGGTATGCAGATGACAACACCCTTATGGCAGAAAGTGAAGAGGAACTAAAAAGCCTCCTGATGAAAGTGAAAGAGGAGAGTGAAAAAGTTGGCTTAAAGCTCAACATTCAGAAAACGAAGATCATGGCATCCGGTCCCATCACTTCATGGCAAATAGATGGGGAAACAGGGGAAACAGTGGCAGACTTTATATTTTGGGGCTCCGAAATCACTGCAGATAGTGACTGCAGCCATGAAATTAAGACACTTGTTCCCTGGAAGAAAAGCTATGACCAACCTAGACAGCATATTAAAAATCAGAGACATTACTTTGTCAACAAAGGTCCGTCTAGTCAAGGCTATGTTTTTTTCAGTAGTCATGTATGGATGTGAGAATCGGACTATAAAGAAAGCTTAGCACTGGAGAATTGATGCTTTTGAACTGTGGTGTTGGAGAAGACTCTCAAAAGCCCCTTGGACAGCAAGGAGATCCAACCAGTCCATCCAAAAGGAATTGGTCCTGAATATTCATTGCAAGACTGATGCTGAAGCTGAAACTCCAATACTTTGGCCACCTGATGTGAAGAACTGACTCATTTGGAAAGACCCTGATGCTGGGAAAGATTGAAGGTGGGAGGAGAAGGGGATGACAGAGGATGAGATGGTAGGATGGCATCACTGACTCAATAGACATGAGTTTGAGAAATCTCCACTAGCTGGTGATGGACAGGAACCCTGGCATGATGCAGTCCATGGGGTCACAGAGTCAGACATGACTGAATGACTGAACTGAACTGAACAAAGCATATAATTAAGTCCTAGAACAGTTCATGGGATGACACTTAATATGCACCTCTTATGTGTTTAATGAATAAATCAGAGTGCAACTAAACTGTTGGATACCCGTTTCTTGAGATGTTTTTATGGAAAATGAAATATGCGGAAAACAAGTGGAGACTGGAAGCTATTGCCTAAAGGGCTGTCTTTTGCCAACTCATCCTGGAGAGGAAACCCTTCCAGAAGCTTCACTCTACAGATGAAGACTGCATTGTACAGAGCATGAAAAATAAAGATTCCACTCTATGACCTTTTCAGGTTTACTGTTCTAACCATCTGATACTCCAGTCTTCCACTGTATTTCTGGCAAGAAGACATGAGCTGAGGAGAGCCTGTGCCTGGGAAGCTTCTTCTGCTGTTAAACATCCAGGAAAATGGTACAGATGAACCTATTTGTAGGGCAGGAATAGAGATACGGATGTAGAGAGTGGACACAGTTGGAAAAGGAGAGGATGAGAGGAACTGAGATAGTAGCATTGGCATATACATACTACCATGTATAAAATCGGAGGAGATGGCACCCCACTCCAGTACTCTTGCTTGGAAAATCCCATGGACGGAGGAGCCTGGTGGGCTGTGGTCCATGGGGTCACGAAGAGTCGGACACGACTGAGCGACTTCACCTTCACTTTTCACTTTCATGCATTGGAGAAAGAAATGGCAACCCACTCCAGTGTTCTTGCCTGGAGAATCCCAGGGACAGGGGAGCCTGGTGGGCTGCCGTCTCTGGGGTCACACAGAGTCGGACACGACTGAAGCGACTTAGCAGCAGCAGCAGCATGTATAAAATCTGAAGGAGGAAATGACAACCTACTCTAGTATTCTTGCCTAGAGAATCCCACGGACAGAGGAACCTGGCGGGCTATAGTTCTAGGGATAGCAAAGAATCAGAAACAATTTAATGCTGTGCATGACATGTCTAAAATAGACAACTAGTTGGAGGTTGCTGCATAGCGCAGGCAGCTCAGCATGGTGCTCGCAATGACCTAGAGAGGTGGGATTGAGGGGATGGAGAGGTGCTAGAGGGAGGAGATACATGTACGTAGATAGCTGATTCATGTTGTACAGCAGAAACTAACACAGCATTGTGAAGCAATTTTACTCCAATAAAGAAGAAAAAGATAAACGGAGGCGCATCTGGCACAGAGAGAGGAAAGGTCAGGGCAGAAGTTCCGTGCACTGCATGCATCTTCCTTTTTCTTATTTGGGTAAATTGTTCCTTTAGAGCTGGATTGTTCATATCCTTATGTTCAAAGGTTAATGGTTAATTGGGAAGTAGTTCAGAATTTGACACACAGTTGGTGCTTAAATTTATGAATTGGTGTGTGAACAAATCCCCCAGTGTAAGAACAAGGCCTATTAGGTTTGGGTGTGATTTTAATTTTTTTAAGCTTTATTCTTTTAAAGACATTGATCTAGCTTTGTCGCCTCTAGGAATGAACAAAGAAGCCTGTTTTTATGGGCTGATGAAGCAGACATCTCATAGTTTGTCACAGATGACTAAAATAAATGTCTATCTTAATAAAATGAGAAATTATTTATATGACTAAAAATAATCTAGAAGCCAAAAAATTATTTCCTGTTGAAGAAAGAGCTTATGAATTATTGTCAATGTGAAGCATCTTTACTATATAATCCCTTCTCTGCTTTTTGAGAGACCAAAAGAGCAAAAAGACTATGGCAGATTTAATGACTTTCTATATCTACTAGACTGACAGATGCTATTTTCTGAAATATAATTCCCCGGATTTTGAAGTTAAAGCCCATTAAGAAAGAAGTATGGTTTAAAGTTTTCTGGAGAAAGCAAATTGTATCCATAGAAAGACAGCAGACACTGCCGTGCTTTGAAAATGAAACCATTCACTCACCCAGCCTCAGGCATCTAAGGATGTCTTCTGCCTGAAAACTCAGCCCAACTAAATGCTTGAGGACCTTTTCTTCACAATTCATCCTCTTGTCCATCAGTGCAAAGCGAGTCCATAGGTGAAATCACTTCTCAGCAAAACTGAGTGCCAATGAGATACAAGCATCTGTATTAGATACTTTTCATGGAGATGCAGAGAAAAATCAAGATAAGATGAGGCCTCATCACCTCAAGAAGCTTAGATGTGGTTGGCAAGTTAGTGCTTCTAACATCTTTCTAACAGCAGGTAATGGGGGAAGAGCTTCTCTGATAACATGCAGTGAGAAAATAGCACATTTCTTCTCGGTGTTTATTTTAATCTAATTTTTAACATTTCTATTTTTGTATCTATTTGAAAGTGTGCTCAGTTGCTAAGTCATGTCTGACTCTTTGCAACTTCCTGGACTGTGACCCACCAGTCTCCTCTGTCCATGGAATTTTCCAGGCAAGAATACTCGATTGGGTTGCCATGCTCCCCACGGGATCTTCCTGACCCGGGGATAGAACCCTTGTCTCCTGCATCTCCTGCATTGGCAGGCAGATTCTTTACCACTGTGACATCTGGAAAGCCCGTTTATTTAAAAGTACATGTGTTATATTAGTATCCTAGCAGATGTTGGTAGCTTGTAATAAGCGTGAATCAAGGAGGTGAACTTATTCTTTGGGGCTATTGCCTTACTGATAGAGATACATGCTACAGTCATTCTGGAGACCATTGAACATAACTGGCACTGTGCTTTATTAACTATCTTTCTAAAAAACTCTTCATCTATAGCAATGGGCCTGGGGCAGTGGTATGTAGATAGAGAGGCCATGTTTAGGGAAAGCAGTTACTGAGGTTTATTTCCAGGTATGAGATAAACCATCATAAAATCTGATACTAATAGACTACTTGTCATCAAATTTCCATCTGGTAACAGCAGAATTACATGCAAAGCAGAAGAGAGACATTACTTGTCTTGATATATAACCTGACAACTGAAGTTTCTCGTCCCCTCTCATTTATTTGGTTTTCTTTTTCAAAATTGTAGAAAGCTACAAGGTGGATAGATGGCATTTTTCTTTGAACTTTTGTGACCTTTATGCCAATTATATGATTCTGGTTGCAAAAGTTAATAAGATTTATGTTTTGCAAAAGAGATTGGAAATTTTAGATACCAGCATAAGTGCCCCACTTGCTCATCCATGAAATATTGTCAAAGAAATGCCGTTAACAGTAACTTTACTTTATTTATTTACAGCTGTGCTGAGTCTTCGTTGCTGTGCACGGGCTTTCGCAGGGGCTACTCTCTACTTCCAGTGCCCAGGCTTCTTGTTGGGGTGGCTTCTCTTGTTGCAGGGTGCAGACTTCAGGGCGCACCGGCTTCAGTAGCTGTGGTGAACAGGCTTGGTTGCTCTGCGGCATGTGGGATCTTTCTGGATCAGGGGTCAAACCTGTTTTCCCTGCATTGGCTAAATCACTTCAGTTGTGTCCAACTCTTTGCAACCCTGTGGACTGCAGCCCGTCAGACTTCTCTGTCCATGGGATTCTCCAGGCAAGAATACTAGAGTGCCCTCCTCCAGGGGATCTTTTTGGCCTAAGGATCGAACTTACATCTCTTACCTCTACCTGTTTGGAAGGTAGATTCTTAACTACTGGACTACAAAGGAAGTCCATAACCAGAGCATTTTTGCTGGGACTGATAGCTTGTGGTGAATGATGTTGGATTCATGATCTCCAAAGAAGAATGTTTAGCTTCGGGACCAGGGACCAGGCTTGATCACTCTAAAGATTTTGTACAGCAGAGTTTTATTAAGGTAAGAAAAGAGACACAGAAGCTTCTACATAAACATCAGAGGGGGTATGGAGACTGCCCCCTCACTAGTCTTTCAGTTCAGTTAGTTCATCTCAGTCACTCAGTCATGTCCGACTACTTGCAATCGCATGGACTATAGCACGCAAGGCCTCCCTATCCATCACCAACTCCTGGAGTATACTCAGACTCATCTCCATTGAGTCAGTGATGCCATCCAACCACCTCATCCTCTGTTGTCCCCTTCTCCTCCCACCTTCAATCTTTCCCAGCATCAGCGTCTTTTCAAATGAGTCAGATCTTTGCATCAGGAGGCCAAAGGATTGGAGTTTCAGATTCAGCATCAATCCTTCCAATGAATAATCAGGACTTATTTCCTTTAGGAAGGACTGGTTAGATCTCTTTGCAGTCCAAGGGACTCTAAAGAGGCTTCTCCAACACCACAGTTCAAAAGCATCAATTCTTCGGTGCTCAGCTTTCCTTATAGTCCAGCTCTCACATTCATATGTGATTACTGGAAAAACCATAGCTTTGACTAGATGAACCTTTGCTGGGAAAGTAATGTCTCTTTTAATATGCTTGGTGATAACTTTTCTTCCAAGGAGCAAGTGTCTTTTAATTTCATGGCTGCAGTCACCATCTGTAATGATTTTGGAGCCCCCAAATTTAAAGTCTCTCACTATTTCCACTGTTTTTCCATCTATTTGCCATGAAGTGATGGGACCAGATGCCATGATCTTAGTTTTCTGAATGTTGAGTTTTAAGCCAACTTTTTCACTCTCCTCTTTCACTTTCATCAAGAGGCTCTTTACTTGTAGAGGAGAAAGTGGTCTCTCCGTCCTATTCCCCCACCATCCGTACACCTGTGGCAGGTTCATGTTGATGTATGGCAAAACCAATACAATATTGTAAAGTAATTAACCTACAATTAAAGTAAATAAATTTATATTAAAAAAAGAAAAAAAATTAGGCGGGTATAAAATAGCGTATCTCCCTCTCTAGTATCGTGAGTTTTATAATTTAATAAACATACTTTTATTTTAGGAAAAAAAAAAGGCTTTTTAGTTCTTCACTTTCTGCCATGACAGTGGTCTCATCTGCATATCTGAGGTTGTTGATATTTCTCCCGGCAATCTTGATTCCAGCTGTGCTTCACCCAGCCTAGCATTTCTCATGATGTACTCTGCATAGAAGTTAAACAAACAGGGTGACAATATACAGCCTTGATGTACTCCTTTTCCTATTTGGAACCAGTCTGTTGTTCCATGTCCAGTGCTAACTGTTACTTCCTGACCTGCATACAAGTTTCTCAAGAGGCAGGTCAGGTGGTCTGCTATTTCCATCTCTTGAAGAATTTTCCAGTTTCTTGTGATCCACACAGTCAAAGGCTTTGGCGTGGTCAATAAAGCGGAAATAGATGTTTTGATGGAACTCCCTTGCTTTTTTGATGATCCAATGGATGTTGGCAATTTGATCTCTGGTTCCTCTGCCTTTTCTAGAACCAACTTGAACATCTGGAATTTTACAGTTCATGTATTGTTGAAGCCTGACTTGGAGAATTTTGAGCATTACAACCCACTCCAGTACTCTTGCTTGAAAAATTCCATGGACGGAGGAGCCTGGTAGGCTACAGTCCATAGCATTGCAGAGTCAGACATGACTGAGCGACTTTACTTCACTTCACTTTGCTAGCGTGTGAGATGAGTGCACTTGTGTGGTAGTTTGAGCATTCCTTGACATATCCTTTCATTGTGATTGGAATGAAAACTGGCCTTTTCCAGTCCTGTGGCCACTGCTGTGTTTTCCGGATTTGCTGGTATATTGAGTGCAGCACTTTCACAGCATCATCTTTTAGAATTTGAAATAGCTCAGCTGAAATTCTATCACCTCCACTAGCTTTGTTTGTAGTGATGCTTCCTAAGGCCCACTTGACTTCACATTCCAGGATGTCTGGCTCTAGGCAAGTGATCACACCATCATGTTATCTGGGTTGTGAAGATCTTCTTTGTACAGTTCTTCTGTGTAGTCTTGCCACCTCTCTTAATATCTTCTGCTTCTGTTAGGCCATACCATTTCTGTCCTTTATCAAGCCCATCTTTGCATGAAATATTCCCTTGGTATCTCTAATTTTCTTGAAGAGATCCCTAGTCTTTCCCATTCTGTTGTTTTCCTTTATTTCTTTGCATTGATCCCTGAAGAAGGCTTTGTTATCTCTCCTTGCTATTCTTTGGAACTCTGCATTCAAATGGGAATATCTTTCCTTTTCTCCTTTGCTTTTCGCTTCTCTTCTTTTCACAGCTATTTGTAAGGCCTCCCAAGACAACCATTTTGCTTTTTTGCATTTCTTTTTCTTGGGGATGATCTTGATCCCTGTCTCCTGCACAATGTCATGAACCTCCATCCATAGTTCTTGAAGCACTCTGTGTATCAGATCTAGTCCCTTAAATCTATTTCTGACTCCCACTGTATAATCGTAAGGGATTTGATTTATGTCATACCTGAATGGTCAAGTGGTTTTTCCCTACTTTTTTCAATTTACGTCTGAATTTGGCAATAAGGAGTTCATGATCTGAACCACAGTCAGCTCCCGGTCTTGTTTTTGCCGACTGTATAGAGCTTCTCCATCTTCAGTAGCAAAGAATGTAATCAATCTGATTTCAGTGTTGACTATCTGGTGATGTCCATGTGTATAGTCTTCTCCTGTGTTGTTGGAAGAGGGTGTTTGCTATGACCAGTGCATTTTCTTGGCAAAACTCTGTTAGGCTTTGCCCTGCTTCATTTTGTGCTCCAAGGCCAAATTTGCTTGTTACTCCAGATGTTTCTTGACTTCCTGCTTTTGCATTCCAGTTCCCTATATTGAAGAGAACATCTTTTTTGGGTGTTAGTTCTAGAAGGTCTTATAGATCTTCATAGAACCATTCAACTTCAGCTTCTTCAGCATAACTGGTCAGGGTATAGACTTGGATTACCATGATATTGAATGGTTTGCCTTGGAGATGAACAGAGACCATTCTTTGTTTTTGAGGTTGCATCCAAGTACGAGTCTTTAACAAGGGAATTATATACTTTTTAAATTAGTTATTACATTAAATCAAAAGAATGTCTCAAGTTTGTAAAAATGTTACCAGACCCACTCCCACAATTTACATTTTAAGATTATACGATTAGAACTTAACAATAGGAAGATTTTACAAGAACCACTGCCATAGTATGCATTCTATGATATCAGGATAGGCCAGAGACTTTCAGAAAGGAGAAACTATCCTCAAGCAGGATACTGAGTGTTTTGTTGTGTAATCATCAGTTTCGGGCTTAAAGAAAAGAAAAAATGTTTTATGTGACTAGGACTAAGGAATGTAGAGAAAAAAAGATGTTTGTTCTTTTCTCCTCCTCAAGAATTCCAGACCCCTATCTCCTACTTGAGAGTCCCAGATCCCTTTTTCCTCCTGGGGGGCCCCCAGACTTCTTATCAGCCTGCCTAGGAATTGACTCTCTCAGGACTACCATACAACAATTACAGAACTGTTAGAAGTGACACAAAGGGCATAAAAAAGCAAAAGTCAGCTTGATCTAATTTAAAATAGTTTTTGAAAGTGTATTTTCCTAGTTTTCTGTATGGCTTAATTTTTGCACTCCTTATTTATTCTTTCTGGGTATTAGGGTCCTCTGATATAAAATAGAACATTTGTTTGAGATAAACTCTTAAGTTCCTTTGCTCTGAAGAGTTATGGTTTTATGACAATGTGCTTAGGTATTTGTTTCAGATATGTAGGGAATATTCTTGGCAGTATTTCAACTTGTATCAGCTAAATTTTTTATTGAAAATGTTTCTTTACCAAGTTTTTAGACTCTCCAGATATCTGCTGTGTTCTACCATCATCCCCCAGCTCCTGGCACCATTTAGCTAACAACATTTTTACTTCCTTTACGATTTCTTTGTAAGTCAGTTATCCCTCAGTAAACTATTTTTATTCATTCAACCAAAACTTAATCAATTTATCCCTCAATAAATATACATTGACAACCAGCACTGAGACTGACCCATGCCTTCTGTAACATATGCACAGAGATGGCTCATTCTTTCCCTTCTTCAGGCTGTCTTACTATTTTCTTCACATAACTTACATAGCAAATGCTTATTACATCATTTTATTGTTAAATGTATAGATATTTCTCTCTTTGAAAGGGATGGTCTACTTAATTTATCTTGTGGCTGAGTAGTGCCGTAGCAGGTACTAGATGGAGATTTCTTAGACTGAATCTCCACCTTCCATTACTACACAACAATGATGACATAACTCTGATTGACTCATAGCATTAATGGTAATTATCAGAACTCAATGCAATTATTTTTAGAATACAAACCTGACCAGTGCAGGGAAGTGAGATAACAGTTACTTTCAATGGTAAATATTAGACATACTCTCTATTCCCCCAAGTTATAGCTATTTTTCACAGGTTAAATTTAAATTAATAATGATAACCACAAATAATCTACGTCTGATAATTATAGTCCAATAAGTTTTATTATTTGGAAAGGTTACCACTTGGAAATGGACCATTTGACATTTCTGAGGGACTAAGTCAGCCTCCTCACTATGTCTTAGAAGGAGCCTTTTAAATATAGTAACAAAAGCTGAAGTGGGGAAAAACCAAATACATGTTAATGAATCAACACTGTCAATTCTTACTGAAGATCTCAAATTTTAACCTCACTTGAGGTAAAGAAAGCTGAGAAGAAAAAGAAAAGTGATGATAGGGAAGGGAAAGTGGTAGGAAAAAGCTGGGTCTGTGAAAAGTCATAGTTATAAAAAGAGAGCTTGGAGAACACCTGGCTCAGCCCCTCAATGTATTCAAGATGGCCAGTCTTCCTTCTCTATATGTGCTCTATCTTAAACATTAAAAACAAAATCTTTAGTTTAAAATGTCCTCCAAGATGTTTCAGTTCTCCTTGCAGTGCCAAGCTTGGGGTCCATCAATGTGTACCTGTCCATCTTCAGAGTTCAGAACTCAAGTCCCCATCCCTAACAGCCAGGAGAACTGGCAAAGGGTAGTTCTGAAATTTGGAATGAATGAGGCTCCTTCTCAGAGGGTGACCAGATGACAAGCCTAAAAGGTGCTGGAGCCCTGGTAACAGATTGACAAGCAGCCAAGGCAGCCTGAGTCTGGATGAATGCTGGCACTGAACCCTCTACTCCAGGAGCTGGAGTAAAGCACAGCCCTGCTTTTGGCAGCAGACAGACCTCTCACCCTGGGCTGGTTTCATCAGGGAAGTGATGGGTTCTAAACATTATTCCTTTTCAGAAGAAAATCAAGCTTAACTTCCTTCCAAATTCCCTCTTTAAGGTCCTATCACCTATAATTTCAAGTTCTTGACCTGTTAATGGACAAAGCCATCTACTTTCTCTGAAAAAGAAACTACAGAGAAAATTACCTTTCAGAGGACTCAACATTCATGACACAAAAAATCTGGAAGAGGAAGTTTGGTTGGAAGTTCACTTTGCATCTTCTTAACTTCTCAGCTTAACCTGAAAGGCAAATTATTCCTCATTCTCTCTCCCATGGAACTCGGTTGCTTTAAAGGGTTTGTGGACTAATGGACCAAAGATATTTTTAAAAAATATTTAAGATAGAGCACATATACAGAAAAAAATGTGTAACTTAAACAAGCAGATCAATGATTTATGTCTCAAACGCTCACATGTCCGACCCATGTCAAGACACAAGACATATCTATAGTCCAGAAGCCCCCTCAATGCGCTTCATAATCACAATTTGTTGTCTAAATTGCCTCTTTCAAGATTGGCAGATGTCCCCAGAAGAAAGGCGGATCCCACAATTAAAACTATAATTCGCCACTGTCATGTGGAAGTGTTTTTAAGCCTATGTTTTTGGTCTAGGTCTTAAGTTGCCTGCAATGGGAAAGTCATTCCAAATATCTGTCCAATGCTCCATTATTGAAGTGGAAACCACGCTAGCCTCCCCTGTTGGTACTTATTCCTTCTGTGTCTCACAGTGATTCTTCCTCTCAAAGATGATCAAGGTATCTCTCTGATAGTCTTGCTGCTCAGCCAGTATCAATAACACATGTTTTTATCTAGGACAGGGCTTTCTATTACCTGGAGAAAAGAAAATTAATGTCCAAAGAGATCTGGTAAAGTGTCCGTTTTTAGAGGAACTCATATTTCCTGATTACTGTGGACCTCCTGTCACTGTTAAACTCGGTCAGAATTTGAAAAGTGAGATTCAAGTTACTGAAATAATTTAATGGTTATTTTCCTTCCAGCCCCAACTCCAGCTCTGTGGAAAAGTCTGAAAGTACAGTTAGTTAGGCATATCCAGAGTTTTCTATATTCCAATTGCTGTCCGTGATAGGAATTCAGAGAGGGGTTAGGGCAGAATGAAAGATGGTAGGAGGTAGGTTATATAGGATTCTCCTGAATAAGGCTGTAGTGAGTGACTCTATCTCATGAAAGAGATAAAAAAGAATGTGTTTTATTGCCTCCATAATTAAACTCAGGTAGTTTGCAAAACTGGACATTTTTTCTAAGAAGACTGCTGAAGCGCTTTGGAACTTCTATAGAAAAATCTCCCCTAACAGCTTAATATTGATCCTCAGATAATGGTTGGCACCCCTCTAGCTTCTTCCTGAAATCCCCCCAAAAGGAGAAGAGAAAATGACTTCCAATCCTACTGAGGAATTTTCCATTACAATTGTGAGGGGAAGAGATATGGATACGAAAAGGTAGAAAAAGTATCCTGCAATTTCAGTACATAGAGTATCTGTTCTTTGTCCACTCTGTCATCAGATATCTTTTGTGTGTGAGAGTGGGGGCAGTGCCAGCTGACCTAGAGACAGACTGGTGATGGACCCCAGCATCACCCCTTTATAGATGCAAAATTAAGCCTCACTTTCTTTCTTCCAGGTTTCTCCTTTAGGATTCCAGCTCCTTTTCTGGTGGCTCAGAGGGTCTCCCTGGTGGCTCAGATGGTAAAGAATCTAACTGCAATACAGGAGACCTGGGTTCTATCCCTGCGCCGGGAAGATTTCCAGGAGAAGAGAAAGGCATCCCACTCCAGTATGCTTGCCTGGAGAATTCTATGGACAGAAGGGCCTGGAGGGCTACAGTCCATGGGGTCGCAAAGAGTCAGACATAATTGAGTGACTAGCTCTCCACCACCCCTACTTTTAAGTCCTCAACCCTAGAATGGAGATTGTCACCTTCTTTCTCGGAATAAAAACATGAATGAAATCACTTTTTAATAGAGTCAATATACACAGTGTAAAATGTCTGGAGAAAGAAGGATGGCTGAGGGGACTACAACATGGAGAGTCAGTGACTGGTTCACTCCCAACAGCGCAAGACACCGTGATGATGGGAGACAGCCAGATAATGCCTTTACTTTCACAAGGAGACCAAAGGATTCACCAAAGGATAAAGAAAACTGCAAGATTATCACAACTTTAAATTTGCTTTGTCACTAAAATAGCTTGGTGACAAAGTCTGATGACTTGAATATCTCTTTTGTTTCCTCTCCCAAGTTACCTGATTTGGAAATTTAAAATGTCCCCCTTTTTTAAAAAATGTATGTTTTCAACCATCTATCACCCGAAGAATTCTAGAATCAATTATAGTATACTTCAGTAAACAACAAAAAAAGGCTAAAGTGGATAATAGGGAGAGATGAGAAAGGTACAAACACTGGAAAAGAACCTGAAGTCTAAAAGGAGCAAGTAGGCAGGAAAATCAGGCAATCGTAAGGCGGTCCTTGGGTGCCCCTTGGTACCTGAGCTGCCATCTCCTCATAGTTGAGAGGAGAGAGAGGCATTGGCGCTCACACCAGTGTGGGGAGAACAGTTCTGTGTAGAGCAACCAGGAACATTAGCGTCTTGGCAGGAGATAGGACCTGGTGGATTTGAGGAGTCCATCATTTAGTGTAGAAATAGGGCAGGAGAGGGTTTCTTAAGAGTTGGATGAGAGAGGACCTGTGTCTGTCCTGTGGAAGACATGGACTTCTGAGCGACAGAAGGGATGAGACATAGTCAGATGTATACGGAGCTACGGGTTCTGTAGCCAGATTGATTTTCCAGCTTTATTGCAGCCCACGTGATGATGGGAAAGTTAGTTACCTGCTCTGCCTCAGTTTCCTCATTGGTAAAGGGAATGATATAGAGTAACTAACTCAGGAGTAGCCTATGAGGATTAGAGGAATTAATATTACAAGGTACTTTGGACCCCATTCACCACATATTGGTTCTTAATTTTATTAGCAACAGTTCGTGACAGTCTGTTACTATTTTCTTCACCAACAATGTCTACATTTATACTTTTACCAACTGTTGATGAAAGACATAAACATCTGAAAAGCGTCCTTAGGATGGGATGGAATATAATCAGCAACTTGTGAAGAAATCACTACCTGATTGCAGGGCAGAACTGTTCATTTATTTTTTAATTAATTTTTACTGCAGTATAGCTGATTTACAATGTTGTGTTAGTCTCTGCTGTACAGAACAGTGAGTCAGTTTTACATATACACATACATATGCAAATATGTATATCACACATACATATTTATGTGCATATAAACATGTATACACATATATTTACACATACATATTCACATATACATTTACACACATTTACATATACATATACATATATCCACTCTTTTTTAGATTCTGTTCCCACATCGGTCTTTACAGAGTATTGAGTAAACTTCCTGTGCTATACAGTAGGTTTTTAATAGTTATCTAGTTTATATGCAATAGTGTGTGGCCAAGGCACTTCAGTCATGTCCGACTCTGCAACCCTGTGGACTGTAGCCCACCAGACTCCTCTGTCCATCGGATTCTCCAGGCAAGAATACTGGAGTGGGTTGCCGTGCCCTCCTCCAGGGGATCTTCCAGACCCAGGGATGGAATCCGAGCCCCCTGTATCTCCTGCGTTGGCAGATGGGTTCTTTACTACTAGCACCACGTGAGAAGCCCAGGTAGTAGGGTGTACATGCCAATCCCAGTCTCTCAGTTTATCCTTCCTCTTTCCACCATGGTGACCATAAGCTTGTTTTATACATCTGTGACTCTATTTTTGTTTTGTAAATAGGTTCATTTGTACACTTTTTAGATTGCATATTTAAGTGATATCCTATGGCTTTGTCTTTGTCTGGCTTACTTTACTCAGTATCACAGTGTCTAGGTCCATCCATGCCACTGCAAAATGACATCATTTAATTCATTTTTATGGCTGAGTAATGTTCCATTGCATACATGTACCACATCCATTTCTCTGTTAATGAACATTTAACTTGCGTCCATGCCCTAGCTACCGTAAATAGTGCTGCAATGAACATTGGGGTCCATGTATCTTTTTAAGTTATGATATTATACAAATATATGCTCAGGAATGGGGTTGCTAGATCATATCATAGTTCTATTTTTAGTTTTTTTAAGGAAGCTTCATACTGTTCTTCTGTACCAGTTTACACCCACCAACAGTGTGGGAGGGTACTCTTTTCTCCACATCCTCTCCAGCATTTGTTGGCATAGACTTTTTGATGATGGCTACTCCAACTGGTGTGAGGTAATACCAATCATTGCAGTTCTGATTTACATTTATCTAGTAATGTTGAGCACTTTTTCATATGTTTTCTGGTCATCCATATGTTTTCTTTGGAGAAATATCTGTTTAGACTGTCCTCTCTTTGATTAGCTTGGTGTTTTTTTTTTGTTTTTTTTGTTTTTTTTTTTTTTTACATTGAGCTGCATGAGCTGTTTGTATGTTTTAGAGATTAATCCCTTGTCAGTCACTTCGTTTGCAAATATTTTCTTCCATTCTATGAAAGAAAATTTTCATTTTGAAGGAAGCACTGTTTAATGGCCACTTCTTATAAGATCATATTACACAATACCACTCATATGATATCATGCTTCTATATTTTGTTCACTACAACTTAGAAATTGAAACAGAAGAGAGAGTTATTGGACTGCTCCAAGATAAGGTCCCTTTGAGTGTATGCAAGAAAAGAGAAAAAAAGAGATTGAGGGAGAAAGAAATAGTGAAGCAGAACAGGGATGTCAATAATAATACTATAGATTAAAAGATTTATTGTGAAATATGTGCTGCATAGGAAGCAGAACTGCTCTGACACCAGTTTCACTTACTCTCTTCCTGGGGAAAGATGATGCGACTGCAATGTAAATGGGGTGTGATAAGTATTGTAAGAGGTACCTATGTGATATTTGGGGAACAACAATGAGAGAGAATTAATGTTGTGCTTATAAAGTAACAAGAGAGGGGCAGGCAATGGTGGATTAAATTCAGAGACATCTTTGTGGTGCAGATGGTAGTTAGTCCCAAGACCACTCATGTTGAAGTTAGCCGCAGATATATTCACTTAATCTTTCCTTCTCCAAAAAGTTATTGAGCATCTATTGTGCCAGATACTTTGCTAGATCTTTGGGGAGATTATAATGGACAAAAAAGTCCATTAGCATGGAGCTTACATTATAGTAAGGTAAAATAGACAATAAACAAGGCAACAAATTAAAATATACTACATGTATCTGATACTTTGGCCACCTGATGGGATGAACAGACTCATTGGAAAAGACCCTGATGCTGGGAAAGACTGAAGGCAGGAGAAGAAGGGGAGGACAGAGGATGAGATGGTTGGATGGCATGGCCGACTCAATGGACATGAGTCTGAGCAAACTCAGGGAGTTGGTGACGGACAGGGAAGCCTGGCATGCTGCAGTCCATGGGGCTGCAAAGAGTCAGACACGACTTAGAGACTGGACAATGGCACCGATGTGTTTTGGAGTGCTAAAGAGAAAAAAGGATAAAGCCAGGAAGGGGGATATGGTGTTTGTGGTGCATGATTTGGGTATATATATCACTGAATAGATCACACGGATCTTCTCATGTCAGATGAACAGTCTCAGAAATATGGTTCTCAGGCCAGTGCAGATGCCCGGTCTTGATCACAGCACTGTCCTGAAGGAGAGTTGTTAAATGGTAGAGAGCACCACCAGTTTCTCTACAGCTTAACAGACACGATTCTGAAATGTTGTCGAATATCTTGTGAATCTCTAACCTACTGAAATGGAGGAACTCCTACATGCAGCTGTGGGATTCTTTTAACAGAGCTGTAGACTATTAAAGGTAAAAGGAACGCTACCCATGACCCAAGCCAACCTTCTAATTTCAGAGTGGTTTGTGGGGTTAAGTGGCTTGCTCAGGGGCACACAGAGACTTGATGGCAAGCCTGATGCTCCAGTCTAGATCAGCTGCTCCTGGTGCCCTTCTGCTTCCATTTTACCAACTTTTCCCTTTGCTTCAGGAGAACCACTGGCCTTAGAGAGAGGGAGTATGACCCTGAAGAAACAGGACTGGATGGAGAGTCAGGGGAAGAACATTTAATTAGGCGCAGTCAGGCGCAGCCCCAAGTTTCCACTTTTACTGTCTGACAACCACTTAAGCAAGGTTTTATAATTCTATGCCTTCTGATTTTCTTTTAAAGAATGAAAATATGACATATATTCTTTGAGGACTCCTGGATATGTATCCTCTATTTTATATACCTTTTTATTTTTTTTTCCATGGAAAAATCCACCATCTTGACCTTGATATTTCTTCAGCCCTTGCATAACTTCATATTATTACACTTAATAAGTATACTTCAAAACAATAAATAATGTTGTAAATTTTCAAATTTTATCATAATTTTGCTCTAAATGGAGGGTTCTACAATATATTTTCCACTTGCAAAACACTTTGGACATTTATCCAAATCCATACATGAATTCTATTTCATTCATTTCTCCCTTTTAAGTAGACTTTTATTAATATTTTTCAAAGCCGTCTCAGGTTCACAGAAAAATTGAGCCAAAAGTACCAGGGGTTCCTCTACACCCCCTGTCCCCATACATACATAGCCTCCCCGACAATCAACATTAGTACCTGGGTGGTACATTTCTTACAACTGATGAGCAAATATTGGTATATTATTGTTTCCTGAAGTCCATGGTTTACATTAGATTTGTTTTTTGTTGTCGGTTCTATGGGTTTTGACAAATGCATAATATCGTATACCCACCATGGCAGAATAGTTATGATGCCATAACTATACTATATAGATAACTATAAAGGCTACCCACTCCAGTATTGTGGCCTGAAGAATTCCATGGACTGTATAGTCCATGGGGTTGCAAAGAGTCTGACACGACTAAGTGACTTTCACACACATGCAATACACCATAACTATATTATAGAGACTAGTTTCACTCCCGTAAAAATCCTGTTCATCCCACCTTCTCTCCCCACCTAATTCATAGCAACCACTGATCTTTTCACTGTCTCCATGGTTTTGCCTTTTCCAGAATGTCTTCTAGTTGGAATCCACACAGCATGTAGCATTTTCAGACTGGCTTCTTTCACTAGTCATATGAATTTAAGGTTCCTTCATGTCTTTTCATGGCTTGATGGCTCATTTCTTTTTAGCACTGAATAATATTCCATTGTCTGGATGTACTATATTTTATTTATCCATTCACTTACTGAAGGACATCTTGGTTGTTTCCAAGTCTTGGCAATTATGAATAAAACTGTGATAAATATCCATGTGCAGATTTTTATGTAGACATAAGTTTTCAGCATCTTTGGGTAAATACCAAGGCGTGGATTCCTGGATTGTATGGTAAGAGTATGTTTAGTTTTGTAAGAAACTGCCAAATTGTCTTCCAAAGTGGGCTGCACTGTATTTCATTTATTTTAATCATGATTGGGAATTCTGTTATTTCAAAATTTATGTACCTATTCTCCCATTAATGAGCAACTAAGTGGTCTGATTTTGTATCCTTGTATATATCTTCTTCAGCACATTGTGAGATTTTCTATGTTATGAACCTAGATGTAGAACTTCTGGGTTATGAATAATGTACATATACAATTCCTTAATTACATATTTTCAAAGTCATTTCCAAAGACATTATATCAATTAGCATTCAGTATTGCCATACCTAAGTTTTTCATTCAACCTGAGAGCTATGCACTGGAAATTCAATGTTCTTTCAACTTGTATTTTTCTGATTATGGAGGCTTGAGGATATTCTTGTGTATATCGGCCATTTGACTTTTACATTCTGTGAAGTGTATTTTCATATGCTTCCACCATGTTAAAGTTGAAATTGCTTATATTTTTCTTATTCATCTGTAGGAATTCTTTATATATTCTGGGTAACAACAATAATGACTAACCTCTATAGAGCTTTGCCTTTTGTGTTTCTGAGTATTTTAGATATATCAATACAGTAATTGTCTCAATACCTTATGAGGTAGGTACTATTTCTATTTAATGGATGAAGAAATTCAAGTATTGAAGAATTAAGTTATTTGCTTAAGATCCCACAGCTCTTAGTGATAAATACATAATTTTTAACCAGTTTACTTGGCTCCAGAAAAGCTTATTTTGGAATATACCTTTGTCTTTCCTATGAATAGACAGAGTGGATATGTTTCCATTTCACTTGTGTAATAGTGTGTCATATCATTCAAATATTCTATTTGAAATTAATTGTAATACTCTTTAAAACTTGTGATTATTTTTTATATTTTGTTAAATGAATCATATAGGATGTCAAGATCATAAAGATATTGTCTTATATTGCCTTCTAAAGTAGGTATTTAATTTCAAATTATGGAATTTGATGTACTTGGATTTTGCTTCTGTTTACCATGTGAAGTAGCTATTTTATTCCCATTTAGGTATGGAAATGTATTAGCAAAGTATACGGACGCGTTTAATTCTTTCTTCATAATTTTTGAAGCCAGCTCTCGTTTATCTGGTTACTTTGGGTCTCCTGGAATTTCTGTCCTACTTACTGATTAGTTTACTTATTCTCCTTTCTTTCTCTCTATGTCAGAGATAACAAATCATCTCCCCTCCTTCCTTAGGAGTGTCCTTGCCTGGAGAATCCCATGGACAGAGGAGCCTGGCGGGCAACAGTCCATAGGGCCACAAAGGGTTGAACATGACTGAAGTGACTTAGCACACATGCATGCTCCTCCCTTATCTTCTTCCAAAATATCTTTGTTCTTCTTGGTCTTTTTTTCTGCATGAACTTTAGATTAAGATTATTCAGTGCAGTTCAGTCGCTCAGTTGTGTCTGACTCTTTGCAACCCCATGAATTGCAGCACACTAGGCCTCCCTGTCCATCAGCAACTCCCAGAGTCCACCCAAACCCATGTCCATTGTATCAGTGATGCCATCCAGCCATCTCATCCTCTGTCATCCCCTTCTCCTCCTGCCCCCAATCCCTCCCAGCATCAGAGTCTTTTCCAATGAGTCAACTCTTCGCATGAGGTGGCCAAAGTATTGGAGTTTCAGCTTCAGCATCAGTCCCTCCAATGAACACCCAGGACTGATCCCTTTAGGATGGACTGCTGGGGTCTCATTGCAGTCCAAGGGACTCTCAACAGTCTTCTACAATGTCACAGTTCAAAAGCACCAATACGTCTGTGCTCAGCTTTCTTTATAGTCCAACTCTTACAACCATACATGACTACTGGAAAAACCATAGCCTTGACTAGATGGACCTTTGTTGGCAAAGTAATGTCTCTGGTTTTTAATATGTTGTCTAGGTTGGTCATAACTTTCCTTCCAAGGAGCAAGCATCTTAAAAAAAAATTTTTTTTTTAATTTCATGGCTGCAATCACCATCCACAATGACATTAAATTTCATGAAAACCCCCGTGTGATTTTGAATGGAATTACATTGGTATTATATGTTAAGGTTTGAAAATGTGTTTTCAACCTATTACGTCTTCCCATAGAGTCAATTCCTAAGCAGTCTGGGGTACCCAAGGATGAGAAACGGGTATGAGGCTCTCAAGGAGGAGACAGAGGTCTGGAATTCTCAAGGAGGAGGAAAGGACAGTGTCTTTTTCTTTCTCTACATTCCTTGGCCTTAGTCACATGATGCAAAGAAATAGAAGAAAACAACAGAATGGGAAAGACTAGAGATCTCTTCAAGAAAATTAGAGATACCAAAGGAACATTTCATGCAAAGATGGGCTCAATAAAGGACAGAAATGGTATGGACCTAACAGAAGCAGAAGATATTAAGAAGAGGTGGCAAGAATACACAGAAGAACTGTACAAAAAAGATCTTCATGACCCGGATAATCACGATGGTGTGATCACTCACCTAGAGCCAGACATCCTGGAATGTGAAGTCAAGTGGGCCTTAGAAAGCATTACTACAAACAAAGCTAATGGAGGTGATGGAATTCCAGTTGAGCTATTTCAAATCCTGAAAGATGATGCTGTGAAAGTGCTGCACTCAATATGCCAGCAAATGTGGAAAACTCAGCAGTGGCCACAGGACTGGAAATGGTCAATTTTCATTCCAATCCCAAAAGAAAGGCAATGCCAAAGAATGCTCAAACTGCTGCACAATTTCACTCATCTCACACGCTAGTAAAGTAATGCTCAAAATTCTCCAAGCCAGACTTCAGCAATATGTGAACCGTGAATTCCCTGATGTTCAAGCTGGTTTTAGAAAAGGCAGGGGAACCAGAGATCAAATTGCCAAAATCTGCTGGCTCATGGAAAAAGCAAGAGAGTTCCAGAAAAACATCTATTTCTGCTTTATTGAATATGCCAAAGCCTTTGACTGTATGGATCACAATAAACTGTGGAAAATTCTGAGAGACATGGGAATACCTGACCACCTGACCTGCCGCTTGAGAAACCTATATGCAGGTCAGGAAGCAACAGTTAGAACTGGACATGGAACAACAGACTGGTTCCAAATAGGGAAAGGAGTACATCAAGGCTGTATATTGTCACCTGTTTATTTAACTTCTATGCAGAATACATCATGAGAAATGCTGCGCTGGAAGAAGCACAAGCTGGAATCAAGATTGCTGGGAGAAATATCAATAACCTCAAATATGCAGATGATACCACCCTTATGACAGAAAGTGAAGAGGAACTAAAAAGCCTCTTGATGAAAGTGAAAGAGGAGAGTGAAAAAGTTGGCTGAAAGCTCAACATTCAGAAAACGAAGATCATGGCATCTGGTCCCATCACTTCATGGAAAATAGATGGGGAAACAGTGTCAGATTTTATTTTGGGGGGCTCCAAAATCACTGCAAATGTTGATTGCAGCCATGAAATTAAAAGACGCTTACTCCTTGGAAGGAAAGTTATGACCAACCTAAATAGCATATTGAAAAGCAGAGACATTACTTTGTCAACAAAGGTCCATCTAGTCAAGGCTATGGTTTTTCCAGTGGTCATGCATGAATGAGCACTGAAGAATTGATGCTTTTGAACTGTGGTTTTGGAGAAGACTCTTGAGAGTCCCTTGGACTGCAAGGAGATCCAACCAGACCATCCTAACAGAGATCAGTCCTAGATGTTCTTTGGAAGGACTGATGCTGAAGCTGAAACTCCAATACTTTGGCCACCTCATAAGAAGAGTTGACTCATTGGAAAAGACTCTGATGCTGGGAGGGATTGGGAGCAGGAGGAGAAGGGGACGATGGAGGATGAGATGGCTGGATGGCATCACTGACTCGATGGATGTGAGTCTGAGTGTCTTCCGGGAGTGGTGATGGACATGGAGGCCTGGTGTGCTGCAGTTTATGGGGTCGCAAAGAGTCGGCAATGACTGAGCGACTGAACTGAACTGATGATTACACAGCAAACAATTCAGTTTAAACTCTGTACTAAGGATTATATAACAACAATGTATCCTACTTGAGGACAGTTGCTCCTTCCTGACTGACTGATCCTCTTATCTTAAAATGTATATTAGGGGAGTGGGTCTAGTAAGATCTTTCTATTGTTAAGTTCTAATCCTGTTACCTTCAAGTGTAAATTCTGGGAGTGGGTCTGGTAAAATTTTTACAACTTTCTGACATTCTTTTGATTTATTGTAATAACTAATTTAAAAAGTATATAACTCCCTTTGCTTAGAATAGTGAGGGGGGCATTCTCCGTCCCCCTTCTGATGTCTATGTCAGAAGCTTCTCTGTCCCTTACTTACTCCCTTGTTCGGATAGCTCCTCTGGAGAAGGAAATGGCAACCTATTCTAGTACTCTTGCCTGGAAAATTCCATGGACAGAGGAGCCTTGTAGGCTACAGTCCATGGGGTCGCAAAGAGTTGGACACGACTGAGTGACTTCACTTGACTTTCTTACTTTAATAAAACTCTGCTGCACAAAAGCTCTTGAGTGATCAAGCCTGGTCCCTGGTCCCAAAGCTAAATCTTCTCCTTCAGAGATCGCCTATCCAACACCGTTCACTGTAAGCTATCACCATCCATGAGAATAGTATATTTTATTCTTTTATTTGGGTTTGCTCATATTTTGTAGCTGTCTCTGAGTGATTGTTCACACATAGAATTGTATTCAGCCTTTGAGTTTATGCATCTTCTCCAATTTAAAAAAAACTTTTCAGAAGGTTCTGCTCTGTATTATTATTCTCTTTCCTCTACTCTATAGAAAGTACCACATTTATTTTTAAAGCTTTTGAATTAAAATATTAACTCATTTTTTCACTTTTTTTGGAGTCAATGCATTAAAAGCTAATAACTATCCCAGTATAAGCAACCCTGTTATATACATCCTCTAGGTTTTTTAATGTAATAACTTCAGTGTTATTTAATGCTGAATATTTTGTAATTTTTATTATGATTTCCTTTTTAACTCAGGACTTACTTAGATGGGTTATTTACAATTTTCAAATATATGATTCCCTACTTTTTATCAGCTATTTTCCCCCCTCAGTTAGCTATATTGTGATTAGAAAGTATGATCACCATGCTGTCAATTTTTCACAAAATTTTGGCACTCCTTTCATCGCTTCTGTTCAGTTCAGTCGCTCAGTCATGTCTGACTCTTTTGACCCCATGAATCGCAGCACGCCAGGCCTCCCTGTCCATCACCAACTCCCGGAGTTCACTCAAATTCACGTCCATCGAGTCAGTGATGCCATCCAGCCATCTCATCCTCTGTCGTCCCCTTCTCCTCCTGACCCCAATCCCTCCCAGCATCAGAGTCTTTTCCACTGAGTCAACTCTTTGCATGAAGTGGCCAAAGGACTGGAGTTTCAGCTTTAGCATCATTCCTTCCAAAGAACACCCAGGGCTGATCTCCTTTTCATTGCTTAGTATATGGTTAATACTTTCAATTGTTGCTGATATACTCAAAAATTGTGTGTGTTACTTTGTGAGGGCAGAGATAGGGTCAATATTGAACAATATTACTTTTATCTGATTCCCATTTACTTCTCCTAATGTTTTATTTGTTTTGGCTATCAGTTTCTCGGAGGTGTATGGGAATATCCTAATATGATTATTGAATAGTGAGTTGATCATCATAAATCCCTCAGCCCATGCTTTCTGTAGTTTTTGAAGTGTGAGGTGATAGTCCATGGCTCTTTTTTTTTGGTGAGTCATTTGTATATTATGTAGTGTTTGTCTTCATTAACACTGGCCTTTGTACTTAATACCGATATTTCAGAAGGCTTTCTTAGTATTTGCATGATGCATCCTTCGTATTATTGTACTTGAACTTGTCTGTGGATTTCTTATAAAAGTTTCTTCAGAACCTAGTATCCTTTGATTTATTACTCCCCCTGCCCATCAGTTTATCATTTCTAAAGTTTATTTGGTTTTGCTTATTTATTTATTTGCAGTTTGAGAATCTCTGACTTTTATTAGATGATTGTGATTCATCTATACTGATTATAATCACAGACATATTTGGACATATACTATTATGAAAGATGTTTGCTTCTTTAATTCTCCAGCTGTAGCTTCTCTTTCACTAATTTTTATGTTTACATTTTTCTCCACTAATGTGGAATGTGCATCTCAGTGGTTTTTATACCCGCACAGAGCTGTGCAGTCAGCATCACAATCAGTTTTATTTTATTTTTTTAAAAAAATTTATTTTATTTATTTATTATTTTTTTAATTTTAAAATCTTTAATTCTTACATGTGTTCCCAAACATGACCCCCCCCTCCCACCTCCCTCCCCACAACAACTCTCTGGGTCATCCCCATGCACCAGCCCCAAGCATGCTGCACCCTATGTCAGACATGGACTGGCGATTCAATTCTTACATGATAGTTTACATGTTAGAATTCCCATTCTCCCAAATCATCCCACCCTCTCCCTCTCCCTCTGAGTCCAAAAGTCCATTATACACATCTGTGTCTTTTTTCTTGTCTTGCATACAGGGTCGTCATTGCCATCTTCCTAAATTCCATATATATGTGTTAGTATACTGTATTGGTGTTTTTCTTTCTGGCTTACTTCACTCTGTATAATTGGCTCCAGTTTCATCCATCTTATCAGAGCTGATTCAAATGAATTCTTTTTAACAGCTGCGCTTTCGTCAATTATCCCAAATAAATTTCACACCAGTTAGCAGTCACTCTTCATTTCTCTAGGTCTTAGGCAACCACTCACCTATATTTATTGTGTGTCTATAGATTTGCCTCTTCTGACTTTTCCTGTAAGGGTAATCATGCAATGTGTGGTCCTTTGTGACTGGGTTCTTTCACTTAGCATTGTGTTTTTAGGGATTGCTGATGCTGTCATGGTATCAGTAATTTATTCCTTTTTATTGCCAAATAATATTCCATTGTATGGGTATACCATATTTA
This sequence comes from Ovis canadensis, assembly GCF_042477335.2. NCBI lineage: Eukaryota > Metazoa > Chordata > Mammalia > Artiodactyla > Bovidae > Ovis > Ovis canadensis. The sequence goes on from NC_091263.1 coordinate 23,449,615, forward strand.
ATTTATACATTTATCAGCTCATGGACATTTGGGTTGCTTCCACTTTGGGGCTATTATAAGCTATAACATTAATATATTATATGAATGTTCATCTAAAAGTTTTTGTATGAACATATTTTTATTTCTCTTAGGTATTTACTTGAGTAGAATTTATGGATCATATGATAACTCTATGTTTAACATTTTGAGGCCTTTCCACTGTTTTGCAAAGCATTGCAACATGTTACGTTCACACAGGCAATGTATCAGTGTTCCAATTTCTTCACATCCTTGCCAGCATTTATTATTATCTGTGTACTTGTCCTGTGAAATGGTATTTTATAGTCACGATTTGCATTTCCTGATGGTTATTGATGTTGGTCATCTTGTGCCTGTTAGCCATTTTTGTATCTTCCTTGTATAAATGTCTGTTTAGCTCCTTTCTCATTTTAAAATATATTTGTCCTTTTATTTTGCAGTTGTATTATTTCTTTATATATTCTAGATACAAATTTTGTATTACATACTTCAAAATATTTCTCCCCATTCTATAGTCTTTTCACTTTTTTGGTGGTATTCTTTCAAACAAAAATATTTTTAACCTTAATAAAATCCAATTTATCCTCTTTCAGTTTGTTGCTTTAGGTTTCATATGTAATATGCCTTTTCACTGCTGCCTTCCAACAGCACTTGTCATTGGTGTCATTTGTGATATGACTTGCTGTTCCTACCTTCAAGAAGTAAAGTCTCTTTCCTCATGTCATGAATCTGGTCTTGTAACTCGCATGAAGCACAAGAATAGAGTAGAATCGGTGATGTGTCAGCCTAGGCTTGAGTCTCTTGGGGTCCTTGCAATCACCAGAGGAGCAATCCTAGGCTTGCCCCTTTTGGGAAAGGACAGACTCGTAACCCTTCCCCTGACCAACAGCCAGCCACTCAGACATGTGAGTGAGGTCACTCTAGACCAACTGCCCATCTGATGAACACAGACATGGGAGTGAGCCCAGCTGAGATCAACTCAGTTGGGCCCAGGCCAAAAGACCACCCATCCTACCCAGAGATTCATGCCAAAAATGCCCCTATTGTTGAAATCATTAAGCTTGGAGTTAGAACTGGACATGGAACAACAAACTGGTTCCAAATAGGAAAAGGAATACGTCAAGGCTGTCTACTGTCACCCTGCTTATTTAAATTATATGCAGAGTACATCATGAGAAACGCTGGGCTGGAAGAAACACAAGCTGGAATCAAGATTGCCAGAAGAAATATCAACAACCTCAGATATGCAGAGGTCACCAACCTTATGGCAGAAAGCAAAGAAGAACTAAAGAGCCTCTTGATGAAAGTGAAAGAGGAGAGTGAAAAAGCTGGCTTAATACTCAACATTCAGAAAACTAAGATCATAGCATCTAGTCCCATCACTTCATGGCAAATAGATGGTGAAACAGTGGAAACAGTGTCAGACTTTATTATCTTGGGCTCCAAAATCACTACAGATGGTGACTGCAGCCATGAAATTAAGACACTTACTCCTTGGAAGAAAAGTTATGACCAACCCAGATAGCATGTTGAAAAGCAGAGACATTACTTTGCCAACAAAGGTCCATCTAGTTAAGGCTATGGTTTTTCCAACAGTCATGTATGGATGTGAGAGTTGGACTATAAAGAAAGCTGAGTGCCAAAGAATTGGTGCTTTTGAACTGTGGTGTTGGAGAAGACTCTTGAGAGTCCCTTGGACTGCATGGAGATCCAAGCAGTCCTTCCTAAAGGAAATCAGTCCTAAATGTCCATTGGAAGGATTGATGCTGAAGCTGAAACTCCAATACTTTGGCCACCTGTGCAAAGAACTGACTCATTGGAAAAAACCCGGATGCTGGGAAAGACTGAAGGCAGGAGGAGAAGGGGACAAAAGAGGATGAGGTGGTTGGATGGCATCACTGACTCAATGGATATGAATTTGAGTGAAATCTGGGAGTTGGTGATGGACAGAGAGGCCTGATGTGCTGCAATTCATGGGGTCGCAAAGAGTTGGACATGACTGAGCGACTAAACTGAATTGAATTGAAGCTTGGAGTGCTTTATGACACAGAAGCAGTTAAATGAAGCAGAATTTAAACTGGTGTGTTATGAACAAGGATAGTTAAAACACTTGTTCTGAGTAGTGACCCATATAAGTTATATTTTCCAAGGAAAATACTGCCTTTTTGTTATACAGTTCAAGGTAAAGGTGCTGGCCTGAATTTTCATTCCCTTTTGCTGAAGGGAAACTGCAGTCTGCCTTTCAAGGTCATCCTGGTCAAATTCTCAAAGCCAAGAACACCTTAATACTATTTACAAGTACTGATACAGTTTTATTTAATTATATGAATTCATATCAGGAACAACTATACACTTACAAATGTTATAATTCTTAAACTAATATCTGCACTTTAAGCAACTTTCTTGTTTTAAAATTATAACTTTTATTAAAGAAGAAAGTGCAAAAAAAAAAAAGTGTAAAGAAGAAGCTTTTTAAAAAGAGCCTATAATCCCATCAATCCAGAAAGAATTGTTTGACATTTAAGCTGACTTAGAGTTTCCCTAAATGGTTTTCCAAATTCAGACAGGGTCCAACTGGACTCCTGCAGATAGAAATATACTCTATATGTAAATGAGAAAACTTCTGAGTATGGTCTGAAAATACAGATATGTGTTACACATACACACAATTACCTTATCACGGGACTTTCTTGCAGACTATTTTTTTTTTCTTTTTGAAGGGGAGGGGTGTATATATAGAAAATCAGAATGGAAAGCAGCAACAGTAAAAACAGGAGTTACGTTGTCTTCTGACTGAGTGTGATGTGAATGCCAAAAGTAATTGTCTCGATTCTTCTTAGAGTAATCCACGTTTGGAATTTTTGTCAAAAGCATATCCATGCATTCTAGAATCAAATAACACCCAAAACAATGTTATTTTCTGAGTGATTAGTATATGTTAGACTCTGAATTCTCTATATTTGTTGTTTCCTTTTTCCTGCTAATTAATATTCTTGAAATGCCTAATATTTATTATTACCTTTGTCTTAAAGGAAATAGAGCTTTGGGAGATTGAAACACTGTCAAAGTCCTATTGTTGGTTAGTATTGGAGTTGGAATTTGATCCATCATTAGCCTTATTCTGGCAGCTGCTCTGGTTCAGAAAGCATCCAAGGTCCTGAGATCCAGCAGGAGTGTCATTGTTGAACTTTGTGTGATCCTCTATGGCAAAGAATAGGGGGCTGATAGAGAATATTCCTTACCAATCTTAGTATGGAAGAACTTCTGCTTCTGTGCCTAATATATCAATTAAATCATAACATCATTTAATCATAACCATAGACCTTAAATTTGGTATTCCTGTGAAATACATTTTTGATGCCTCTTTTTAATAATAGTAAGAAAATCATTTTTCTATAGCCTAAGGCACAGCCTATGGTCGTGAAACTATTACTGGTTATGGAGTTGCCCAAGCCTGAGTTTAATTGTTAAAGTATGAGCACAGTTACTGAGGTATGAGCACACGTGTTTATAAACTTTCATGGAGATTAGATCAAATGTCCAGACACACCCCTTAAAGCCCAAAAGTCGATCCTCAGGTGTAGTGCCATCTGAACCAGAAGTTAAATCAGTTGAACAAAATTTGCAAAGTTGCTTGGTTTTAGAATTTAACATGAAACTATTTGATGTTAAAGAAGAGAAAAGGAAGGGAAGGTGAAAGAAAGAAAAGAACAGACTTTGAGTTACTTGAACACACTTTAAAATTCTGGCAACTTCATTTTTCTTTTTTTACTATTTATTTATTTGGCTCTGCCGCATCCTAGTTGTCACCTGCAAGATCTCTGTTGTAGCATGCAGAATCTTTTAGCTGTCATCTGTGAACTCTTAGTTGCCTCTTAGTGGTAGCATTTGGGATCTTGATCCTGGACCAGGGATCGAACCCAGACCGCTTGCATGGGGAGCAAGGAGTCTTAGCTACTGGACTACCAGGGAAGTCCCCTGGTGATTTCATTTAAATACCCGTATGTCCAGGTTCTCTTGAGAAGCAGAATATCAGACAGCATAGAAACTCACAATGCACTAGGCAGAAATAGGCCCCCCAGACTGGCTGTATAGTCTCTATTTTGCCACGTCATCTCCATCATTTCCTTTTATCTCCCAGGCCCTAAGGTTAAGTGTGAAGTGTCATGTATTGCCTGTGTGTGTGTGAGTGTGTGTGTGTGTGCGTGCACACAGGTCTCAGGATTTTAGGCCTAAATCCTTGAGTAAATTCATAGTGAAGAAGGAATGAGTTATTTCACTGCTTCAGAGTTAGTATCAATACTTTCTCTTTTCCTTGGAATTATTAATTCCCATTATTATTCAGAAAGGTGATTAATCTTTTCTCCTGCCCACGACCAACCTAGACCTGCTGGAATAATAATTACAAATTTTGCTTTTAGGACTAGTTCTAGACTTCATAAGAGAAGCACTGTCTGTTTTAATAAAAATCTTCATTCAAAATACAATTTTGTAATTTTTTTTTCCTAATTGATCTGATTTGTGTTACAAACCCACATCCCACTGGAGCACAGGGATTGCTCTCTTTTACTCGAATCATTGAATCTAGTCTGATGAATGGGTTAGACTTGTGAAACCTCATGTTTTCAGAATTAGAATCCTTTCCACCTCTCTCTTCTGAGTGGTGGCGTTTGGGCAGGTAGGTGAGGAGCATGGACGGAAAATATCTGCACTTTTTATTCTAGCTCCTCTGATCTCGTCAATAGTATTCCTTGTCTTCCTGTTCCCCTAGATTTTGGTCCCACTAAGTACCTTCCCCGCTTAGTTTTCCAGATGAGCTTGAGCCTCCTTGTACCAGATAATAGAGGCGATTGTGTACATCTCTTCCTAACTCCATGCTTTGTCATTTTGGCTTGTCACTTTGGTAAGCTTTCATGGGCCAGGCATGCTGCATGTGTGCATGCCAAGTCGCTTCACTCGTATCCAATTCTGTGCAACCCTGTGGACTGTACCCGCCAGGCTCCTCTGTCCATGGGATTCGCTAGGCAAGAATACTGGAGTGGGTTGCCATTCCCAACCAGGGATCAAATACACATCTCTTATGTCTCCTGCACTGGCAGGCAGGTTCTTTACCACTAGCACCACTGGGGAAGCCCTTCAAGGGCCACAGTAGGAGAATCTGTATTCTAGAAACTGGCTAATGTTTTAAGTCAGAGCTGTTTCTCTCAGAGAGCTGGTTGTTAAATTCTTACCAACAGGCCTCTGCCTCCAGCTGAGTCCCTTTTCCATCTTTGGATGGCCTCTTCCCACCTTGACAGGGTTGTGTAACTTGGCTACACTGACTGGTTGTGTAACTTGGTTCATGCAGTTTGACACAAGCAGTATGATACCAGAAAATTCTTAATAAGCCCTGTATCATGGGGCTAGTCCTCTTCAGTTCAGTTCAGTTCAGTCACTCAGTCGTGTCCGACTCTTTGCGACCACATGAATCGCAGCACACCAGGCCTCCCTGTCATTCACCAACTCCCAGAGTTCACTCAGCCTCATGTCCATCAAGTCTGTGATGCCATCCAGCCATCTCATCCTCGGTCGTCCCCTTCTTCTCCTGCCCCCAATCCCTCCCAGCACCAGAGTCTTTTCCAATGAGTCAACTCTTCCATTGAGGTGGCCAAAATATGGAGTTTCAGCTTCAGCATCATTCCCTCCAAAGAAATCCCAGGGCTGATCTCCTTCAGAATGGACTGGTTGGATCTCCTTGCAGTCCAAGGGACTCGCAAGAGTCTTCCTCAACACCACAGTTCAAAAGCATCAATTCTTCAGCACTCAGCTTTCTTCACAGTCCAACTCTCACATCCATACATGACCACTGGAAAAACCATAGCCTTGACTAGATGGACCATTGTTGGCAAAGTAATATCTCTGCTTTTGAATATGCTATCTAGGTTGGTCATAACTTTTCCTCCAATGAGTAAGTGTCTTTTAATTTCATGGCTGCAGTCACCATCTCCAGTGATTTTGGAGCCCCCCAAAAAATAAAGTCTGACACTGTTTCCCCACCTATTTCCCATGCAGTGATGGGACCAGATGCCATGATCTTTGTTTTCTGAATGTTGAGCTTTAAGCCAACTTTTTCACTCTCCTCTTTCACTTTCATCAAGAGGCTTTTTAGTTCCTCTTCACTTTCTGCCATAAGGATGGTGTCATCTGCATATCTGAGGTTATTGAGATTTCTCCCAGCAATCTTGATTCCGGCTTGTGCTTCTTCCAGCCCAGCGTTTCTCATGATGTACTCTGCATATAAGTTAAATAAGCAGGGTGACAATATACAGCCTTGACATACTCCTTTCCCTATTTGGAACCAGTCTGTTGTTCCATGTCCAGTTCAAACTGTTGCTTCCTGACCTGCATATAGGTTTCTTAAGAGGCAGGTCAGGTGGTATGGTGGGAGCACTATGATGTGGAGAAGTCCAATCAGTTTGGAGAAGCCACTTGGAAGAGGAATAAGCTGCTTTAGAATGATCCTCAGATACAGATGAGCCCATCTAGTAATCCAACCAGCCCTTCTATGTAAGCCACCTTTGCAGAGTCCTTTGTTGTTCTGTTGCTAAGTCGTGTCTGGCTCTTTGCGACCCCATGAACTGCAGCACACTAGGCTTTCCCTGTCCTTCACCATTCTCCTGGGGTTTGCTCAAACTCATGTCCATTGAGTCGGTGATGCCATCCAAGTATCTCATCCTCTGTCATCCCCTTCTCCTGCCTTCAATCTTTCCCAGCATCAGGGTCTTTTCTAATGAGTTGGCTCTTCTCATCAGGTGCCCAAAGTATTGGGGCTTCAGCTTCAGCTTCAGCATCAGTCTTCCCAATGAATATTCAGGGTTATTTCCTTTAGGATTGACTGGTTTGATCTCTTTGCTCTCCAAGGGAGTCTCAAGAGTCTTCTCTAACACCATAGTTCAAAAGCATCAATTCTTTGGAATTCAGCCTTCTTCATTCATTAGAGATAACATGTCCGCAGGACACCCTTCCTGAATTCCTAATCCACAGAAATTGTGAGCAAATAAACCACTAAGTTTTGGTGTGGTTTCTTATACAACAGTACACCCTTTGAAATGCCTGTTTTCTTCTAGTTTCTCATCTTGTTGTCTTGTATTTCTTCCTAGCTGATTCAACCTCACCACCTCTTTTACTTACACTCCAAATGTCTCTGCCATGCCTTTCATTTGGTAGCCTTGGTAGGCATTTTCCCCATTGCTCCCTATCTGGATTACTGATACTCAATTTTGAAGTCATCCCATATTCTACAGAACCAAGAGCATCTCACAGAAGCTAACCGCTGGGGTTTTGAGATCTGACCACTCTTAGCTCCAGGTTTCCTTAGTTGCCTACATCTAGGTTGATGTGGGACAGACCATCAAGTAATCTTCTAAGATCCCAAAGCAATTTGGGTCAAAAGTTTCCTGTCTTGACTTTCACAAGGCACTATTTAATTTCTGGGCTGAGGTTTGAAGAGTATCATTTAATGACAAAATGTATGGGAAAAGAGTAGGAAAGCTATTCTTTTCCAAATTAAAATGTTACCACAATACCTTCACACATTTTTAAGAATTTAACTGAGGCTGATCATCTAAATTGTTGGGCTAGTTATACTGAGAGGTGTGTTCTATAGTACTGTGCATTTGATATGTAGCTGATTTTCTGCTGACTTGATGGTTAACTTAGTAACAGGACAGTTGGATCCATTAACTCAGTTTCATGCTAAGTAATATTTTAACTAATTGCATAGATAAAAATTAGTTTAGACATGGATTTGTATGATGCTATGTTAAGTATAACATTATAAATTAAAATATTAGACATAATTCCTTTGTTGTAAAGATTCAAATATAACCAAACTTTTCCACTCTTTAGGTTCATAATTTATAAGTATACTAAAAAAAAAAAAAAAGAAAACTGAGAAGAAATACAAGGAAGTCAATTTTTTCTTAAGAAAACCTGAATCTTAGATGCCTTTGAAATATGATCTTTCTTTTCTGTTTTTATTTTGGCTTTTGGGTGGAATTTTAGTGATACTTTACTGTGGGTTTCATAATAAAGTTAGTTATATTTTCTTGTTTACTGAAAATTCAGATATCCTTTTTGTGAAGTTTCTATTTAAACCTTTGATTCATTTTAACTACTTTTTTGAACTGATTTATAAAATTCTTTATACATTTTAGATGAGTCTTTTGTGAGATAGATGCAATCAAATATTTTTCCTCCATCTGCAGCCTACCCTTTTCCTCTCTTAAGGTACTTAATGATGAACTTGAACTGCATTAATCTTAATAAAGTCAGATATATAAACTTTTATAATTTGCAGAACTTTTCTCTGTTTAAAAAATCTTTGCCTATTCCAAAGACACAAGATATTCTCCTATGTTTTCTCCTACACATTTGTATTTCTTTACCTTTCACATTTAAGTCTGAAATCTATGTGGAGTAACTTTTATTTGTGGAATGAAGGTAGGATGATTTTTCTTTTTGACTAGAATATCTGGGTCATTCAATATCACTTACTGGAAAAGATCATACTTATCTCACTTCACTGCAGTGTCCCCTTTGTAATTCCATTGACCAGAGAAGTGTGGGTTTCTAGATTCTATTCTTTTCCAGAATCCTTTAATACACACACTTAAGCCTATATCATGTTGTCATAATTACTGTAACTATATAATAGTCTTAATAGTGTGCTTCATTATTTTTGAAATACATATATTTATATATATATTATATATATTTTAACTAACAGACCTGAATGGTTTTCCAGATATGGGCAAATGACTCTTTCCCTAATGAATTCCTACTGCAGTATTTATATTTCTTACTAGTACATAAAAGCTTTTGATTTAATAACTATATTATTCCTCTAGTTACCATACTTATGCACAGTTTGTATTTTTTCTTTTACTTTGGCTTATTGTATTTTGACCTACAGTGGTCTCCAACTTTTATGTTGTAAGAATGATATAAATTTTCCTTTCATCTCATATGTAGAAATATATTTTATATCCAGAAAAGCCTTTTTTCCTTTGAAATAACGTGACACATCTTATCTAGATTTTTATGGATTTTTAATTCTCGTTCAACTTTAATCTATCTGGCAATTAATTATTTTATATACCATGTAAAGTGGAGAGAGAAATTCATTTTTTTTCCAAATGAGAAATTATTTAATCCTATAGCTATTAATAAATACTTTTCTTCACTTATCATAACCAAAGTTAGATACCAAAATCAGAAATGTACATAAGTGTGTATTTTAGGTTTTCAATAAGAATTTGTATATACTTTTTAAGAGAAGAAGGAAACTGTATCCTTAAAGAGTAAAGGTGAAAAGAAGCAGTTTTGGGACGAGCAGACAGAAGACTGCGTGTCCAGGGGCATGAGCACTGTAATAGAGAGAAGAAGCACCTTCTCAGAAGACTGTAGGGGCCAAACACCTGGAGAAGTGCTTCTCAGACTTCAGGTGCATGCATGTCATCTGGACACACTGTTACATGTAGGTTCTGATTCACTAGCTGCTGAGTGGACCGACGATTCTGCTTCTCCAGCATGTCCCAGGTGAAAAGGAGTCTGTAGACTGAGTTCTGAGCTGTGAGAGACTACCCTCCTGCTTTCTTCTACCTCCTCACATTCTTTGGTGTGATCTGTTTCTGGCACCCGGCTTCGTCTCCTAAACTCACTTCCCTACGTCCTCCTGGTACCCTCCCCTGTTTACTTACAACTTCTCTGCCTTTGCCCTTGTCCTGTTTGCTCGGCCCACACATGATAGACTTGTGTGTCTTTCCTGACCCAGGTGGAACTGTTTGGTCCTCCTGGTAGGGTTTTGTACCGCATTCCTAGTCCTTTCTCCTGCTCTATTCCACATTGCCAGTCCTCTTGAATGAAACCAGACATCACTTTCTTATTATTTCCAATAACTTTGAGTTGCACTTAATGGAAAGCCTGACATCTAATTCTGCATTTTTTTTTTAAAGTTACATCCCCCCCCCCCTTTGGGTGAAAACCTGTATATTATGTTGAATTTAGAGAATGCCAAAGTTCTTGGAACTATTTTTTAATGTGAGATTCTCTCATAGAAATAAACATCACTATTTCTTTAAAAACTACCTTCCTAGCTTTCATATTATAGTTCAAGTTGTTGTTGTATAAGCTTTTCCTAACAGTGTAGTCATCTGTCAGTTAACACTTGCTTAAAGAATCTTTGTGCTAATATGCTATTTAACAAAGAAATATGGATTTAATTGAATTTAAATAAGATTGTCTTTTGAAATTAATATAGGTATTGATATGCATCATCAACTCTTTTGACATTTGAGTTTTGTTCTTTATTGATGAACAAGATGAAAATAGCAACTGTCTGATATTTAATTCACTAGTAATTATTGTTCTTATTTTTTGCATGAAACAGAGAGTTAGTTTTGGCATCAAGCTGCTTTCTCAGAGAGAATGTTTATTTGACTGTTACTTCAGGCTGTGCATGTTCTCACTCCCTGAGTCGAGTCCGACTCTTTGTGACCCTAGGGACTGTGCTCTGCCAGGCTCCTTGTCCATGGGATTCTCCCAGGCAAGAATACTGGAGTGGATTGCCATTCCCCTTTCCAGGGGATCTTCCCAACCCAGAGATCCAACCCGGGTCCCTGCATTGTAGGCAGATTTTTTTTTTTTTTTTTTTTTTACTGTTTGAGCCAGCAAGGAAGCCCCGATACCCAGACATTCAGCCAAAAATAAGATATCTAGTTCAATCTGGTAACCTTCGTTTCAACTTGGGCAGAGTTGGATTGTGTTTAGGAGATCCAGTGAGGGAGTAGTGAATAGAATAAACCAGATATTTTTTTCCTGATTCAGGTCACAAATTCTGATCAGAACCGGAGTCAAAACTCCATCAGCCTGCTGATATCTGAGTTGGAAGATGCAGAGTAATCACTGTTAGGATCAGTTGAAAAGTAACCAATGAAGGGGTCACAGCAATTGCCCCCATTAGTTTCTTCTGAATTGTTTCTTGAACATGATGAATTACATATGTATTGAATACATAAGCGAAGTTGAGTGAATGGGCGTTTTTTTTTTTTTTTTTTTCTCCCCCCTATGAAGTCCTCCCTGAGCTAAAGTCAGAAGTCCAGCTGAATGCATCCTTTGGGTGGTGTTAGAGTTGGGCAATCAACATAACTTTGCCAGTGCAAAATGAAAGCATGGAGCTTCTCAATTAAAAAACTTTAAGAATCAAAAGACAGTGATATCAGAGCATTATACCATGTGTGTGGCCCTTCTGACCAGGACATAGGTTGCTTGTCCATGTAGTCATCAGTCCCTTTTATGGATCTTGCTTTTAATGTAAACTATATGAAACTGATTTTAAAATTCTAATAATCAGTGAAGGAGCCTCAAGATGGCTGACTCAGGTTATACAAAATAATTCCTGGCTTCCCTAAATGGAATGGAGGTGACTTTTCTCAAGACTATACTTGAATTTGTAATCAGGTTCTTCTCTTGGCACACACTTGCTGAAAAATTGTAAAACTTCAAGACATTTTGGTTCTGTGTGGATATTTTGCCTTTTTCCTAATAATTTTTTCATTAATTTTGCACTTTTTCTGGGTCATGAGATATCTTATAGACTCTGAGATAGCCTGACCTTGGAAATCTTATTAGTATACACTGATGAGAAAAGATTTCCAGTAATTCTTCTCTTTCTACTTTCAAAAAGAATTTCTCCTCTTTGACATAGAGACTAAAGTTGCTTTCTCCAGTCTTTTTTTTTTTTTAATACATACATTGAGCTCGATGCAATATTTACTTCTAACTGGCATTCAATGTTACATGTCAGTCTCCCTCCAATTATTACTGTATATTAATTCTGATTAGACAGGAGGTGGCTCTGTGAGTCTTGACTTCCTGCCAGTACAACCAAATGTGAGCTCTGGGAACAGAAAACAAATGTTACTTTCAAAACCCTGGAGAGGAATGTATTACTTATAGCTTATTTAAAAAGTGAGTTGCTTCAGTTAAGTGATTACAAAGATCTTTAGTGGATATAGATTCTGGAATGGGCATCTAATTAAGATTCTGCTCCTTCCTGGCCCATGCACAAAGCAACCTCAAAATTTCATCTTTCTGAAACTATTTGCAAGACAGAGATAGAGATGCAGACAGAAAGAACAAACTTGTGAACACAGGGAAGGAAGGAGAGGGTGGGACGAATTGAGATAGTAGCACTGATATATATACACTCAGTTCAGTTCAGTAGCTCAGTCATGTCCGACTCCCTCCAATCCCATGAACCACAGCACACCAGAACTTCCTGTCCATCACCAACTCCCGGAGTGCACTCAAACTCACGTCCATCGACTCGATGATGCCATCCAGCCATCTCATCCTCTGTCGTCCCCTTCTCCTCCTGCTCCTAGTCCCTCCCAGCATCAGGGTTTTTTCCAATGAGTCAACTCTTCACATGAGGTGGCCAAAGTACTGGAGTTTCAGCTTTAGCATCATTCCTTCCAAAGAAATCCCAGGACTGATCTCCTTTAGAATGGACTGGTTGGATCTCCTTGTAGTCCAAGGGACTCTCAAGAGTCTTCTCCAACAGCACAGTTCAAAAGCATCGATTCTTCGGCGCTCAGCTTTCTTCACAGTCCAACTCTCACATCCATACATGACCACTGGAAAAACCATAGCCTTGACTAGATGGACCTTTGCTGACAAAGTAATGTCTCTGCTTTTGAATATGTTCTCTAGGTTGGTCATAACTTCCCTTCCAAGGAGTAAGCATCTTTTAATGTTATGGCTGTAATCACCATCGGCAGTGATTTTGGAGCCCCAAAAATAAAGTCTGACACTGTTTCCACTGTTTCCCCATTTATTTCCCATGCAGTGATGGGACCAGATGCCATGATCTTTGTTTTCTGAATGTTGAACTTTAAGCCAACTTTTTCACTCTCCACTTTCACTTTCATGAAGAGGCTTTTTAGTTCCTCTTCACTTTCTGCCATAAAGGTGGTGTCATCTGCATATCTGAGATTATTAATATTTCTCCCAGCAATCTTGATTCCAGCTTGTGCTTCTTCCAGCCCAGCATTTCTCATGATGTACTTTGCATAGAAGTTAAATAAACAGAGTGACAATAGACAGCCTTGACGTACTCCTTTTCCTATTTGGAACCAGTCTGTTGTTCCATGTCCAGTTCTAACTGTTGCTTCCTGACCTGCATACATGTTTCTCAAGAGGCAGGTCAGGTGGTCTGGTATTCCCATCTCTTTCAGAATTTTCCACAGTTTATTGTGATCCTCACAATCAAAGGCTTTGGCATATTCAATAAAGCAGAAATAGATGTTTTTCTGGAACTCTCTTGCTTTTTCCATGAGCCAGCAGATGTTGGCAATTTGATCTCTGGTTCCTCTGTCTTTTGTAAAACCAGCTTGAACATCTGGAAATTTACGGTTCATGTATTGCTGAAACCTGGCTTGGAGAATTTTGAGCATTACTTGACTATAGTGTGAGATGAGAGCAATTGTATGGTAGTTTGAGCATCCTTTGGCATTGCCTTTCTTTGGGATTGGAATGAAAACTGACCTTTTCCAGTCCTGTGGCCACTGCTGAGTTTTCCAAATTTGCTACCAATATATACACTACCATATATAAAGTAGCTAGCTAGTGGGAAGCTGCTGCATAGCACAGGGAGCTCAGTTCAGTGAACCGAGGTGACCTAGAAGGGCAGGATGTGGAGGTGGAAGGGAGGGTCAGGACAGAGGGGATGTGTGTATACAGAGGGCTGAGTCTTTTCATTGTATGGCAGAAGCTAACACAGCATAGTGAAGCACCCCCAGAGGAAAGGAAAAGTGAGAATCCAGTGAGAAGGCAGCTGTCCTCAAGCCAGGAGCAGAGCCCTCACCAGAAACCAGCCCCCCCACCCCCCCACCAACCAGGGCACCTTGATCTTGGACTTCTCCCCTCTAGAACCTTGAAAAATAAATGCATGTTGTTTCAGGCACCTTTTCTGTGGCATTGTATTGTGGCAGTCCTAGCAGAGGAGTACTCATTTCCCACATTTTGTAAGTTTTACAATGATTTGCCTTTTTAGAATCAACTATTACAAAAATTTAGGTGTAAGAGCAAATGGAGATGGGAAAAAAAAAAAAAAACAACAAAAAACAAACAACCACTGAGTGAACTGGTTTGTTCTTAAGCTTTGACTTGCGTTAATGTATAGTGTGCTGGATTGAGGATTGGTGCCCCAGCATTTGTACAGTTAGCTGGAATCTATAGACAGAAGTTAGGCTGAATTCCCCTAGTATTTACTAATACTGTACTTTAACCGATTTTCGCATTGGAGTATAGTTTTTTGACTTATTTGTTTATGTGCCTGCCTGTCCTCTCTAGAGGAAGCATCCCTGAATACACATAAAACCCTTTAAAAACCAGAAACATGTTTTGTTTGTTTTAGTATCCATAATACTTATTCTAGCACCTGGCATACAGGAGCCTTCTAATGTATATTTGAATAATGAAGTGAGTAAATGAAGAAATTATTCTTCAATTACATCTCCTAGAGATATTTCAATGTTACCTCTTTGAAAGAGATTGCTACATTGCAGTGCTGTGTGTTGAGTTTCAATAATATAGTTACAAAAATATATTGTATTGTATAGGGCTTCCCTCCACACTATTAAGTTGTACTCTGCATGAAGAAAAAAAAAAGATATACTCTTTTTAGTTTTGTTTCAAACTAACAGTTTGAGTGATCAAAGATCTTCAGTCCTTGACAAGTGAGAAGTTAATTATAGGGTTAGAGGATATTAAGTGGTTTTGTCTAACTTGAATCTTTTTCTCTGAATACAACAACAGGACAGGAAACCAGAAAATCCATCTCTTTTATAGAGCAACTTTTCTAGACAGAAGAGTAAGCTCTTCATGTGTGATTAATAATTTAATCCTCACACCTACATGGCAAGTTGAATATGATCATCTCCACTCCAAAGATAAGAGACTCACTTGGAGGGTAATGCAAGCATACTCATTCAACTTGGAAATGCTAGAGCTAGGATTAATTTCCAGGTCTTTCTGCCATCTTGCTGCTGCTGCTGCTGAGTCGCTTCAGTCGTGTCCAACTCTGTGTGACCCCAGAGATGGCAGCCCACTAGACCCCCCCGTCCCTGGGATTCTCCAGGCAAGAACACTGGAGTGGGTTGCCATTTCCTTCTCCAATGCGTGAAAGTGAAGTCGCTCAGTCATGTCCTACCTTCAGCGACCCCATGGACTGCAGCCTTCCAGGCTCTTCTGTCCATGGGATTTTCCATGCAAGAGTACTGGAGTGGGGTGCCATTTCCTTCTGCCATCTTATTAAACCCTAAATATACAACAGACAGATTTCAAGGGGAGAACAATGAAATGTTATTGATCTATTAAGTGTGGTAATATTTGAGTTAAATGAATGAATTTAAATGAATTTTAAAATACTCTCCCCCTTGTTGCCAATTCCCATTAAAATTGAGGAGCTGGAATAGATTGTGGTCATAAACTTGCCTTTCACTAAGAAAATTTTTTTCACGTCAGACAATGAGGTAAGCACTTGAGATGCTTTAGTTTCTCTAGTCTGCTGAAGGAATGATGTGGGCCCTATTGTCCATATTCTACAGATGAGGTAAGTTGGACTCTGAAAAGTTCATCAACTTAGCTTTAGATGTAAAAGATAGGTTTCAAATCAGGTCTCTAATTCCAGAGCCACGTCCTTAACCACCACTCTCTTCTGTAACATAAGCTCAGACTCCACTCCAAGACTAGCTGTTTTGGGTTTAATTAATGGCCTGGGAATGAAGATACGGTGTTCCTGGGTTGGGAGTAAGGCTGAGACAGGGCTCTATTTCTATTAAACATGAAAAATGGTAAGGACCTCAGAATACAGACCTTAAGGCAATGCATATTCCACAATAAGGAGAAGCTCTCAAGTGTTACTATCACACTGGGTAAATGACTATGGATTATGCATGCAGCCTTTGGATTGCTTAAAGCTGCAGGACTATGTTGCCTCTTACAAGCAGAGAAATTCATTCTGTGACTCTGGGTAACTACCAGAAATTCCACAGTATCCCTTTTCTTCTTGGTTTTGGAGAGACATATTCTTGGTCTTCATTCCAAGTTTGTTTTACAGGGTCAGTTTAACATTTTGCAATGCCTCTTCAATGTTTTCCCTACCTTGTAGACCTAACAGAAGCAGAAGAGATTAAGAAGAGGTGGCAAGAATACACAGAAGAACTATATAGAAAAGGCCTTAACCTGACCCAGATAACCACAATGGTCTGGTCATTTACCTAGAGCCAGACATCCTAGAGTGTGAAGTCAAGTGAGCCATAGGAAGCATCACTACAAACAAAGCTAGTTGAGGTGATGGAATTCCAGCTGAACTATTTTAAATCCTAAAAGAAGATGCTGTTAAAATGGTGCACTCAGTATGTCAGCAAATAAAGAAAACTCAGCAGTGGCTATAGAACTGGAAAAGGTCAATTTTCATTCTAATCCCAAAGAAGGGCAATGCCAAAGAATGTTCAAACTATAGTATAGTTGCACTCATTTCACATACTAATAAGATTATGCTCAAAATCCTTCAAGCTAGGCTTCAGCAGTGTGTGAATTAAGAACTTCCAGATTACAAGCTGGGTTTAGAAAAGGCAGAGAAAAGGAACCAGAGATAAAATTTATAACATTCACTGCATCATAGAGAGAATGAAAGAATTCCAGAAAAACATCTGCTTCATTGACTACGTCAAAGCCTTTGACTGTGTGGATCACAGCAAACTGTGGAAAATTCTTAAAGAGATGGGAATACCAGCACACCTTACCTGCCTCCTGAGAAACCTGTATTCAGGAAAAGAAGCAATAGTTAGAACCAAACATGGAACAACTGACTGGTTCAGAGTTGGGAAAGGAGTACAACAAGCTGTATATTGTCATCCTGCTTATTTAACTTCTATGCAAAATACATCGTGTGAAATTCCAGGCTGGATGAATCACAAGCCAAAATCAAGATTGCTGGGAGAAACATCAACAATTGCAGATATGTAGATGATACTACTCTAATGATAGAAAGTGAAGAGAAACTAAAAAGCCTTCTGATGAGGGTGAAAGAGAAGAGTGAAAAGATGGCTTGTGACTCAACATTCAAAAAACTAAGATCATGGCATTCAGTCCCATCACTTCATGGCAAATAGATAGGGAAAAAGTGGAAGCAGTGACAGATTTTATTTTCTTGGGCTCCAAAATCACTGTGGACAGTGACCACAGCCATGAAATTAAAAGGCACTTACTCCTTGGAAGGGAAGCTATGACAAACCTAGACAGCATATTAAAAAGCAGAGCGAGACATCACTTTGCCGACAAAGGTCCTTATAGTTAAAGCTATGATTTTTCTGGTAGTCATGTACAGATGTGAGACTTGGAAATAAAGAAGGCTGAGTGCTGAGAACTGATGCTTTCAAATTGCGGTGCTGGATAAGACTCTTGAGTCCCTTGGAAAGCAAGGAGCTTAAACCAGTCAATCCTAAAAGATATCAACCCTGAATAGTCATTGGAAGGATTGATGCTGAAGCTCTAATACTTTGGGCACCTGATGCAAAGAGCTGACATATGGGAAAAGACTCTGATGCTAGGAAAGATTGAAGGCAAAAGGAGAAGCGAGCAGTGGAGGCTGAGATGGTTAGATAGCATCACCCACTCAGTGTACATGAATTTGGGCAAACTCTGGGAGATAGCAGAGGACAGAGTAACCTATCATGCTGCAGTTCATGGGGTCCCAGAGAGTTAAGCATGACTTAGGGACTGAACAAAAATGACAGCAACAACAACTTGTAGAGGTACTTGTCAAAAGCAAACTCTGCTTTGTCACTAAATGCTTATCATCCATGTGGAAACATTCTTGGGTGATTCCCTACCATTTCCTTCCATTCTCTTTCCCTCAAGCATCATTATGATGCTTATTTCATTTAAGGGCCTGTTGTCACGTGGTTCCTTTTTTCTAAATCTAAACTTTAGAGTAGGACCAAACAAAATAGTAATTGCTGTCTACATGTGGGTACTTAAATTTATAAAAATCACATAAAATTAAAACTTGGGTTTCTCAGTTCATTAGATACAATTGATATGGATGCCATATTGAACATTTCAGATGGTGGTGCTAGTGGTAAAGAACCCGCTTGTCAATGCAGGAGACATAAGAGACGTGAATTTGATCCCTAGTTCAAGAAGATCCCCTGGAGGAGGGTATGGCAATCCACCTTGCCTGTGCATGGACAGAGGAGCCTGGCAGGCTATAGTCCATATAGACTAGTTGCAAAGAGTCAGACATGACTGAGCAACTTAGCACGCGTGCACACACCATATTGAACATTTCAGATGTAGACTATTTTCCTCATCATTGAAAGTTTCATTGAGCAGCATTACCTTAGAGCTTTGATTTCCTAGAAAAGATATCCCTTAGTGAATGTTGTGGTAGATTATATTACTTTACATGATATTCCTTGCCCCTCTGTTACAGGTCTCTTCTTGGGGTGCCCTTCATATAGTGCTACTCTTTACAAGAGAATTATGTATACCTTTGTTCCACTGCCGTCGACTTGCTTTGACCAGTGAGCTATGAACATAAGCAATGTGTGTTAACATCTAAGAGGGAACTTTAATAACCAGTGTGTACTTCACATGAGGTCTTTACCTTCAGTTATGAGGCAAGTAGTATCTGAAAATGGGGCTGTTTCTGTGTCCTTGAGTGAAGGTGACCTAGAGCAGAGCTGAACACATCCATAATCAATATTTAATGTGGAGGAAAAATACCCTTTTAATGTCTCCATTCTCTATTTTGAGTATCATTTATTATTCTACCCACTTGACTTAGACTGACTAATAGAAATATGGACTCTCTTTCAATATTTTAGAAATGAAGCCAGAGTTGCTAAGTGATTTTCATCCATGATTTTCTGTGTAGGACTGGGCTGGAAGCCAGTGTAACAGGAGCAGGCCAAATGATGCGTTGACAACAGGTTCACATATTATACAAAGAACAAAAGGTTTGCCCCTGGGTGAATTGGGTAAGCCATGTGACAGAACAAGAGTGTATTTTTGGAGTTCATTCTATTATGAAGTGCCCAGAACCTGAGTGATTTTTATCCCCAAGGTGTGAATAGCCCTCAGATGAACAGCCCTCTGTGTGAAAAGACATGCTTTCTGCACTCAAGTGGCTGTTTTCATTTATTCTAATAACCTCTCTGGTGTCTGCATAGGGGATACTTTCCTCTTGTTATTTTTAGAATTTTTTTTCCCATTTCAATACTACCTTTATATTTTTCAGTTAGATCAGTGGGGTAGCAATAAATATGAGTCACAGTAAGGCATTAAGGACTTGAGATACAATAGGCAATAAGTTGATGACTTTGCCAGCCTGAGGAAGAGATGTAGAGGGAAAGGAAGCTTAGGTTCTCAATTTGATATTTTATTCTATTACTTTTATAGTTGGTTTCCTTGTTTTATTAACTTTAGTTTTTAAATTTTTAATTAATTTTATTGGAGTATAGTTAATTTACAATGTTGTGTTAGTTTCTGCTGTACACAAAACTGAATCGTTATATACATACAGTATTTTACAATTCTATTCCCATTTATCAGTCATTACAGAGTATTGAGTAGAGTTTCCTGTGCTATATAGTAGTTCTTATTAGTTATCTATTTTATATACAGCAGTATATATATGTCAATCTCAGTTTGCCAGTTTATCCCTCCCTTCCCTCCCCCATGAGTTTTTCTACATCTATGACTTGATTTCTGATTTTTAAATAGGCTCATTAGTAACATTATTTTAGATTCCATATGCAAGCCATACCATATGATATTTGTCTTTGTCTGATTTATTTCACACAGTATGTCAGTCTCTAGGTTCATCCATGTTGCTACAAATGATTTTGTTCCTTGTAATGACTGAGTAATATTCCACTGTGGGCTTCCCTAGTGGCTCAGTGGTAAAGAATCCACTTAGAAATGCAGGAGATGTGGGTTTGATCGCTGGATTGGGAAGATCCCCTGGAGAAGGAATATGGCAACCCACTCCAGTATTCTTGTCTGGAAAATCCTATGGACAAAAGAGGCTGGCAGGGTAGAGTCCAGGGGTCACAAAAGAGTCCAACATGATTTAGCAACTTAATAACAACAATAACAACATTCCATCTTCTTTATCCATTCCTCTAATGATGAACATTTAGTTTGCTTCTATGTCCTGGCTATTGTAAATAGCGCTGCAATGAACAACTGGGGTGCACATATATTTTTGAATTAAGGTTTTCTCTGAATATTTGCCCAGGTGTGGGATTGTTGGGTCTCATAGTAGTTCTATGTTTAGTTTTTTAAGGAGCCTCAGTACTGTTCTCCATAGCGGAGGTACCAGTTTACATTCCCACCAACAGAGGAAGAGGGTTCCCTTTTCTCCACACTCTCTCCCCCATTTATTGTGTGTAGGTTTTTTGATAATGGCCATTCTGACAGATGTGAGGTGATACCTCCTTGTAGTTTTGGTTTTTATTTCTCAAATAATTAATGATATTGTTAATATCTTTTCATGTGCCTCTTGATCATCTGTATTTCTTCTATGAAGAAATGTTTATTTAGGTCTTTTGCTCATTTTTTAATTGGGGTTTTTTGTGTATTTTATATTTTTTGACATATTTATGTATTTTGGATGTCAATCCCTTGTTGGTTGCTTTGTTTGAAAATATTTTCTCTCATTCTGAAGGTAATCTTTTAACTTTGTTTTACAATTTCCTTCATTGTGCAAAACGTTTTAAGTTAGGCCCCATTTGTTTGTTGTTTTTGTTTTTATTACTTTTGGAGGTGGATCAAAAAAGGTCTTGCTGTGATTTATGTGAGAGAAAATATGCCTATGTTTTCCTGTAAGAGTTTTATAGTATCTGGTCTTACATTTAGGTCTTTAACCCATTTTGAGTTTATTTTTGTGTATGGGGTTAAGAAGTGTTCTAATTTCATTCTTTTACTTGTAGCTGACCAGGCTTCCCAGGACTGCTTATTGAAGAGACTGTCTTTTCTTCATTGTATATTCTTGCCTCCTTGATCATAAATTGGGTGACCACAAGTTCCTGAGTTTATCTCTGGAATTTCTATCTTGTTCCATTGAGTTTTATTTATGTTTTTGTACCATACGGTTTTGACTACTGTATCTTTATAGCATAGCATGAAGTCAGGGAGCCTGATTCCTTCAGCTCCATTTTCCTTTATCAAGATTGCATTTGCTATTTGGGGTCTTCTATGTCTCCGTACAAATTTTAAGATTTTTTGTTCTAATTCTGTGAAAAATACTACTGGTAACTTGATAGAGACTGCATTGAATCTGTGGATTACTTTGGGTAGTGTAGTCATTTTGACAATCTTGATTCTTCCAATCCAACCACATGGTATATCTCTCCATTTGTTTGTGTCACCATTGACTTCTTTCATCAGTACCTTATAGTTTTCTGAGTAGAGCTCCTTTGCCTCCTTACATAGGTTTATTCCTAGACATTTTGTTCTTTTTAATGTGATGGTAAATTGGATTGTTTCCTTAATTTTTCTTACTGATCTTTCATTGCAAGAGATTTCTGTGATTAATTTTGTATCCTACAACTTTACCAAATTCATTGATGAACTCTAATAGTTTTCTGATAGCATCTTTTGGATTTTCTACGTATAATAGTATCATGTTGTCAGCAAACAGTGACAGTTTCACTTCTTTCCCAATTTGGATTCCTTTTATTTTTCTTCTCTGATTACCATGGGTAGAACTTCCAAAATTATACATTGAATGAAAGTGGAGAGAGTGGGCATCCTTGTCTTGTTCCTGATCTTAGAAAAAGTACTTTCAGTTTTTCAACATTGAAAATTATGCTTGCGGTGGGCTTTTTGTGAATGGCTTTTGTTATATTAAGATATGTTCCCTCTATGTCCACTTTCTGGAGAGTTTTTGTCATAAGTGAGTGTTGAATTTTGTCAAAAACTTTTTCTATATCTTTTGAGATGATTGTATAGTTTTTGTTCTTCAATTTGTTAATGGTGGTATATCACATTTGATCGATTTATGTATGTTGAAGAATCCTTGCATCCCTGGGAAAAATCCCACTTGAATGTATGGTCCTTTTAAGGTACTATTGGATTCAATTTGCTAATATTTTGTTGAGGACTTTTGCATCTATGTTCATCAGTGATATTTTCCTATAAATTTATTGTGTGTGTGTGTGTGTGTGTGATATCTTTGTCTGGTCTTGGTATCAGGGTGTTGGTGGTCTCACAGAATGAAATTGGGAGTGTTCCTTCCTCTGTAATTTTTGGGGATAGTTTTAGAAAGATAAGTGTCAAGTCTTCTCTAAATGTTTGATAGGATTCTCCTGTAAAGCCTTCTGGTCCTGGACTTTTGTTTGTTGGAAGCTTTATCCTTGGATTCTTGTATTGACTGAAGGAAGATTAAACATCATTTCTTTGTGGGTTGGATTCTGTTTTTCTAAAGTCTTTATTGAATTTCTTACAATATTACTTTTGATTTATGTTTTAGTTTTGTGGCCTCGAGGTATGTGGGATCTTACCTTCCCAACCAGGGATTGAACCTGCACTCCCTGCAATGGGAAGACAAAGTCTTAACGACCAGATTGCCAGGGAAGTCTCCTGCAGGTTGGATTCTTGCTGTTCATGAGGACTTAGGTAATGTTCAGGCTTCACTGGTGGCTCAGATAGTAAAGAACCTGCCTGCCATGCAGGAGACTCAGGTTCAATCCCTGGGTTGAGAAGATTCCCTGGAATAGGAAATGGCAACCCACTACAGTACTTACCTGGAGAATTCTGTGGACAGAGGAGCCTCACAGGCTGCAGTCCATGAGGTCACAAAGAGCTGGACATGACTAAGCAACTAAGTAAGCAACTAAGACTTTCACTTTTTTTTCAAGGTGATGTTCAAATGAAGAGAGTTAGTTATGGGGAGTTAAAGACTCACATTTGAATCTCTTGCATATCTAGATCTGTAGAATTTTGAAATTACCAATGATACATCTCTGTAAAAATTCATTTTTAAACTAAAATATATGAAAGAAAGTTCCATTATCTCATGTGATTGAAAGAGCCCTGGGCCAGGGATAAGATCTAGCACTGATACTAGTTGCACATAAAGATTGGGGGGAGCAACTCCACTTGTGTGACATCTTCTACAACTATAAAATAAATCCTTTATCTAGATGACATCACTGACTCTAATTTATAAATAAATTCTAACAAAGTTACTGGCACCTCTTTAAAAATGCATATATCATGTACCTATGTGTATTTTCAAAGAAAAATATGTGTAAGTCTTTACAAAAAACCTGTAAAAGTTTTTTTGATACGTTGGAGCAAACTTTCTGTATACTACAGAAGTTAAGATAGTATTAATCTGAGCTACATTGTTTTATGTTAAGATGCTAATTGTCATTACCAGGGAAACTACTAAGAAAATAGCTCAAAAATATTGTTCAAAAAAAAGATAAGGAAATAAATATGAGACTCCAAAGTGTATGCGCTTAACACAGAAAAAGGCAATGTTATAGTAATAGAGAAACAAAGATATAAAAGAGATAGAAAAGAGATAACAAAATGGCAGATGTAAATACAACTTTATAATTAGTCGCATTAAATGTAACTGTGAAAGTGGTAGCTGCTCAGTCATGTGTGACTCTTTGTAACCCATGGACTTTAGTCTTCCAGGCTCCTCTGTCCATGGAATTCTCCAGGCAAGAATACTGGAATGGGTTGCCCTTCCTTTCTCCAGGGGATCTTCCCAACTCAGGGACTGAACTCAAATCTCCCACACTGCAGGCAGATTCCTTACTGTCTGAGCCATCAAGAAATCCAACAAAATGTATAGATTGGCAGAATGGCTGCAGAAACATGATACAAATATCTTCTACTTGTAGAGTCATGTTTTTTAGTCTAAGAAATAAACTGGTTGAAAGTGAAAGGATGAAAACAGCTACCTAAAGAAAGTTGGAGTCACTGTGTTAACATTAAACAAAATCAACTTTAAAATAAAAGTATTTAATTAGAAAAAAGGGAGGCTATTTATGATGATAAAAGAGGAAAAACAAAGGAAGATTGAATCAATTATCAGCATATATGCCCTGGAAAACAGAGCCCACCCTGACAGAACTGAAGAAAGAAAAAGCAAATTCAACAATAGTAGTTGGAGATCTCAGCATACAACTTTCAGTAACAGATAGACCACCTAAGCTAAAGACTAACAGGGAAATAGAAGACTTGAACAACACCATAAACAAACTAGACCTAACAGACATCTAAAGAATACTCCACACAGAAATAGCACAACACATATGCTTCTGTGTAAGAGAAGATGAAATCAGTGGCTCACTAATTCTCAGTTGAGTTCAGTTCAGTCACTCAGTCGTGTCCGACTCTTTGCGACTCCATGAATCACAGCACGCCAGGGCTCCCTGTCCATCACCATCTCCCAGAGTTCACTCAGACTCACGTCCATTGAGTCCATATGCCATCCAGCCATCTCATCCTGGGTCGTTCCCATCTCCTCCTGCCCCCAATCCCTCCCAGCATCAGAGTCTTTTCCAATGAGTCAACACTTTGCATGAGATGGCCAGAGTACTGGAGTTTCAGCTTTAGCATCATTCCTTCCAAAGAAATCCCAGGGTTGATCTCCTTCAGAATGGACTGGTTGGATCTCCTTGCAGTCCAAGGGACTCTCAAGAGTCTTCTCCAACACCACAGTTCAAACACATCAATTCTTCAGTGCTCAGCCTTCTTCACAGTCCAACTCTCACATCAATACATGACCACAGGAAAAACTATAGCCTTGACTAGACAGACGTTAGTCGGCAAAGTAATGTCTCTGCTTTTGAATATGCTATCTAGGTTGGTCATAACTTTTCTTCCAAGGAGTAAGTGTCTTTTAATTTCATGGCTGCAATCACCATCTACAGCAATTTTGGAGCCCCCAAAAATAAAGTCTGACACTGTTTCCACTGTTTCCCATCTATTTCCCATGAAGTGATGGGACCAGATGCCATGATCTTCGTTTTCTGAATGTTGAGCTTTAAGCCAATTTTTCACTCTCCTCTTTCACTTTCATCAAGAGGCGTTATAGTTCCTCTTCACTCTCTGCCATAAGGGTTGGTGTCATCTGGATATCTGAGGTTATTGATATTTCTCCTGGCAATCTTGATTCCAGCTTGTGCTTCTTCCAGCCCAGCGTTTCTCATGATGTACTCTGCATATAAGTTAAATAAGCAGGGTGACAATATACAGCCTTGACGTACTCCTTTTCCTATTTGGAGCCAGTCTGTTGTTCCATGTCCAGTTTTAACTGTTGCTTCCTGACCTGCATATAGATTTCTCAAGTGGCAGGTCAGGTGGTCTGATATTCCCATCTCTTTCAGAATTCTCCACAGTTTATTGTGATCCACACAGTCAAAGGCTCTGGCATAGTCAATAAAGCAGAAATAGATGTTTTTCTGGAACTCTCTTGCTTTTTCCATGATCCAGCGGATGTTGGCAATTTGATCTCTGGTTCCTCTGCCCTTTCTAAAACCAGCTTGAACATTAGGGAGTTCACGGTTCACGTATTGCTGAAGTCTGGCTTGGAGAATTTTGAGCATTACTTTACTAGCATGTGAGATGGGTGCAATTGTGCGGTAGTTTGAGCATTCTTTTGCATTGCCTTTCTTTGAAATTGGAATGAAAACTGACCTTTTCCAGTCCTGTGGCCACTGCTGAGTTTTCCAAACTTGCTGGCATATCGAGTGCAGCACTTTGACAGCATCCTCTTTCAGGATTTGAGATAGCTCAACTGATATTCTATCACCTCCACTAGCTTTGTTCATAGTGATGCCTTCTAAGGCCCACTTGACTTCACATTCCAAGATGTCTGGCTCTAGATTAGTGACCACATCATCATGATTATCTGGGTCGTAAAGATCTTTTTTGTACAGTTCTTCCGTGTATTCTTGCCACCTCTTCTTAATATCTTCTGCTTCTGTTAGGTCCATACCATTTCTGGTCCTTTATCAAGCCCATCTTTGCATGAAATGTTCCCTTGGTATCTCTAATTTTCTTGAAGAGATCTCTAGTCTTTCCCATTCTGTTGTTTTCCTCTCTTTCTTTGCATTGTTCACTGAAGAAGGCTTTCTTATCTCTTCTTGCTATTCTTTGGAACTCTGCATTCAGATGCTTATATCTTTCCTTTTCTCTTTTGCTTTTCACCTCTCTTCTTTTCACAGCTATTTGTAAGTCCTCTCTAGACAGCCATTTTGGTTTTTTGTATTTGTTTTCCATGGGGATGGTCTTGATCCCTGTCTCCTGTACAATGTCACAAACCTCATTCTATAGTTTATCAGGCACTCCATCTATCAGATCTAGACCCTTAAATCTATTTCTCACTCCCACTGTATAATCATAAGGGATTTGATTTAGGTCATACCTGAATGGTCTAGCAGTTTTCCCTACTTTCTTCAATTTAAATCTGAATTTGGCAATAAGGATTTCATGATCTGAGCCACAGTCAGCTCCTGGTCTTGTTTTTGTGACTGTATAGAGCTTCTGCATCTTTGGCTGCAAAGAATATAATCAGTCTGATTTTGGTGTTGACCATCTGGTGACGTCCATGTGTAGAGTCTTCTCTTGTGTTGTTGGAAGAGGGTGTTTGCTATGACCAGTGCATTTTCTTGGCAAAACTCTATCAGTCTTTGCCCTGCTTCATTCCGCATTCCAAGGCCAAATTTGCCTGTTACTCCAGGTGTTTCTTGACTTCCTACTTTTGCATTCCAGTCCCTTACAATGAAAAGGACATCTTTTTTGAGTGTTAGTTCTACAAGGTCTTGTAGGTCTTCATAGAACTGTTCAACTTCAGCTTCTTCAGCATTACTCATTGGGGCATAGACTTGGATAACTGTGATATTGAATGGTTTGCCTTGGAGATGAACAGAGGTCATTCTGTCGTTTTTGAGACTGCATCCAAGTACTGCATTTTGGACTCTTTTGTTGACCATGATGGCTACACCATTTCTTCTGAGGGATTCATGCCCGCAGTAGTAGATGTAATGGTCATCTGAGTTAAATTCACCCATGCACATGAAACTTTAGGTAGGCTAGTCCATATCCTAGGCCATAAAAGAAAAAGAAGCCTAAAGGAATTTAAAACACTGTTAAATGAAATAATTATATAAAGTATTACCTATAATTATATAAAGTATCACAATGAAATTAAAATAGATTTGAGATTTGAACCTAGATGAGCTAGTAAGGAAAACACTGCATTTGTTATCCTCATAGTTAACACGCTCAATTCATGTCTTGAATTGTGCTCTGAGGCTGAACAATGTCAACAGAAGGGAAATACCTACTATCATATGAATATCTCTTCAAGTATTTGTTTTTGTTGTTTAGTTGCTAAGTTGTATCTGACTCTATCTGATCCTATGGACTGTAGCTGCCAGTCTCTTTGGTCCATGGGATTTTCCAGTCAAGAATACTGGAATAAAGGGTTGCCATCTTCTTCCCCAGAAGATCTTCCCAACCCAGGAGTCAAACCATTGGCATCTCCTCCATTGGCAGGCAGATTCTTTACCACTGAGTCACCAGGGAAACCCTCTCTTTAAGTATATATCAGTTCAGTTCAGTCACTCAGTCATGTCCGACTCTTTGCAACCCCATAAATCACAGCACGCCAGGCCTCCCTGTCCAGCACCAACTCCCGGAGTTCACTCAGACTCATGTCCATCGAGTTCGTGATGCCATCCAGCCATCTCATCCTGGGTTGTCCCCTTCTCCTCCTTCCCCTAATCCCTCCCAGCATCAGAGTCTTTTCCAATGAGTTAACTCTTCACATGAGGTGGCCAAAGTACTGGAGTTTCAGCTTTAGCATCATTCCTTCCAAAGCAATCCCAGGGTTGATCTCCTTCAGAATGGACTGGTTGGATCTCCTTGCAGTCCAAGGAACTCTCAAGAGTCTTCTCCAACACCACAGTTCAAAAGCATCAGTTCTTCAGCGCTCAGCTTTCTTCACAGTGCAACTCTCTCATCCATACATGACTGCAGGAAAAACCATAGCCTTGACTAGACGGACCTTAGTCGGCAAAGTAATGTCTCTGCCTTTGAATATGCTATCTAGGTTGGTCATAACTTTTCTTCCAAGGAGTAAGCGTCTTTTAATTTCATTTCTGCAGTCACCATCTGTAGTGATTTTGGAGCCCAAAAATATAAAGTCTGACACTGTTTCCCCTTCTATTTCCCATGAAGTGATGGGACCAGATGCCACGATCTTCATTTTCTGAATGCTGAGTTTTAAGCCAACTTTTTCACCCTCCACTTTCACTTTCATGAAGAGGCTTTTTAGTTCCTCTTCACTTTCTGCCATAAGGGTGGTGTCATCTGCATATGTGACGTTATTGATATTTCTCCCAGCAATGTTGATTCCAGCTTGTGTTTCTTCCAGTCCAGCGTTTCTCATGATGTACTCTGCATATATATATTACAGTTTTTGACTGGCTTGACTAACAGCTCAGATTATCATAAGGTCTGCATTTAAGACATGGAAAAGAATTTCCTCACTTTTGGTTTTTCACTAGTTTTAAATGGCTTCTGGCTACTTCTACTTAATGTAAATCATTATGCATAAGAACCAGATGCCAAATAACTTCTAATAGTCAGAGTCAGAAGGGGCAAAACTTGTTCAGTACAGCTGGTTAAAGTTAGAAAAGCTGTAAGCTAAAAGAAAGAGGGAGAGGAGAGGTAAATCTCATGATTAAAACAGTATCAAGTAATTATGACTAAGTAAATTATTTCGGGTTAGGGTCATAAGAATAATGGAACTAAATATCTTTGGAGGTGGAGGAGAAAGTGTCTAGAATTTCTTTTTTCCCAAAGGAAAGTAAGTAAACTCTGTGATTATTATATTGTACAGCAAATTTCCTTTATCTACTTGAGTGATAAATGAACTGGATTAATCAGTTTACATCACTTTTCAGTATACTTTTCTCATTATCATTAATGAGAGGGCACACAGAATTTGAGGGGAGACTTTTTCCTGAGCTTGTACTTCTGGCCTTATCCTCTTGATATTACCCTGTACAGTTAAAAGAATTCAAATTAGAAGTAAAGGGATTTGGGTTTCTTCTGTGACCTTTTACCTAATGAAGTGTCCCTACGTTTTGTGTCTCAGTCTTTTTAGTCTAAGAAAAATCTCATATCCTCTCTCAGCATTCATTCATCTGCCATCTTTTCTCAGAATACCATCAGAGAAGATATGCACTGGTTTCTCTAAAGAATTCACTTCCATCTTGTAATATTTCTTGGCACACCGAAGCCATGTAACTGAGTAACATCTTTCAAGTTTGTGAAGTAAACATTTCTTTTTCATCTTCTACATTCTTGGCACTATTAAAATTATATAAAGTAGAATTTCACTTTAAGACAGAAATGGAAAAGATTGCTGATAAAGAAGAGAGAAATTCAAGAGCGAGGGGACATATGTAATACTTACGATTCACGTTGATATATAGCAGAAATCAATAAAATACTATAAAGCAATTTCCCTCCAATTAAAAATAAATAAATTTAAATTGAAGAAACAGAATAACAGATCTTTAAGAAGTTTATTCATCTGTTTTCATGGTTTTATTTATAACACACAGAACCTGATCCAACTAACCTTGTCTCTTCATCATTCCCTAGATTTACCATTTGCCTCTTATAGCCTCTGTTTTCCAGTCCCGCTCCCTAAATAATTATGATAGTTATTACTAACTGAATGGCAATCATGTGGCTGAAATTTTTTCGTATTATCCTTAACCATGCCTAGATTCCTGCTATTTGTATAGTATGATTTCCACACAACAAATGAAAGAGCAGTGTTTCAGAAATGTCAGTCATTTGGTTGAAAGGCTATAGTGAAATACTGAATAAAAATTGGATTCAGACAGAGGCTGAACCAAAGTCCTGGGCTTTTCCAAATCTCCTTGTTGAATGATGTGTTCTCTTCCAGCTTTCCTGAATGGTAATTGCCAATCTGATAATCGTGCTATTGAAATTTCCCTTCTCTGTGAACTTTTTCTTTATTTCTCTATTTGTTCCTTGAATTCCTCCTTTTGTATAGTTTTTTTTTTTTTTTCAAGTATGCTTCCTCAACTGAAAACATCTTAAGTCAGGTGCCTTAGTTTGGGTTTCTTAGAAAAGACTCTGAGATGAAATTTTGTGTGCATATGTTTGTTGCTGAGTGTTTTTAGGAGACGTACTAGGAAATAGGAAGGCGGGAGCTAAACTGAAGAAGCTCCAGGTGGACATTCAGAGTGGTATGTGATTGCTACAAGCAACACAACTCTGATAAGAAACTAGGAGTCCCAAAGACAGAGGATGGGGAACTTCCCTGGTGGTCCAGTGGTTAAGATTCTGTGCTTCCACTGCAGGGGGCATGGGTTTGGTACCTGGTGGGGGAACTAAGATCATGCATGATGCATGACATGGCCAAAAAGTAGACGATGAATGTGCCAACCTGCAGAAGTGATGTGAATTGAATAGGACAATGTTCCATACAAAAAAGTTGCATATATTAATTACATAACCACTGTGAAGGGCTATTATGTACTGGAAACCTCCTTATATTTCAGATCTCAGCCATTGTCTCATGAAGCCTGCATTCTTATAGGGAAAGAGACAGGGTACACAGGTACAGTAGAGTCACCTATTCCATAAGAACAGTTTGCTCCAAGAGCAAAAGTAATCCCAGTCTGTGCAGAGAGGAAACCACCACCAAGATGCCTGTACTGAGTAAGAATTTGTTAGCTGAGTAAGAATTTGCTAAGCAAAAGTCCCTACATGATACCTGGAACAAGGTGGTGTACAGAATAATTTTCTGAATATTTATATTTCCTACCCTTGTTCATTACTACATATACTGGTTTCTCAGGAAATAATTTTTGTGTGATATATATTCCACATAGAGTAGATGTTCAGTTAATATTTGCAGAATACGTATGCAAAATTTAAATCAATGTGAGACTATCATGTCAACAAACACACCAAAACATTTTTTTTCAGTTTGAAGTGAGTAGGAATATAGAATTTGGGGAAAGTTAGTGGGAATCTGAAGAAAAATTTGATCCTAACTTCTAGCAAATTACAGCACATGTATTGTAACTCAGCTGGCTTTTTATTTTTAATTTAGCAATCTTTCTGTGAGTTGTTCTTGTTAACTCGATTAAAGCTACTGCATGTTCAGTGCCACTAATGTCTCCTTTACTCAGTAAAATAATCAGTCCCAGGCTTTAAAAATAAAAAAAAACATTTTGGGGGGACTCCCATGGCAGTCCACTGGTTAAGACTTTGCCTTCCAATGCAAGAGGTGTAGGTTCAATCCCTGGTTAGGAAGTTAAGATCCCACATGCCTTGTGGCCAATAAAACAAAAACATAAAACAGAAACAATACAGTAACAATACAATAAATACTTTAAAAAATGGTCCATAAAAAATATTTTATACAAAAGCATTTTGTTTAGATTTTTGTTTTTTGTTCACTGACATCATTTTTGTACAGTGTATGTGCCCTGCTCTTTGGGCATAAGAAAAGAATAAGCATTTTCTATTCTAGAGAACTTTTCCTTCTTAAATGGAGTAGAGTGTAATGGAGAAAATCAGAAGGCAATGCATGGTAATATTCATGTCTTATTGTTATTGTCCAGTCACTCAGTGGTGTCTGACTCTTTGTGACCCCATGGACTGCAGCATGCCAGACTTCCCTGTCCTTCATCATCTCCTGAAGTTTGTTCAAACTCATGTCCATTGAGTCAGTGATGCCACCCAACTGTCTCATTCTCTCTTGTCCCCTTCTCCTCTTGCCTTCAGTTTTTTCCAGCATCAGGATCTTTTCCAAAGAGTTGGCTCTTCACATCAGGTGGCCAAAGTATTGGAGCCTCACCTTCATCATCAGTCTTTCCAATGGAATATTCAGGGTTGATTTCCTTTAAGCGTGATTGGTTTGATCTCCATGCAGTCCAAGGGACTCTCAAGAGTCTTCTCAAACACCACAGTTTAAAAGCATCAATGCTTCAGTGCTCAGCCTTCTTTATGGTCCAGCTCTCACATCTGTACATTACAATTGGAAAAACCATTGGTTTGACTATATGGACCTTTGTCAGCAGAGTAATATCTCTGCTTTTTAATATGCTCTCTAGGTTTATCATAGCTTTTCTTCCAAGGAGCAAGGGTCCTTTAATTTCATGGCTGCAGTCATCATCTGCAGTGATTTTTGAAGCCCAAGAAAATAAAGTCTGTCACAGTTTCCAATGTTTTCCTATCTACTTGCCATGAAATTGAGAGAGCGAATTCTTAGGTAGGTCGATAAGGAGACCAGGACCTTGAGGAGGAGGAGGAGGAGGAGGAGGAGGAGGAGGAGGAAAGGACAAACTTTTTTTCTATATTCTCTTCTCTTAGTCACATAAGACATTTTTTCTTAAGCTCTGAGTTGTCATGGTGACAATATATTTTGTCTAACACTAACTTTGTTTAAGCCCAGAGCTAATGATTACACAACAAAACAACACATCTTGCTCAAGGGTATGTTTTTCCTTAAGCTCTGTACTAATGATTATATAAGAACAATGTATAATGCTCAAGGATATGTTTCTCCTTCCTAACAGGAACCTGTTCCTCTGACTAATCTTGTTATCTTAAGTTGTATGTTGTGGGACAGGGCCCAGCTAGAGCTTTACAACCTTGAGATATTCTTTTGATCTATTGTTGGTAACCAATTGGAAACTTATATAAAACTCCACCCAAACTAGTGAGTGGGGCACACTTCGCCCCCTTCTGATGTCTGTCAGAAGCTTTCTTGATCCCTTTTTCACTGTAATAAAAATTTTGCCGCATGAAGCTCTGAGTGACTGAATCCATGTCTTTGGTCCCAAAGCAAAGTTCTCTTTCTTTGGAGATCATGAATCTGACACCATTCACCATAAGCTATCAGAGTGATGGGACATGATGCCACGATCTTAATTTTTTACATGTTGAGTTTTAAGCCAGCTTTTTCACTCCTACTTAACTTTCATCAAGAGGCTCTTTAGTTCTTCTTTGCTTTCTGCCCCAGGGGTGGTATCATCTGCCTATCTGAGGTTATTGATATTTCTCCCAGCAATCTTGATTCCAGCTTGAGCTTCATCCATCCCAGCATTTTGCATGATGTACTCTGCGTATAAGTTAAATAAGCAGGATGACAAGATACAGCCTTGATGTATTCCTTTCCCAATTTGGAACTAGTGCTTTGTTCCATGTTCATCCTAAATGTTGCTTCTCCACTTGCATACAGGTTGCTCAAGAGACAGGCAAGGTGGTCTGGTATTCTCATCTCTTTCCACAGTTTGCTGTGATCCACAGTCAAAGGCTTTACCATAGTCAATGAAGCAGAAGTAGATGTTTTTCTGGAATTCTCGTTTTCCCTATGATCCAACGGATGTTGGCAATTTGATCACTGGGTCCTCTGCCTTTTCTAAATCCAGCTTGTACGTCTGGAAGTTCTCGGTTCACATACTGTTGAAGCCTAGCTTGAAGGATTTTGAGCATTACCTTGCTAGCATGTGAAATGAGTACAACTGTGTGGCAGCTTGAACATTCATTGAAATTGCCCATCTTTGGGATTGGAATGAAAACTGACCTTATTATGCATGGCTTATACAAGCAATGAAATTGAGTGGAGGGGAATGAAAAGGCTGTATGTTGGTTCAGGAAAGAAGAATATTATTTAGTTGCTCAAGAGTCACCTCTTTGCTTGGAAATATTGATATATATGGATAGAAGGTGAAAGTTGCTCAGTCCTGTCCGACTCCTTGTGACCCCATGGACTATTCAGTCCAGGGAGTTCTCCAGGCTAGAATACTGGAGTGGGTAGATTTTTCCCTTCTCCAGCAGATGACCCCAACCCAGGAATTGAATTGGGGTCTCCTACATTGCAAGTGGATTCTTTACCAACTGAGCTATCTCAAAATTATCCAAGGCAGGCTTCAGCAATACATGAACCATTAACTTCCAGATGTACAAGCTGCTTTTAGAAAAGGCAGAGGAACCAGAGATCAAATTGCCAACATCCGCTGGATCATGGAAAAAGCAAGAGAGTTGCAGAAAAACATCTATTTCTGCTTGATTGACTATGCCGAAGCCTTTGACAGTGTGGATCACAGCAAACTGTGGAAAATTCTGAAAGAGATGGGAATACCAGACCACCTGACCTGCCTCTTGAGAAACATGCATGCAGATCAGGAAGCAACGGTTAGAATTGGACATGGAACAACAGACTGGTTGCAAATAGGAAAAGGAATACGTCAAGGCTGTCTATTGTCACCCTGCTTATTTAACTTGTATGCAGAGTACATCATGAGAAACACTGGGCTGGAAGAAGTACAAGCTGGAATCAGGATCACTGGGAGAAATATCAATAACCTCAGATATGCAGATGACACCACCCTTATGGCGAAAAGTGAAGAGGAACTAAAGAGCCTCTTGATGAAAGTGAAAGAGGAGAGTGAAGAAGTTGGCTCAAAGGTCAACATTCAGAAAACGAAGATCATGGCATCTGGTCCCATCACTTCATGGGAAATAGATGGGGAAACAGTGGAAACAGTGTCAGACTTTATTTTTTGGGCTCCAAAATCACTGTAGATGGTGACTGCAACCATGAAATTAAAAGATGCTTACTCCTTGGAAGAAAAGTTATGACCAACATAGATAGCATATTCAAAAGCAGAGCCATTACTTTGCCAACAAAGGTCCATCTGTCAGGGCTATGGTTTTTCCAGTGGTCATGTATGGATGTGAGAGTTGGACTGCGAATAAAGCTGAGTGCCGAAAAGTTGATGCTTTTGAACTGTGGTGTTGGAGAAGACTCTTAAGAGTCCATTGGACTGCAAGGAGATCCAACCAGTCCATCCTAAAGGAGATCAGTCCTGGATGTTCATTGGAAGGACTGATGCTGAAGCTGAAACTCCATACTTTGGCCACCTCATGCGAAGAGTTGACTCATTGGAAAAGACCCTGATGCTGGCGGGGATTGAGGACAGGAGGAGAAGGGGATGACAGAGGATGAGATGGCTGGATGGCATCACCGACTCAATGGACATGAGTTTGGGTAAACTCCAGGAGTTGGTGATGGACAGGGAGGCCTGGCATGCTGTGATTCATGGGGTCACAAAGAGCTAGACATGACTGAATGACTGAACTGAACTGAGCTATTATTACCTCCACCATAGTTTGGGCCCCGGCCAAACAACAGGGAGGGAATACAACCCCTTCCATCAACATAAAATTGGATTAAATATTTATTGAGCATGGCCCCACCCATCAGAACAAGACCCAGTTTCCCCTTAAGTCTCTGCAATCAGGAAACTTCCATAAGCCTCTTAATCTTATCCATCAGAGGGCAGACAGAATGAAAACCACAATCACAGAAAACTAACCAGCTGATCACATGGACCACAGCCTTGTGTAATTCAGTGAAGCTATGAGCCATGCCATGTAGGGTCACCCAAGATAGACAGGTCATGGTGGGGAGTTGTGACAAAACATGGTCCATTGGAGAAAGGAATGGCAAACCACTTCAGTATTCTTTCCTTGAGAACCGCATGAACAGTTTGAAAAGGCAGAAAGAGAGGACACTGAAAGAGGAACTCTCCAGATTGGTAGGTGCCCAATATGCCACTAAGGATGAGTGGAGAAATAACTCCAGAAAGAATGAAGAGATGGAGCCAAAGAAAAAACAACACCCAGAAATGGATGTGAATGGTGATGGAAGTAAAGTTTGATGCTATAAAGAACAGTATTCCATAAGAACCTGGAATGTTAGGTCCCTGAATAAGGTAAATTGGAAGTGGTCAAACAGAAGAGGGCAAGAGTGAACATCGACATTTTAGGAATCAGTGAACTAAAATGTACTGGAATGGGTGAATTTAATTCCGAGGACCATTGTATCTACTACTGTGGGCAAGAATCCCTTAGAAGAAATGGAATAGCCATCATAGTAAACAAGAGTCCAAAATGCAATACTTTGATGCAGTCTCAAAAATGACAGAATGATCTCTGTTCATTTCCAAGGCAAACCATTTAATATCACAGTAATCCAAGTCTATGCCCTGACCAATAATGCTGAAGAAGCTGAAATTGAGTGGTTCTATGAAGACCTACAAGACGTTAGGCCTGTTAGACCTGTTAGACAAGACTTGTTAAACCTAGAACTAACACCCACAAAAGATGTCTTTTTCATTGTAGGAGACTAGAATGCAAAAGTAGGAAGTCAAGAGATACCTGGAGTAACAGGCAAATTTGGACCTGGAATACAAAACAAAGCAGGGCAAAGGCTAACAGAGTTTTGCCAAGAGAGTGCACTGGTCATAGCAAATACCATCTTCCAACAACACGAGAGAAGATGCTACACATGGACATCACCAGATGGTCAATACCAAAATCAGATTGATTATATTCTTTGCAGCCGAAAATGGAGAAGCTCTATACAGACAGCAAAAGCAAACCTAGAAGCTGACTTTGGCTCAGATCATTAAGCCCTTATTGCCAAATTCAGACAAATTGAAGAAAGTAGGAAAAACCACCAGACCATTCAGGTATGACCTAAATCAAATCCCTTACAATTATACAGGGGAAGTAACAAATAGATTCAAGGGATTAGATCTGATAGAGTGCCTGAAGAACAATGGATGGAGGTTCACGACATTGTACAGGAGGCAGTGATCAATACCATCCCCAAGAAAAAGAAATGCAAAAAGGCAAAATGGTTGTTTGAGGAGGCCTTACAAATAGCTGAGAAAAGAAGAGAAGCTAAAGCCAAAGGACGAAAGGAAAGATATACCGATTTGAATGCAGAGTTCCAAAGAATAATTAGGAGAGATAATAAAGCCTTCCTCAGTGATCAGTGCAAAGAAATAGAGGAAAACAAAAGAACAGGAAAGACTAGAGATCTCTTCAAGAAAATTAGAGGTACTAAGGGAACATTTCATGGAAAGATGGGCACAATAAAAGACAAATGGTATGGACCTAACAGAAGCAGAAGATATTAAGAAGAGGTGGCAAGAATACACAGAGGAACTATACAAAAAAGATCTTCATGACCCAGATAAGCACAATGGTGTGATCACTCACCTAGAGCCATCCTGGAATGTGAAGTCAAGTGGGCCTTAGAAAGTATCACTACAAACAAAGCTAGTGGAGGTGGTGGAATTCTAGTTGAGCTCTTTCAAATCCTAAAAGATGATGCTGTGAAAGTGCTGCACTCAATATGCCAGCATTTTGGAAAACTCAGCAGTGGCCACAGGACTGGAAAAGGTCAGTTTTCATTCCAATCCCTAAGAAAGACAATGCCAAAGAATGCTCAAGCTCCAGCACAATTGCACTCATCTCACATGCTAGCAAAGTAATGCTCAAAATTCTACAAGCCAGGCTTCAACAGTGCATGAATTGAGAACTTCCAGGTGTTCAAGCTGGTTTTAGAAAAGGCAGAGGAACCAGAGATCAAACTGGCAACATCTGTTGGATCATTGAAAAAGCAAGGAAGTTCCAGAAAAACATCTATTTCTGCTTTATTGACTATGGCAAAGCCTTTGACTGTGTGCATCACAGCAAACTGTGGAAGATTCTAATAGAGATGGGAAAACCAGACCACTTGACCTGACTTCTAAGAAATCTGTATGCAGGTCAAGAAGAAACAGTTAGAACTGGACATAAAACAGTGGACTGGTTCCAAATCAGGAAAGGAGTACATCATGGTTGCATATTGTCACCCTGCTTATTTAACTTCCTGCTAAGTCGCTTCAGTCTTGTCTGACTCTGTGCGACCCCATAGACGGCAGCCCACCAGGCTCTGCCATCCCTCGGATTCTCCAGGCAAGAACACTGGAGTGGGTTGCCATTTCTTTGTCCAATGCATGAAAGAGAAAAGTGAAAGGGAAGTCGACACATCATGAGAAATGCGGGGCTGGACGAAGCCTAAGCTGGAATCAGGATTGCCGGGAGAAATATCAAGAACTTCAGATATGCAGATGACCCCACCCTTATGGCAGAAAGCAAAGAGGAACTAAAGACCCTCCTGATGAAAGTGAAAGAGAAGAGTGAAAAAGTTGACTTAAAATTCAACATTCAGAAAACGAAGATCATGGCATTTGGTCCCATCACTTTAAGGCAAATAGATGGCTAAACAGTGGAAACAATGACAGACTTTATTTTGCTCCAAAATCACTGCAGATGGTGACTGCAGCCATGAAATTAAAAGATGCTTGCTCCCTGGAAGAAAAGCTATGATCAACCTAAACAGCATATTAAAAAGCAGAGACATTACTTTGCCAACAAAGGTTCATCGAGTCAAAGCTATGGTTTTTCCTGTAGTCATGTATGGCTGTGAGAGTTGGGCTAGAAAGAGAGCTGAGTACCAAAGAATCGATGCTTTTAAGCTGGGGTGTTAGAGAAGACTCTTAAGAGTCCTTTGGAATGCAAGGAAATCCAACCAGTCAATCCTAAGGGAAAATCAGTCCTGAATACTCACTGGAAGGACTGATGCCAAAGCTAAAGCTGAAGGTCCAATATTTGGCCACCTGATGTGAAGAGCTGACTCATTAGAAAAGACCCTGATGCTGGGAAAGATTGAAGGTGGGAGGAGTGGGATGACAGAGGATAAAATTGTTGGATGGCATCACTGACTCGATGGGCATGAGTCTGAGTAAGCTCTGGGATTGGTGATGGACAGGGAAGGTTGGCCTGCTGCAGTCCATGGGGTTGCAAAGAGCTGGACACAACTGAGCGACTGAACTGAACTAATGGATAGAAAAGACAGGTTCAATTTTGGATGCCTTCAAACATCTAGTCTAGAGGAATGGAGCTCTGTCTTTGAGGCAATATATCCTTCAGGTAAACAGTAATGATAACTGATTGGGATGGGTGACAGTGATAAGATTCAAGTGATGCCTGGGAGAGTTTTAGCAATAGTATGCATATTGGACTCATTTAGGACAAAAGACAAGGCAAGGAGATAGGTTAACAGGATAAAGCCAGGAAATAGGTGGTGAGAGCGTAAACAAGCCAAAAACAACATAAAGATTTTTAAAGAGATTTGTTTATAGAATAGTCAGAAAGAACTTTGAATCAAAAGATACTAAACTAACTAAAAAACATTATTTGGTCACCCAGTGAATTCATTTAATCATTTAAAAAGTACCCTGGTTCTTTGTGTTATTTTCTTATAGATAATCAGGATCCTGCATTTGGTAATTTGTTTGTTTTCTGATTATTGAATTTTAGTAGAGGCAAAATAGAGTTAAATCACAGTCCATTGAGGTAAAATGGCCAAAGGGCCAACTGTTCTCTTTTCTTTCTTGTAATATTTATTTGGCAGTACTGGGTCTTTGTTGTGACACACAGGATCTTTAGTTGTGGCACGTGAACTCTCAGTGGTGGCATGTGGGATCTATTCCCTGACCAGGAATAGAACCTGGTCCCCACGCATTGGGAGCTCAGAGTCTTAGCCACTAGACCACCAGCAAAGCCCCTGTTCTTCTTTCTTAATGATTAATTCATTCATCCAGTTCTTTTGTCATTTTTTTTACATGCTATATTCTAGACCAAAACCAAATAAACACTTGTGAACAATTGTAAATGAATGAAATGTCATAATTTATAGAGAAACATGACTTTGTGGAGAAATCGTATGGCCTGGGGAGTTTAACCCAGGAGTCAGTGGGGAAAAGTCAGAGATGCTTTCCTTGAGAAAGTGACGTTGGACATAGAGTGGATGAATGGTAGCTAAATATGTCAAGACATAGGAAGAGATTAAGATGTTCAAGTCACAGAGTCTTATAGGACTTTTGGACTGGCTTGAGTACTTTTGTGCAGCACCTTATGAGAAATATGAAGATAGTTTTACTCCAGGCTTGGGAGTTAGAGTTTTATTTTCAGGTCTCAGGATTCCGACCAGGATAATGATAGGATCAGTTCAAACTTTGTAAGATCAGCATTGTACCAGCAAAGAATACAGCATGGGCAACTGTAGCATCATGGTAAGAGTTTTGAGAACCTTAAGAACTGGCAGCGTAGAATAGAAAATAGCAATGTCTTTAAGGTTTTACAGAGACATAATCGACAGGACCTGGTAAATGATTAGATATATGGTGAAGGAGGAGGAGAGCAAGATGGTATGGTAGACACTGGCTTGATGCTCACTAAGCCTGTTTGTCTTTCTTCCCATAGAGTCTTGTTAATTGATGTTTTTAATTATCCTGCAGTAGGATGGAGCCTCATGAAAAACCCTTGGCAGTGGACTGTAAATGGAAGTGATTTGTGGGTAAAGGAGTTAAAGAGTGCATGCTTTCTCCGTGCTGTCTTTGATTCCCAGTTAGTTCACTGGATGATGTCAGGATGAAACCACAGTTAGAGAGCAGGAGATCCAATAGATAAAAGCAGCCTGCATCCCCAAATAAATGCATGGAACAGAGACCCTGCTGCTCTATATGAACTTTCATGTGAATGAGAAATAGCATGAGAGTGTATGTGCCTGTGTGCGTGTGTGTGTTGTGAACTTCAAAATTTTAACTTGTATCATTTTTATAGCAGTTATAATGTAATCACCGTGACTAATACAGCTGTCATTCATATTTATGGCCTGAGAACATAAGTGGTTGAATAATATCTTTCACAAACTCTGGAAAATAGTAGGATGAACTTTTTTTGGATGGGAGATATTAATTTTTAAAAAATTTTATTGAAGTATAGTTGATTTGCAATGTTGTGTTAATTTCTGGCATACAGCAAATGTATATGTGTGTGTGTATATATATATATATATATATATATATATATATATTCTTTTCCATTACGGTTTATCACAGGATACTGAATATAGTTCCCCATGCTATACAGTAGGACCTTATTGTTTATCCATCCTATATAGAGAGTTTGCCTCTGCTAATCCCAAACTCCCAATCCTTTCCTCCCCACTGTGCTTTCTCCTTCTTGGCAGCCACAAATCTATTCTCTTTGGAGATGACTTTAGATTTAGTCAACTAATTTTGATATGACTATGGGTCATCAAAAAGTAAATGCCAAATGGGGATTTCGATGTGATTCTGGAATCCAGAAAAAATAGAAACCTGGAAATAGTTATAGGAGTTATTGACATACACTAAAATTGAAGCTGTGAGAGTGAATGAGGATACCTCAGAGTTTCTGCAGTGAGAGACTGAAAAATTTTCCAGGGCCAATACCTTAGGAGGGTTTCCCTGGTGGCTCAGACAGAAAAGAATCCACTTGTATTGTGGGAGACCTGGGTTAGATCCCTGGATTGGGGATATCCCTGGAGAAGAGACTGGCTACCCACTCCAGTATTCTTACCTGGAGAATCCCATGGACAGAGGAGCCTGGTGGGTAATAGTCCATGAGGTCACAAAGAATCAGACATGACTGGTGACTAGCACAATACCTTAGGAACAAAAACAGTGAAGAAATGGAAAGAAAAAAAAGAACCCAAAACAATCCTGCAGGGAGGCAACAACATAGTTGGGAGGAAATCCAGAATATTGGATTGCCTCCTAAGATAAAGGAAGACAGAACTACACAGAGGTGGCAGCCAACAAAGTCAGTATTTGCAGAGGCTAATCAGTCCATCGGATTTTACTACTAGGAGGTGTCATATGCGTGTCATGACCTTATGCCCTCTTTGTTCAGGGCAGTCTAAGTTGATGATTAATTATTAATAATTTCCCTTTT
The DNA here is from genome assembly GCF_042477335.2 of Ovis canadensis. Taxonomy (NCBI): domain Eukaryota; kingdom Metazoa; phylum Chordata; class Mammalia; order Artiodactyla; family Bovidae; genus Ovis; species Ovis canadensis. Next base: position 23,491,453 of record NC_091263.1, read on the forward strand.
CACTCCCATCCTGGGTTGAATGATAAGATAGAATCACATGAGTCATAAACACAGTTGATAAAAATAGTCTCAGTGGTGATAAAATCTTTGCTGTAGCTTAAGTTCATGGGTGGGAAAGTGAGGAGGAAGGGTTTCTTAACATAGGCTTAACTGTGGAGGGAAAGACAGAGCTGAGGTAGGTGGGTGAGGAATCACTGGAGGGATTTTTGTTGGTGTTCAATTTCTTTATTCTGGAGCTGTGCTGGGTCTTGGGTGCAGCACTCAGGTCTCTCTAACTGTGGCATGAGAGCTTAGTTGTCCTGTGTCATGTGGGATCTTAATTCCCTGACCAGGGGTTGAACCCATGCACTCTGCATTGGAGGGCAGATTCTTAATCACTGGACCACCAAGGAAGTCCTTGTTGTTTTGTTCTCAAGTTAGGAGAAGACTGAGCATTTTTGTGCTCAGGGGAAAGAAAATCATAAATAGGGAGAAATGTTAGCCTGCTTGGTAATAAAGAAGAGGTCTTAGACTAGGTTCCAAGAGAGCCAAAATGGACCAAAGGTCAGTTCTTCATCTGCTTTATTACCCAGATATTGTTATTTTCTGTTTTCTCTTTTGGGACTCAGCATTGCCGGTATTACCTATTTTAGGCCTTAGTTGTGGGTCGCATTTCCTGAGAGATGAGGCCTGTATTCTAGCAAAGGCAGCTGCATTTGTGGCTCAGCAAGTGATTCATATCTTTAGCTTCAACAAATATTCAGATGCTTTGTCATTGTTTTTATCTGATAATTCCTATAATCAAATCATGAGCTGTAAAACCAACACATTTTATTTACTATCTGAGATAAAAACAGGAGACTATTAACCAATACGTTTTTCTCTTCTCTAGTGGGAATCGTAATCACTATTCAGTCTTTCACTATATATTAATGTGCATTAGAAGTTCACCTTCCATAAAATAGAGGTAAAAATTCATTTACCTATATTATGCTGCTAAATAAATAATCAATGTTAACTACACACATATGAGGAAGATGTAAGAATTAAACTTGATAAGATAGAGTCAGACTAACCATAATCAGGGGCTTCCCTGATGGCTCAGTCTAAAGAATTCGCCTGCAATGCAGGAGACCTGAGTTCAATCCCTGGGCTGGGAAGATCCCCTGGAGAAGGAAACGGCTACCCACTCCAGTATTCTGGCCTGGAGATTTCCATGGACAGAGGAGGCTGGCAGGCTACAGTGCCATGGGGTCACAAAGAGTCTGACACAACTGAGTGACTTTCACTTTCAACCATAATCAGGATTCATCCACTTAGGAGAATGAGAAAATGCAGCCTTCAGTATCACTGACTCATGCAAATCTAATGGGTTATATTGTTTAGCAATTTCACTGCAACAAGAACCATCTTTTCTAAAGAAAGAAATCCTTCTATTATGGAAAAAAAATGAAACTACTTTAAAACAAATTAGATTTCTTTTTAAGTTTGAGAAAGTAATGCTGCTTGCATTGGTGACAGGCTCATAGACCAGTAGGCAGTGACTCAATGGATCATGTATAATAGCCAGGAGACTTGACTGAAAAGTGAAAGTTGAGATCTCATTTTAAGAAGGGACTTACTATTGTTGAAGATCTGTTCCACAGAGTTAATATTTGGCTTAAGAGAAGCCGCTTTTGAGAGGGATGTCCATTGTAACTGTGATCTTCCTAAAGTAGCACCATTATATATAAACGACCATGTCTCATTCCCACTAGGAAACTGCCATATTAAAAATATTTTTGTTACAGGACAGTGTGAGTCGTTTACTTCAACAGTCAAACAATGCTCACATTAGACTTTGCTGACTCATTTTTTTCCCCTGGGTCTCTGGAAATGCAGACCTGTTGGAGAGCATTTATATGTATTTCCTCATGGAGATGACTGAAACCTAGAGAAAGGACAGATAGCCTGGGGAAAACTAAGGTCACTTAGTGTCAACAAAAAAACTAGTTGATCAAAGAAAGAATTGAAAAACTATGTGTGCCAACTTTGAGGATTATAAACTGGGAAGAGCATCTCAGAAAACTCAGAATTCTTTTGCCAGTTAGAAATAATGGCAGAGTTATGTAACTTTATTATTGCCCATTTACAGTCCAGATGTAAGCATCACCCTAGTTGGTCCTCTGGCCCCGTACAAGATCTACAAGGAATGTTATCTTTCAAGGAGTTGTCTTGTCGATGCTGGGAGAACGTTGTTCTTTGTGGTTGAACAGGTATTCCTGCCAGTGGGGGAGAATTGGTCCACGTGTGAGGTGCAGACACACAGTGCAGAGTAGAGGGGAGACAGGAGGCCAAAGGGCAGGGAAGTTTTATGTTTAGATTTTTCCTGTCTTGCCATAAAGCATGAATTCTATTGCATAAGAGTATTGGAGGGGGAGGAAAAGATGGGCTTATGTGGACAGAAATATGCAGATTAACACATAGGTGGCAGACAGTGTTGGTTGTGCTAGTTCAGTTCAGTTCAGTCGCTCAGTTGTGTCCGACTCTTTGCGACCCATGAATCGCAGCACGCCAGGCCTCCCTGTCCATCACCAACTCCCGGAGTTCACTCAGACTCACGTCCATTGAGTCCGTGATGCCATCCAGCCATCTCATCCTCTGTCAGCCCTTTCTCCTCCTGCCCCCAATCCCTCCCAGCATCAGAGTCTTTTCCAGTGAGTCAACTCTTCGCATGAGGTGGCCAAAGTACTGGAGTTTCAGCTTCAGCATCATTCCTTCCAAAGAAATCCCAGGGCTGATCTCCTTCAGAATGGACTGGTTGGATCTCCTTGCAGTCCAAGGGACTCTCAAGAGTCTTCTCCAACACCACAGTTCAAAGCATCAATTCTTTGGTGCTCAGCCTTCTTCACAGTCCAACTCTCACATGCATACATGACCACTGGAAATACCATAGCCTTGACTAGATGGACCATTGTTGGCAAAGTAATGTCTCTGCTTTTCAATATGCTATCTAGGTTGGTCATAACTTTTCTTCCAAGGAGTAAGCGTCTTTCAATTTCATGGCTGCAGTCATCATCTGCAGTGATTTTGGAGCCTCAAAAGATAAAGTCTGTCACTGTTTCCACTGTTTCCCCATCAATTTCCCATGAAATGATGGGACCAGATGCCATGATCTTTGTTTTCTGAATGTTGAGCTTTAAACCAACTTTTTCACTCTCCTCTTTCACTTTCATCAAGAGGTTTTTTAGTTCCTCTTCACTTTCTGCCATAAGGGTGGTGTCATCTGCATATCTGAGGTTATTGATATTTCTCCCGGCAATCTTGATTCCAGCTTGTGTTTCTTCCAGTCCAGCGTTTCTCATGATGTATGCTGCATTGAAGTTAAATAAGCAGGGTGACAATATACAGCCTTGATGTACTCCTTTTCCTATTTGGAACCAGTCTGTTCCATGTCCAGTTCTAACTGTTGCTTGCTGATCTGCATATAGGTTTCTCAAGAGGCAGGTCAGGTTGTGCTAAGATGAGGGAAATCTACAGAAAGAAGACATGAAGCATGCAGGCTCACCTACACAGGAAGCATTACAGACAGTCCCTGGGATGTGGGTGTGGAACACCATACTGAAGGAGAGGGGAATGGATTACCGTGTTGGTTGTCGTTCAGTCACTAAGTCATGTCCGACTCTGCAATCCCATGAACTGCAGCACGTCAGGCCTCCCTGTCCCTCACTATCTCCTAGAGTTTGCCCAAATTCATCTTGATTGAGTTGGTGATGCCATCTTCTGTCGCCACTTTTTCCTTTTGCCCTCAATCTTTCCCAGCATCAGGATCTTTTCCAATGTGTTGGCTCTTTTATCAGGTTGCAAAAGTATTGGAGCTTCAGCTTCAGCATCAGTCCTTCCAATGAATATTCAGGACTGATTTCTTTTAAGATTGATTGGTTTGATCTCCTTGCTGTCAAAGGAACTCTCAAGAGTCTTCTCCAGCACCATAGTTCGAAAACATCAATTCTTTGGTGCTCTGCCTTCCTTATGGTCCTACTCTCACATCCCTAAATGATTACTGGAAAGACCAAAGATTTGACTATGTGGACCTTTGAGCACAAAGTGATGTCTTTGCTTTTTAATACACTGTCTAGGTTTGTCATAGCATTTCTTCCAAGAAGCAAGCGTCTTTTAAATTCATGACTCCAGTCACCATTCACAGTGATTTTAGAACTCTGAAAGAGAAAATCTGTCACTGCTTCCATCAGGCTTTGTTGTTAGTGGGTTGGTGGATAGCATCCTTATGAATCCTTTGTTTCTGTAATTTGCACTTTAGCTACATTTGATATGTTTCTTCTCCTAAGAGCCACATTACTATTGAGATTAAATTTGTCTCCTTCCAGGCTTATCTGATCTCACTGAATGAATCCACCCAATTCTAAGAAACCTGGAAATGATTCTTAATTTCTCTCTTCTGTTCTCTTTTATAGTAAGGCAATACCTAGGTCAGGTAAATCCCATTTCCTAGAGATATTTTAAATCCATAAACTTCTCATCTTCTCCATTGCTACTGCCATGATCTCTAATATACCCTATTGTATCTAAATGGTAACCATCTCTTCACATTCATTCTTTTCTTTTACACTCTGTAGATAGCATTTACTCTCCACAAAACAGCCAGAGAAATGTTTGAACTATGCAAACCTAATCATGTCAACTCCCTTCTTAACAGTCCTGTAATTGTTTCCCATTTTCTTTACAGTGTTTTCTAATACTCTTAACTGCATGACCTTTTCCTTTCTGTCTGCTATTTCTCTCTGGAACATTTCTGCCTTTACTATGCAATCCTTTCAGTCAGCCAACTTATACTCCCCCCTGTTGGCCTCAACTTAAATGTCTCTCTCATAAGGGAAGTTTTCTCTGCTGTTACTCCAAATGGGTAAGAACCTGATCATTTGTACTTATATAAAACCTTATCCATAGCATGCATCACAGTGAATTAACTATGTTTGTTACTTGTGTAATAATTGGATTAGTTATTCTCTCCCATTAGACTGTAAAATCCACAAAGGCAGAGTCTCTGCAATGTTGAATTCTCAACTATGTCTCGCCTTAATAGATTTTTGTTCTTAAAAGAATAAATCAATGAATGTTTGGCTAGAGAAATTAATAGCAACAAATCTTTTTGTGATCTTGAAATTACTTTATTTGATAAGAGTCACTTTGACAAGGATTCAAGATTAATCTGATTTAGGTTTTAAAAATTCCTTTCATTATCTTATGCTGGATTTCTTAACTTCTTAGGATGAAATTTTGTATATTTTCATATCCTAAATAGCTTCCTTTGTGGCTTAGATGGTAGAGTCTGCCTGCAATGCAGGAGACTCAGGTTTGAGCCCTGGATTGGGAAAATCCCCTGGAGAAGGAAATGGAAACCCACTCCAGTAGTCTTGCCTGGAAAATCCCTTGGATGTAGGAGCCTGGCAGGTACAGTCCATGGGGTTACAAACAGTCAGACAAGACTGAGTGACTTCACTTTCACTTTTTTCTTTCATATTCTGAATAGTGTCTTGACTTTTGGTAAAACTGAGGGTTCATATGCTAGTATACGTGTGTGAACATTAAGAATGGTTTTGCTGGATTTTCCCAGGTTTTTATTTCTGGATATAAAGATATTTTAGAAGAGAAAGTCTGGAACAGCATCTCTTTAAAGACAACATCTTTCCAGATGGTAAAAAACTTGTTCAAAAGGAAGTTGGTTATAGAGAGGGTTTCTTACTCCTAGCTCAGTGATTTTTTTTTTTTTTTCTATTACAGCATCCTGGCTCTGTTGGTTCTGTCGTATAAAATATAGCCACACAGAGACATTGCAGATACATAGGATACTAATTCCCTAAGCCAAACAGGTGACAGTTTTAGGAACCATGGCACATTGTAAAATACTTCAGCAAATTGGCCTGTTAAAATGGAAAGATCATGGACTTGAAGTCTAGGACAAATTGGGCCCATGTTTTGCATTGGCCCTATTCCTTTATGTTATATTTCTCTTTTTTGGGAACTCAGGTACAAAAGGGTGTTTCTCATTCTCCTTAGTTCCATTGTTATTATTTGCCTCGTCAAGTTTCCTCTCTGCTTTGATTTACTTTCCCCCTGCCTTTATTCCTGATCCCCAGTCTAACTACGAGCATCAACTCTGATGTGTCTGACATGTGTTTGTAAATGTGCATACATGTCTTGAGTAAGAAGAATATTAGTTTGTGTTTGTTTCAAAAGTTTGTTTTGGTATTGCTATAAATCACCTCTGCTTATTTATAAAAACTTCAACTATATTTAACATCTATTCATCTTACTGTTTTCTGAGTCATATTTCTAACTACTGGTTTTCTGTGACATAAATTCACGACATTTTATTTTTTTGTTCCTTAACTGATTTAAACTTGGGGGCTTCCAGTGTTCTGCTATGAAAAATTAACACTATTATATTAAACATCCATCTAAAAGCATTCTTACACATCTCTGAGAGTATTTATTTAACATATATCCAGATGAGAGATATCTGGATTAGTACATATGCACAAGTAAAGCCATTTGATTTTCCCAGAGTTGTTTTCAGAATAGCTATGTTAGTTCACATTACTGCTGGTAGTACATAGGAGTTCTTGTTCACATCTTTGCCAGGTCTGAATATTATCTACCTTTGTCATCTTTCGTAAACTCAAAGGTTTAATATTGTATCTTTTTTCTCATTTTTAAAATATAAATTTATTTATTTTAATTGGAGGCTAATTACTTTACAATATCGTATTGGTTTTGCCATACATGAATCCACTAACAATATAAAGGACAGATTTTAAATGTGCATTCAAAAAGTTTGAAAAATGAATAAATCTGTGTAACCACCAACCCAGTCAAGACATCTAGCTTTGATTTCTTTGCAGAATTTTTCTTGATTCTCTCTCTTGTTTGTGCTTTTATGTGAATTTTCATGGTTTTTAATGAGATTCTGTATCTTTTCTCATGTTATTATATTATATTATACTTCTTGATGGTTACAGTTTTTTTGTTAAATAATATCATATTCTCTATCTTGTTTTCTGGGTGAGTTTTGTTGGAATAGAGAATTGTTTATTTTATGTTGATTATATCTGGCAATAGTAATGAATTCTGCTATTAGTTTTGATACTGTTTATTCTATTCAGTTTTTTTTTTTATGTAGGAGATCATATCATCAGCTAATAATGAGAATTTTACCCCTTACTTTCCAAATTTGACATTTCTGCCATGTTTTCAGATATATAGCATTGACTACAAATGTTATAGTCAATATTGACTATATGAGATGTCAAAATATGAGATATATTATGTTAAGCAACAACAGTATGAAAGGTTGCTCTTGTTTTGTTATCTTAAATGAGAATGTATCCAAAAATCTCTCTACTGGTCTTTAGCTTGATGTAGGGTGAGGTTTTTAAAGATGTTTATGTGTATTACTTGCCCTCTGGTGGTTTATATGTATTTAGATTGTTAGGTCCTGTAGTTATCTCATTTGTTCTGGGTCTCAATTTAGGATATGGAGGGGTGAACAAAGAATTGGTGTTATGAAAACTCACCAGGTCATTGGGAGCATGTAGAAGGTGGAAAAGACAGAGATAGGGCAGCCCATTTGGGGGTAAAATTAAAGGAGCGGCATCAGATTCAGACAAAGGAGGCTCTAGTGAAGATGAGGCCTGTGATCCAGGTCACAGCACAGGAGGATTCAGGACTGGCTTGGATGAGTTATGTAGTCTGTGCATAGAGTATATTATTTTCTCTATCAGGACAATGGATTGAATTGATAACAGATGGCCCTTACTGTGTTATACGTTGTGAGGTGATGGAAGATCCATCATATTCTAAGGATATTATATTGGATCAGCCAAATGTTCACTTTTTGTAAAATGGCATGGAAAACTCCCAAATGAACTTTCTGGCTAACCCAATATTTAGCAATTAATAATATACAGAACATGCCTTAATGAGATAAACCAAATTTGCAACAGAAAATGGAATAAGAGGTGATTTTTTTTTAACCTAGTATGGAGTATGACCACGCACCAAATTAAGTAGGAGACATGAGCCTATTGATTCTGCAAGTTTTGGAGTCAACATCAGAGTTATATTCATGAACTTATGAAGACGTGAGCTGTGTGTGTCATTGGTCCCAGATAGATGCACAGGAGCAGGGGGAGAATGTAAGAACAATTTAATAAAATATACTTACTTTTTATGATAACCTACTAATATCTTCCCCTCCTCCAAACAGCCTCAATTCTGGCTGATCATGGCAACAAGAACACAGAACAGTGGAGCGTTAGGGACTGTCTTCAAATTCCACGATGAGTCCAAAATCCCCCCATCCCTTTAGCCTGCACACAGCAGAGGAGACTTGTAGGTGAAGGTCAAGGCTGCAGGTGAAGCTGATCCATGCTTTGTGGGCGTGTGGCCCATGAGTGCTGGGTTTAAGGCTCTACCGTCACCATCTAGAGATTCTGAATCATTTTTGAACCAAAGGGCTTTGTGTTTTCGCTCTGCACTGGGCCCTGAAAATTATGAAGCTGGTCCTGAGCAGAACATGGCAGGTGCACATCCCTTGTGTCTAGAGGTGTTAGAAACTCTGAGGATTGCTTTGATCCTTCTTTTTCACATACGTTTCATTGAAGATCAGACTTTGGGGCTCTTCGCAATCTCATGAAATTGGGGTGGGCAGAGACCCCCCTTAAGATACAGAAATCTAATAAGAAGGGGAGAGAAACTTGGGAAGAGAGATAGGACTGCCTAGGTTTACAGTTTATCAACAAATGAGACCTATTGGAAATAATTAAGGTGAGACCCTATGGCCCAGCCAGTATAGTTTCTGAACACTCATAAGAAAATAAGGTAATTAGTCTAAATGTTTAATGTTACTAAGTCTTTAGACTCAAACTCAAATACAGATCTCCAGCAATCTGGAAGAACACAAGTGGAAGCTCTATTTAACATTGTGTGCTATTTAAACAAGTTGCTTCAGTCATGTCATCTCTTTGAAGCCCTATGGGCTGTAGCGTGCCAGGCTCCTCTGTCCATGGGATTCTCCAGGAAAGAATACTGGAGTGGGTTGCCATTCTGTCCTCCAGGGGATCGTCCTGACACAGGGATCGAACCCACGTCTCCTGTGTCTCCTACATTGGCAGGTGGATTCTCTGCCACTAGCACCACCTGGGAAGCTCGTTTAACCATTCCCCTCCCTAAATTAAGACACTTTGCAGATCCTACATGTTTTTATCAGCAAGAGAAAAGTTACAAAATAGTATTATTTATTACACAAGAATGTAGCCCAACCAGTGTTTTGTGTTCTGACTAATGAAATGAATACTCCTAGAGATGAATTAATTAGGCATCTTGAAGGAAGAAAGAAAGTATGCTCTTGACTCTTTTCCCTGGAGGCAGAAATATCCTCTTGTAATACACATATATCTTTAAAATTTCATTTTCAACAATGGTGGTCAGTTCAGTTCAGTCACTCAGTCGTGTCTGACTCTCTGAAACCCCATGGACCACAACACACCAGGCTTCCTTGTCCATCACCAACTCATGTCCATCAAGTTGGTGATGCCATCCAACCATTTCATTCTCTGTCGTCCCCTTCTCCTCCTGCCTTCTATCTTTCCCAGCATCAGGGTCTTTTCCAATGAGTCCTATGGTGGTGGTGGTGGTTTAGTTGCTAAGTCGTGTCTGACTCTTGCGGGCCCAGGGACTATAGCCCTCCAGGCTCCTCTGTCCATGGGATTTTGAGGCAAGAACACTAGAGTGGATTGCCATTTCCTTCTCCAGGGGATCTTCCCAACCCAGGAATCGAACCTGGGTCTCCTGCAGCGCAGGCAGATTCTTTACCAACTGAGCTATGAGGGAAGCCCCAAAGAGGCTATGGGTGACTGCACTTCTCTCTTCTCCCCAGTCTAATAGCCATAGTCCAGAAGTTGAATGAAGTTTCCCCAAGGGCTAAAACTGTTAGGATTACCAAACAAGAATGTTCACTGTGAAATGCAGTAAGCTCAAACAATTTGCAACTTTCATTCTTCCTTTCCATAAACGGCACTTCATTGCTGCTCCATAGGCTTGGGGGAAATGGGTTTATTGCATTGATTTTGAGAAATATCCCTGCACCTCTTTTGAGGGCCTCCCTACAATTTCAGTTATATTTTATCTTCTAAGAAGTTTGCTAAATGTAGCTTCAAGCAGCTCACTCTGGTAGGTGTGCTTGAGCCATTATCATCCATTTTTCAATAAAGCTGTGGGTGAAAGTGTCATTGATTCTTTTTCACCAGGAGAGAATATTAGCTTTTTATCCTCATCATATTATCTCTCTGCTTGACTGATAAAACTGTCATGCTAAAGGAAAGGTCAGGAATTATCGAGTGGGTGTTCATTTAATTCATCTCTCACCCCCCTCTTCCAACAAATGTATTGGGAATGTAACAGAAAATTTGTGTTTATGAAATGAGAATAGAGCAGAGAGATAAATGGATGAAGTCCTCATGGATTAATGACTTCATTTTGTTGCCTAGAAATATGTGTGAGCTTTAAAGGGTCTTCATTTATAACTTACACTCACCTCTTATTTCATTTTCTTATTTTGATAGAAAGAATACTCAAACGACATTTTGCTGAGCAGGAACGCTTCTTTGATGGGTTAAACATTCCTGGACATGGAAAGGGGAGGGGGGACAGGACAGGACAGATGGTTCTCATGGCAGGAAAAAGATGATGCCACTCTCATTATTCAGTATAGCCAAAGCAGTTATAATTAGTGTGAGTTACTTCTAATTATATTTCATTTTCTGTGTCACTGTGATGAGCATCAAAGGATGAAGAGGATCAAACTAGAAAAGATTTGTGAAGCCACTGGTGGGTAATTCCAAGAAACCCAAACTGTATATACATGGATAATAAAACTAATGGGCCAGCTCTGGGCACCTCTTCCCTTCCTGTTTGACTTTTTGTGATTTGTATCTGCCCTATATTCTTCAAATGGTCTGATGAGCTTGGATGTTTATGGTTTTTTCCTTCACTCTGTTCCTACTCACTAACTCTAGAGCAGCAATCTCACCGAACACCTGGGAGAGAGCATGATTCTGGTCAGTGAGACCTAGTTTGAATCCCAAGTTGTCCACTTAGTATTAATAATTATGTGACATCAAGCAAAACAATTAACTTCTCTCCATCTCACTGTTCTTGTTAAAAGAAAAAAAAGAAGGGGGGATGGAGAGAGAGAGAGGTGATTATAAAAGTTTCACTTTGTCTCTATTTTCTTTTTTTAGTATTTGTTTTAAAATTTATTTGGCTGTGCCAGGTCTTAGTTGGGCCATGTGGGATCTAGTTCTCTGACCAAGGATCACACAAGGCCCCCTGAATTGGGAGCTTGAGTTTAAGCCTCTGGACCACCAGGGACATCCCATTCTCTGTTTTCTGTCTCTCACACCCAACTGGTCAGTAAGACTTTTTCAATTCTATCCACTCAAATATCTTCTAAATCTATGATCTGCTCATCTTTCCCTGCCATTACTTTACACCAGACCTTCACCAAATCTTACCTGAACTGTTGACATGGCCTTTGAGTTGGTGTCCTCTCCTTGCATCGCACACCCCTTTCCCACTTATTTTCCACCTGTTCAAGACTGGATTCTTCCCAGTTGCATATTTGATTCAATTCCTAGCCCATCAATATAGCTATCAAAGTTATAGTAAAGTCTACATGGCTTTTCACAATATGTAAACTTTTTTACAATCTGGCTCTTGCCTCCAACTCTAATTTTCCCTGTCTTACTCTACATTTAATGAACCTCATTGGGCTAATTTCTTTGTCCATGCGTGTCCCCATATCTCTCCACATTTCATTTCTGTATTCCTCCTGGTAAAATCCAACCTAAATACCTTCCCTTCTTACTCTCTGTCATTCCTGTGAATAATCTTTATACTTTAAACATGTTTCTATTGTTATGTCTGTTATACTAAGCCAAATTGGTTTTATATGAGCTAACTTTGTGGGACACTAATGTGTTAATAAAGTTACAAGTATTTATAATTTTTTTAAACTTTCAGGATCACAGTTCACATTCAGTCCAGTTCAGCTCAGTCACTCGGTCATATCCGACTCTTTGTGACCCCATAGACTGCAGCATGCTAGGCTTCCCTGTCCATCACCAATTCTCAGAGCCTACTCAAACTTATGTCCATCACCATCAGTGATGCCATCCAACCATCTCATCCTCTGTTGTACCCTTCTCCTCCCATCTTCAGTCTTTTCCAGCATCAGAGCCTTTTACAATGAGTTCTTTGCATCAGGTGGCCAAAGTAGTGGAGATTCAGCCTCAGCATCAGTCTTTCCAATGAATATTTGGGACCAATTTCCTTTAGGATAGACTGGTTGGATCTTCTTGCAGTACAAGGGACTCTCAAGAGTCTTCTCCAACACCACAGTTCAAAAGCATCAATTCTCCAGCGCTCAGCTTTCTTTATAGTCCAACTCTCATATCCATACATGACTACTGGAAAAACCATAGCTTTGATTAGACTGACCTTTGTTGGTAAAGTAATGTCTCTGCTTTTTAATATGCTGTCTAGATTGATCATAGCTTTTCTTCCAAGGAGCAAGCATCTTTTAATTTCATGGCTGCAGTCACCATCTGCAGTGATTTTGGAGCCCAAAAAGATAAAGTCTGCCACTGTTTCCATTGTTTCCCCATCCATTTGCCATGAAGTGATGGGACCAGATGCCATGATCTTAGTTTCCTGAATGTTGAGTTTTAAGCCAGCTGTTTCACTCTCCTCTTTCACTTTCATCAAGAGGCTCTTTAGTTCCTCTTTGCTTTCTGCCATAAGGGTGGTGGTGTCTGCATATCTGAGGTTCTTGATATTTCTCCTGGCAATCTTGCTTCCAGCTTGTGCTTAATCCAGTCCAGCATTTCTCATGATGTACTCTGCATATACGTCAAATAAGCAGGGTGACAATATACAGCCTTGATATACTCCTTTCCTGATTTGGAACCAGTCTGTTGTTTCATGTCCAGTTCTAACTGTTGCTTCTTGACCTGCATATAGATTTCTGCATACAGTTCATGTTAGATACCCAATAAATGTTAGCCTCTCTGCATCTCTTTTTCTCTTTTCATCTTTCTTCATGTTAGTATTTTACTTACACACACATACACACATGATTTTGTAGGAAACCCTAAAAGACATCCCTGAGAAATTCTTGCTTTAGGGAAACCAAATAAATAACAGTTTCCATAGGAAGCAGCGGCACATCAGATATAAGGAATTCCTGAAAGGTGCAGTGAATGATATGGAGGCCATTCATTTAGATTACCTTCTCACTGGTATGAATCTTGGTAGGAAACAAAATCCAGCCCTGCCTTTTTATTAAGTTCCTGAAAGTTCCCTGAAAGTGCCTTTCTGCAAACTACTTTCTCTTTCTGGAATAGTGTCTGTCTTTCTTCAGCCAACTGTCTCCAGTTTGAACGATGAGTTAAGGCTCCCTCCCTATGGGAAGGAGCCCTACCTTGCCGAGGCTGGTTTCATCACCCCTTCTCTGTCCTGTCCTAACCCTTGAGTTTTCAATCTCCCACCATGTCTTGTGATTATCTGTTTACACATTGTTCTTCCCCGTCTGGTTGGGAGCTTCCTGAAGACAGGGTTGGTGATTTATTGCTCTGTGTTCCAGTGAACTGCACAGTGCAGACATTCAGTATATATTTGAATGAATTAGTGAGTGAGCAAATGAATGCCTGTCATTGTTTTGTGTTCCCCTTTCCAGATATATCCGTCTAGGTCATTCAGACTGAGTGGAGGCAAAACTCTCAAAGTGAGGAGTACCTATCTCACGTCGTCCCATCGAAGGGAAGTGGTGGATGTAAGAGAACCAGTGTGGAATGACTCAGAGATACAAGCCCACCCTCGCTCTTGACATCCGCTTGCAGACATTTGCAATGTCTTTCTCTTTTTGGCCTTTCATTAAACCTGTACAAATCATGGGAAAGTTAAACAGCTCTTGGCTGGCACTTAACTTTTTCCTCTTTGAAATCTGCAAGTTCTCATTATTTCTTGCCCTCACGTGGGTCAGAGTTCCCTTCTCTGCTGGAAACAAGCCTGTCCACCGATGCCCCAGCACACCCCCCACTCCTGCCTTTCTGCTTGCATTTTTAGAACACTGTAACACTTAGGGAAACTTCTCCTGATTAAAAAGGTTTAAAATGAGTCAAGATGGCAGGTTAAAAATAACCAAAATGCCCCTGCTGTCCCAGTTATTAAAGAATGGCCTGGCAGCTAAAACCTCCAGGCAGTGCCTCGGGCAGACTGAGTCTGGCATCTCATCATTATCCAGAAGTCCTTGGGTCGATTGAATCTGCAACCATTAGCAAGAATGGAAAGGTTTTGACCTGTCATTTAAACAAGAAGAGTCAAGCAAGGGAAGTTCTTCATTACAGGGAAGATTTTTTAGTGTTATAAGACATCATGGCCTCTCTAATTTGTAGAGGAATAATAGGGGAGGCACCTCACTGCTTTCTTGACTATCTGCCTTTCACATGCACCACTGACAGGCTGGCTTAGGTGTCCCTCCCATGCGTTCTGAAAACCTGTCCATGAGCTCTGTATCATGGCTCTCACTGATGTGACAGGTACCTCAGAGCAGTGGCTAGGCAGGAAAGCCTCTGGAGTCAAATCGCCCGTGCGTGGATGTCGGCACTACCCCTTATTAGCTGTGCCATCTTGGACAAGTTGCTTTACCGCTCTGTGTTTCAGTTTAGATGGAACAGGGAGGTGTTTAGCTATCTTTGTGGTTGGAGAGTAACCTCAACTCCACTCTGTTTTAGAGATGGTCCCACCATGACTGTGTCTTATTATTGTTCATATGGCATGACCATCGTGTGTGCCTGGTTGGGGAATTAGGGTCTGTCCCAGGTTCTTCTGAACTGTTAATTCCACAGGAAACCAGAAGTCCCTTCTCTCTACTTGTCCAGAAATTTCATTTATATGGGCACCTCAAGGAACCTCTGGTACTCTCATTCCCATCCACCCAAACCAACCAGTAGCAAGTCATGTCTCCCCACCTCCTCATTCAGACCACTATTGCCTCAGTTTAGAAATTAGACAATTCTTTTTTCTTTAATGAAAATATATTTTAAACAGTGTTTTCATATCTACCTTTGCACTACAACACCCTTCATTTACCTGAACGTTAGTAACATAATGTGCTGTGCTTAGTCACTTGGTCATGTCTGAATCTTTGTGAGCCCATGGACTATAGCCTGCCAGGCTCCTCTGTCCATGGGGATTTTCCAGGCAAGAATACTGGAGTGGGTTGCCTTGCCCTCCTCCAGGGGATCTTCCCAACTCAGGGATCGAACCCAGGTCTCCCGCATTGCAGGCATTTTCTTTATCATTTGAGCCACCAAGGAAGCCCTCAAAACATAAAAAGACTTCTAAATATAAATCTGATTATGACACAGTGGTTTACTAGGCCTACCGATGCAGGAAACAGAAGAGATTCGTGTAGGATTCCTGGGTCAGGAAAATACCCTAGAGGAGGAAATGACAACCCACTTCAGTGTTCTTGCCTGGAAAATTCTATGGACAGAGGAGCCTGGCAGGCTACAGTCCATGGGCTCACAAAGAGTCAGACACAGCTGAATGACTTAGCACTCACGTATTCACTCTAGCACTCCAGAAAGCCAATTCTTCTCGGGTTGGCTTATGAGATCTTCCTGATACAATCCTTGCCAATCTGCCTTGGAAATACAGAAACAATCAGACAAGGCTGCCCAACCCATGCCCTTAGGTAGCTACCAGTTTGCAGGACACAGAGATGGATCCCCTCCCCTGGTGCGAGCTTATTTGAATCATATTCATTAGATCAGTAACATCCCACTGGCTGAAAATGAAATTGAGCAGTACCTTGCAGGGTCTTCTCAGGGACAAACATTCCAGTATCCCAACCTTGTTTGTAAAAGAGTTTTAGTCTCCTAGACCTTTGCCAAATTCCAAAGAGCAAATTAAATCAGAGAAATGAGGGAGGGAAATGCAGAAACAAAGGAAAACAGTCAAGCAAGACAAAGTTATAGTTTAGCCATAAGACAAAGTCAGAAACCTTTAGTTCCTCCTCAAGGGCTCTAGATGATATTCTGAGCCATATGTTGAGTTGTTTTGCAGATACTAAACCCCTAACCAGATGGAAGAAGTTAACTACAAGGTGACCACCAGCACATAGAACCCAAATCGGTTAGAACCAGAAGGTTGATGATTTCAAGATTCCAGAAATATCACCCTGTTACCTCACCACCAATCAGAGAACTGTGCACAAGCTGGTCACACACCCTGTGATCCTCTCCTTTTCACTGTCTTTAGAACTCTTCCCTGAAAGCCATCTGGGAGATGAGTCTTCTGAGCTGCATTCTCCTTGCCTTGTGCCTTGCAAAAAACTCTGTATTTTCCTTCACAATAATCTGGTGTCAATAGCTTGGCTTTGCTTGGGAAAGAAGACCCAAGTTCAGTTCCATAACAAAAGAAAGGCTTGATAAAAAGTTAGATGGATGAAAAGATTAATGATGAAATTTATACTTGGGAACAGACATGGAGTATTAGGTGGGAAGGAAATAGAAAATAGAAAAATTAGGTTGAGAATTGAAAAGTGGAAAAGAAAAAGAGGACTTAAGAAAGGAAATTAAAAAGATAAGGGAAAATAAGAAAAAAAATACCTTTATTGTGTGTCCCAAGTGTGTTTTTTCTTTGACTCTGACGATCCTGTCGTGGCAGGTGGGGTTTGTAATAATCCCACCAGATGATGCAAAGATTTGGCTGCAGGAAGGCACTGGTGATGACCACTGTGTCTGCTACATGGTCTGGGTCAGGCTTTCTTGACCAACAAACTTTTAAATATAAGTACATTAATCTTTCTTATTGTAAATTATTTGCAGTGATTTACACTGACTGAAAATTAAAAAGAAGGAAAGTGTTTTGTCCCATGCTATGAAAGTCAAACAGCGGATATTTTCTGTTAGGTGACTGGTTTACAAAAATCATCCTCAGATGGCTCAGACATTATGCTGCAGTATAGGTCAGGAAGAAGCTCTGAACAGAGCAATATTTTTCTCACCATCTCAAAAAATTTTTTTGGTCCACTAAAAAAAAAAAAACAATAAGAGTGAAACAGTGAAACAAATTGGGTCACAACTGCTAAACATGTGTTAATCCCTTGACCATTTTGACATTCTATCAGATTCTGTGAAACAAGTTCAAAACATACTTCTGGGAAAGAGGAACATAATACCATCCAGATTTCCAAACCTGTGATGTGTTACTGGGCAGAGAAATCACTGAACTCTCTCAAAAATGTGTTTCTAATGCTTACTTTTGCATTCACCCTGGAAATAGCAAGTGTGATATAACTAAATGTACAGAATTTGATGCCATTTCAGTTACAGTTACCATCAATAATCCAATTAACATTGCAAACTAGAAAAGTTACTAATGATTAAAATTCGTGTAGTACAGTCTTCTTTAACTGAAAATTATAGCTCTTGGGAGGATGCTTTTATATTTACTATCAAATTTTAGTGAAATAAAGTTGGTGGATAGATAAGTGTGCCATACCTGTAAGAGTCTGTTGTGTAAAAGTTCCATTCCATTAATTTCATCACTTATTATCTGAATTTCATCATTTATTGTCTTTTGTATGTAAGATATAAAGTCAGAATTTTTGTGGAGGGATACATATTGCCTATGAGGAATTTATTAACTATCAATGCTTGTGTGCTAAGTTGCTTCAGTCATTTCCGACACTTTGCAACCCCATGGAGCCTGCCAGGCTCCTCTGTCCCTGGGATTCTCCAGGCAAGAGCACTGGAGAGGCTTGCCATGCCCTCCTCCAGGGGATCTTCCGGACCCAGGGACCAAACCCAAGTCTTTTAACATCTCCTGCATTGTCAGGTGGGTGCTTTACCACTAGTGCCACCTAAGCTATTTTTTGACCACTAACACCATTAACTATCAGAGAGATATGCAAACTTATAAATAATAACCATGGTAGAGTCAACAACAGGACACAAGAGGCACACAGGTGACATTGCGGAGCTTCAGAAGCTATAGATTCTGTTCCTTGGGTGTCAGAGATCACAAGAGATTGTGCACAGGCAGGGGTGCTGAGCTGAGACCTGAAAGACAGGGACTAGGATGCAGGATACTTGAGAAGGGAAGAGCGTGCACAAAACCAGCACTTTGGAATCATCTCAGGCATCTTCAGATTTCATGACTCTGCCCATCTTGACTGCTTGCAGGGAATCACTCTGACCTTTTAAAGACAAACAACTAATCTCAAAAATATACAAGCAACTTATGCAGCTCAATTCCAGAAAAATAAACAACCCAATCAAAAAATGGGCCAAAGAACTAAATAGACATTTCTCCAAAGAAGACATACAAATGACTAACAAACACATGAAGGGATGCTCAACATCACTCATTATTAGAGAAATGCAAATCAAAACCACAATGAGGTACCACTTCACACCAGTCAGAATGTCTGCGATCCAAAAATCTGCAAGCAATAAATGCTGGAGAGGGTGTGGAGAAAAGGGAACCCTCCTACACTGTTGGTGGGAATGCAAACTAGTGCAGCCACTATGGAGAACAGTGTGGAGATTCCTTAAAAAATTGCAAATAGAACTACCTTATGACCCAGCAATCCCACTTCTGGGCACACACACCAAGGAAACCAGAATTGAAAGAGACACATGTACCCCAATGTTCATCGCAGCACTGTTTATAATAGCCAGGACATGGAAACAACCTAGATGTCCATCAGCAGATGAATGGATAAGAAAGCTGTGGTACATATACACAATGGAGTATTACTCAGCCATTAAAAAGAATACATTTGAATCAGTTCTGATGAGATGGATGAAACTGGAGCCGATTATACAGAGTGAAGTAAGCCAGAAAGAAAAACACCAATACAGTATACTAACACATATATATGGAATTTAGGAAGATGGCAATGACGACCCTGTATGCAAGACAGGAAAAAAGACACAGATGTGTATAACGGACTTTTGGACTCAGAGGGAGAGGGAGAGGGTGGGATGATTTGGGAGAATGGCATTCTAACATGTATACTATCATGTAAGAATTGAATCACCAGTCTATGTCTGATGCAGGATACAGCATGCTTGGGGCTGGTGCATGGGGATGACCCAGAGAGATGTTATGGGGAGGGAGGTGGGAGGGGGGTTCATGTTTGGGAACGCATATAAGAATTAAAGATTTTAAAATTTAAAAAATAAAAAACTAAAAAATAAAAAAAATTAAAAAAATAAAGTTGAACTTCTTGGAAAAAAACTCACAAATTAAGACAAAACTAACCCTACCCCATTCACGGCACGGCTGGTAAATCAAATGTTTAGATACGATGGCGTTATAGAAGGGTTGTAGGATGTGGAGTAGTATGAGCTGTGAATGGCGGTTTGGAGATAAAAGATGCCAAAGTGGCCCAAGACCATTCTAAGGATATGAGCAATACTACATCACACATACAGCAAGTGTGAGTGAGTGCCCACTGTGGCAATTCTAAAAGCCTGGGAAATGAAAATGATGAGATATGGTCTTTATTATTGAGAAGGAAAGAGACTCTGCCTTTCGTGCGCTTCTCTTGTCTGTTTGCATACCAGATATTTCCTGTTAGTGGGTTGCCAATTCCACCTCTAGGGGATCTTCCTGACCCAGGGATCAAACCCACATCTCCTGCATCTCTGGCAGATTCTTTAACACTAGAGACACCTTTGATCTATATCTCAGCTTAAATGGTGATTTTCTCAAGTCACCAGGAGTGGAGGCAGCGTTCTGATTACAGGGTCACTGCTAAGCGGATGTGATTCTGAAGCCAGCTGCAGGCTCAGAGGTTTTCAATTTCTCTTGCTTCCTGGAATGGCTAAGGCAGCAGCTGCTTTTGAGGGTCAGTTCTGCATAATTACTCTGAGAGGTTCAGGCACACCAGCTCAGACCTGGTCTCCTGGTTTCAAATATTTTTGCTTAAAATCATGACATTGTTTTCCATTATCTGCAACTGTACTCTGGTTGGTGAAGACAGTAATAAATATAATTCACCATATGAATGTGTCTTAAAAGAAAAGAACATAGTATTGTCTATAAATGCTAAAAAGCATTTTTTTCAGACAGTGTCTGTGTGAGCAATAATCAAGTAGCAAAGATAAAATAAATACAAATTATGCACTTAGCAGTCACTTATTTAAACAATGGGACTTCCCAGATGGCACAGTGATAAAGAAGCTCACAGCCAATGCAGGAGATGCAGGTTCGATCCCTGGTCCAGAAAGATACCCTGGAGGGAGAAATGACAACCCACTCCAGTAGTCTTGCCTGGAAAATTCCATAGACAGCAGTGCCTGTCAGGCTGCAGTCCATGAGGTCACAAAGAGTCAGACATGATGAGCTACTGAGCACTCATGCACACATATAAACAATGCTTTTTTACATGTTTAACAAAAATAATTTAAATGAAGAAAAAATTGTAATTCTGCTAAACACACACTTAATAATTAAGTAAATAGAAAACCATTGTACTTGCTGAAGGCTTGTCATTTATAAATTTTATTACTTTTAAGTGCTCCTGGATTTTCTAATTGTTTGTGGTAGTATATTTTAAAGTTGAATTTCTAACTCTCTACCAAAATTATTTTCAGTTTGACACATTTTAACCTGAAAAATAGACCACAAAAATGCTAAAATTAAGGATGACTGAACTGATATATTACCTTGAAGTAGACAAAGTATTCTATGTAAGACCCAGAATTCATAGGTTTAAATTCAAATAATAACAAAAATAACCACAAAAAATCTTTGAACTCTGCATGTTAAAAGCATCACAAAATCAAAATATAAATGAGAAACTAGAGAATAAATTTTGCAGCATGTATTTTACTAAGACTCTGTAAAAGTACTATACAAACTAGTACAATTAATAAATGGGAAATTTAGTTTATTTATTCAACTAAATAAATTTTTAAAAATTAAAATATACTAAAAATACTCCTAATTAAAGACATTGATACAAAAGTAAATGAGATAAACTTTTTCATTTATTCAACTGCAAAAACTCTGAATTTTATAATATTGTTACTGAAAAGATGAGGAATTATTTCTCTTCAGAAGCAATTAAAAAGCTTAGTGCTTAGATTCAGCAATTCAAGTTTCTTTATTTGTTCCTGGAAGAGTTGGCCATGTTACTGGAACTAGAATGTTCACCATAGCTTTGTTTATGATATCACAAATAACAGAAAAGAAGAAATAAATAAAATAAATGTATAAAATAAAATAAATGTATTTTAAAATCTAAATAAATATTACAATAAACTATTTTATAGCCCTGAAAATATATCAAGAGTATATATATATATATATATATATTATATATATATATATATATATATATATATATGTAAGCTAAGTTGCTTCAGTTGTGTCCAACTGTGTAACTCTTGCCTGGAAAATCCCATGGACGGAGGAGCCTGGTAGGCTGCAGTCCATGGGGTTGCTAAGTCAGACATGACTGAGCGACTTCATTTTCACTTTTCACTTTCATGCGTTGGAGAAGGAAATGGCAACCCATTCCAGTGTTCTTGCCTGAAGAATCCCAGGGATGGGGGAGCCTGGTGGGCTGCCGTCTATGGGGTTGGACAGAGTCGGACACGACTGAAGCGACTTAGCAGTAGCAGCAGCATGAACTGTATCCCACCAGGCTCCTCTGTCCATGGGATTTTCTAGGCGAAAATACTGGAGTGGGTTGCTATGCCCTCCTTCAGAGTACCTTCCTGACCCAGAGATCGAACCCATGCCTCTTATTTCTCCTGCATTGGCAGGCAGGTTCTTTACTGCTAGTGCCACCCAGAAAGTATATATGTACATATGCTTTATGGAAAAAAAATCTTTAAAATGTATTGTTGAGTACAGTAAGCAAAGATGTACACTATTATCTGTTGCATAATATGAACAATTATCTGTATATTCATAAGCAACTGTACATTGGTGCATGCACAAAAAATTGTCCTGGAAGAACCACATGAGCCTGTTGTCATGGTGACTTTAAACACTGGGATGTGGAAGGTGGAGAAGGACACATTGTTTCACTACTTGTATTTTTCTACATTATTTGAATTTTCCAAACTTGACCATGACATGTTTTAATTAGAAAGTGTATCCACATGGATTACATAAATTGTGTGATCATAGGCATTTTTACCTTTTCTGTTTTATACATAGTTTAAAGAGTCTAGTTAGTGGGTATAATGGATCAGATGTATCCCACCTTTCTTGAAAATCTACTAGGTAACTATGAAAGAGCTTTTCATGAATTTTATCCTTAATCCGCTCCACAGTGATGTGAATCACAGGAGACTGACGCTGCCTCTCCTTATGTGAGGCTTCAGAGACTCAGAAGCGTCACCAGGACTTGGCTAACGCCACCCGCAAGGTAGGAGATGGAGAAAGGATTTCAACACGTACGTTCTCTCATGTTGTGTGCCTTCCACACAGATTCCGCTTCCTGTTGATCATGACAAGGATACATTTCCTTCACACAATACATTTCTTACATTAAAAAGCATTTTAATTTCAAGTATGAATGCGTGCTTAACTTTTGCCCTTGAATAAAATTGGAAGCTAATATGCTGAGGTGATATGCGTCAGTAAAAAACAATAATCTATTATTACGGTGTGAGTAGGTGTGATATCTTCTCGCTAAAGACTTGCTATGCGTAAGCACCAGGAGATGAACTTGACATTTGATACTGATACAGTCGCAAAGGGAAGACCCTGGATTGTTCTTAAGGAAAACTTTTGTGCCTTTCTTAAAGTTCGAAGAGCTTTATTTTCCTAAAATGGAAGTATAGAATTGGTCCTTGTCAAAAGGGAGCAACACAGGGCCCTAGTGATTCACACCTCCTGTGTGTGGAATTAAAGTGATGCTTTAATTTGAACCTACATCTGAATTTTGTCATAGAAGTCATTGGTATTTTAAAACATTCTTTTATCTCCCACCGAAGAACTTTGGGGAAAGGGTGACAGATTCTTGCTTGGATCCAGGGCATTAGAGTGGGCTGAGAGCTGGAGCCCCAGAGGCTGCTTTTGTCTCATAAGCAGTTATTTCCATTTTAGTGTGTTTATAGCCACAACTCTGATGTTGGAGGATTTACCTGGGCTTGACTGAAAGTTTACTGAAGAGAATGCAGACTAGGTATTTCTTGCCTTACTTGTCTCTGTTCTCCTTGATCTCAGGTTTATCTTCTCTGCTCACCACAGTATCAGACCAAATGTCACCTCTTCCAAGAAAGAGGTCTTTTCCTCACTTGGCAGAAACAGGCAGAGGAATCAGAAACTGGTCTCTATAAATGCAACTCAGGGACCTTCCCAACACAGGCTTTTCCTATGCTCTGTTGATCAGAAGCCCCTGGTCCCTCCTGCAGCACCTCCTACATCTGGGCTGAGTCCTTAGCCTGGCAAGTCAAACTCTCTCCATGGAAGCCTGCCTTGTTCTTTATATGCCCTGTTTCTGATACCCACTCCCTTCCTTGGCCTTCAAACACCTCGCTAGATCCCCTCACACCTAAGTGCATGGAAAAGCCTCCTTCACTTGTATAACTCGCATATCCCTCAGGGCACCTTCCTTTTTCATTCCTTCAATTAATTACAGTAAAATGATTTTTATAGGTTTATATTATGAGTCATCAGTCACCACTTAACAGTAACATATAATCTCTCCCCTTGGGAAGTTCTAGTCCAATTTCCCTGTGGCGGTTCACAACACATTCATCACTAGACCATGTCCTATGGTTACCTGCATCAGTATCACTTCTGTAATTTACTACACACTCCTTTTATGTCTGAATCTCCCCCTCTGAGAACTTACACATGGCTAAAAAAAAAATTCATTCATTGGAAGTGACTGATAGGAAATATAGGAGCTCTTTGTGTTTGCTGAGGATTTCTGCATACGGAAGGCACTCATATATGGCCCAGTTTTTCTGAGATTTTTTTTCTCAATTTCAGAAATTATGTCTCATTGCCACATCATATGTCTTGACTTCTAGATGCAAATTAGAGTGTGACATGAGTGTATTATATTTGTCTTCATATAAAACATACTGTTCAGCATGGAAGTATTATTTCTACTCTGAACTCATAACAACTGTTGATTTATTTTTTTCCTAAATATTTTGTGATTTGTAGTTGCTCCAACCCACATGCAGGTAAACACACAAATATACAATTTGGATGTCAGTGTTGTAACATCTGTGGAAAAGGCCAAGAGAAGTCCAACTTATCTTTGTGACTATCTCAAAGGTCTTTGCTGCCATCCCTTCTTATCTGCAGATATGTAGCTCTTTCTGTGATGCATGCCTCATGTACCTGGGAACACATCTTTCCAACTGCTGGCACACAGTTCTCAGAACCAGGAAGAAAAGAAAGGCCTAGATTACTAGAATTAAAATAACAGCTTCATTTAAAGCTTTTCTAAAGTCAAACATCTGAGCATCCTCCAGAACCCAAGAAGTGATGGAGATCAATCTCTTGTCCCATTCTGTGGGTTGTCTTTTCATTTTGTTTTTGCTTTCTTTTGCTGTGTAAAAGCTTTTAAGTTTAATTAGGTCCCATTTACTTTTGTTTTTATTTTCACTACTCTAGGAAGTGGGTCAGAAAAGGTCTTGCTGCAATTTTTTTTTTTTACTTTACAATATTATATTGGTTTTGCCATACATCAACATGAATCCCCCACAGTTATGGGGGGATGTGTTCCCCATCCTGAACCCTCCTTCCTCCTCCCTCCCCGTACCATCCCTCTGGGTCATCTCAGTGCACCAGCCCCGAGCATCCTGTATCCTGCATCGAACCTGGACTGGCAATTCATTTCATATATGATATTATACATGTTTCAATGCCATTCTCCCAAGTCATCCCACCCTCGCCCTCTCCCACAGAGTCCAAAAGACTGTTCTATACCTCTGTGTCTCTTTTGCTATCTCGCATACAGGGTTATCATTACCATCTTTCTAAATTCCATATATATGCGTTAGTATACTGTATTGGTGTTTTTCTTTCTGGCTTACTTCACTCTGTATAATCGGGTCCAGTTTCATCCACCTCATTAGAATGGATTCAAATGTATTCTTTTTAATGGCTGAGTAATACTCCATTGTGTATATGTACCACAGCTTTCTTATCCATTCATCTGCTGATGGACATCTAGGTTGCTTCCATGTCCTGGCTCTTACAAACAGTGCTGTGATGAACATTGGGGTACACGTGTCTCTTTCAATTCTGGTTTCCTCAGTGTGTATGCCCAGCAGTGGGATTGCTGGGGCATAAGGCAGTTCTATTTGCAGTTTTTTAAGGAATCTCTGCACTGTTCTCCATAGTGGCTGTACTAGTTTGCATTTCCACCAATAGTGTAAGAGAGTTCCATTTTCTCCACACCCTCTCCAACATTTATTGCTTGTAGACTTTTGGACTGCAGCCATTCTGACTGGTGTGAAATGGTACCTCATTGTGGTTTTGATTTGCATTTCTCTGATAATGAGTGATGTTGAGCATCTTTTCATGTGTTTGTTAGCCATCTGTATGTCTTCTTTGGAAAATGTCTATTTAGTTCTTTAGGCCATTTTTTGATTGGGTCATTTATTTTTCTGGAATCTTGCTGCAATTTATGTCAAAAAGTGTTCTGCCTGTTTTCCTCTAAAAGATTTATAGTATCTGGCCTTACATGTAGGTCTTATTATTATTTTTTTTATGATCGGGAGAACAGATTTTATTTCTTTTTTTCTTTTTTTAATTTAAATTTATTTATTTTCATTGGAGGCTAATTACTTTACAATATTGTATTGGGTCTGCCACACATCAACATGAATTCACCATGGGTGTACGCATGTTCCCCATCCTGAACCCCCCTCCAGTCTTTAATTCATTTTGAGTTTATTTTTGTGTATGGTGTCAGGAGTGTTCTAATTTCATTCTTTTAGCTGTAACTATCCAGTTTTCCCAGAAGCGGTTGTGGAAGAGACTGTCTTTTCTTCATTGTATATTCCTGACTTCTTTGTCATAGATTAGGTGGCCATAAGTACTTGGTTTTATCTCTCTTTTCTACCCTGCTCTGTTGATCTATATTTCTGTTTTGGGGGCTAGTATCATACTGTTTTGTTTACTGTAGCTTTGCAGTATAGTCTGAAGTCATTGCAGCACTATGTACTGCAAGAGCCAAGGATGGAAGTAACCTAAATGTCCATCAGCAGAAGAATGGATCAAGAAGATGTGTTACATATATACAATGGAACATGACTCGGCCACAGAAAGGATCAAAATAGTCCCATTTTCAGAGACATGGATGGACCTAGAGATTGTCATACAGAGTGAAGTAAGTCAGAAAGAGAAACACAAATATCATAGAATATTGCTTCTTTGTGGAATCCAGAATAATGGTACAGATGAACTTTTTCAAAGCAGAAACAGAGACACAGATGTAGAGAACAAACTTATGGTTACCAGGGCGATAGGGGCAGGGCAGATGAATTGGAAGATTGGGATTGACATATATACACTATTGATACTATATAAAGTAGGTAACTAAAAAAAAAAAAAAAGAATAGAATAGATAACCAGTGAGAACCTACTTTATAGCACAGGGAACTCTGCTGAATGCTCTGTGGTGACCTAAATGGTAGGGAAATCTGAAAAAGAGGGAATATATGTATATGTATAACTGATTTACTTTGCTGTATGGCAGAACTAACACAACATTGTAAAGCAACTCTACTCTAATAAATTAAAAAAAAAAACACACATTATGCCATGAGGCAAAAAAAAAAAAAAAAAAAAAGACATGATAGAATTATTTTTCTCCCAAATTTCAAAATTACAAACTTGTTACTGTTGAATACTTCCCACAAATTAGTGTCTTAAAACAAAACATCTTCTGCTAAATACGGAAGTGGGTACATTTCAATATTCCTTTTTCCCTCTCCCAAGTTCTTTCCCTTGTTGCTTCTTGCCACTGCTATTCCTCCAGTCCCCCACTTCCAGCTCTTTCTTTCCAACACTGCAGCACTGAAGCAGCACAATTTTAAAGTAGAATTTAGGACCTGACACAGAGGAAGGGATCTGGCTAACTCTGCAGAGAGAATCTAATTAGGGAGATAGGATTTGAAGAGCTGGAGTTTTTCTGGGACACCTGGCTCACCCTTCTGTGTAATGGAAGTTGTCACTGGCCCTTTGCTGGCAGCTGAGGCATCAGGATGTGGGTGTCACTTCTCATCTGAATTAAATGCTGCCTCCAGCATGACATTTCAGGCAAACAGGAACTGCTGGGTCCTCAGGCACTGGGATCTTTACCTGAAGTCCCTTTCAACTTGGAGACACTGTAATTTTGCAGAGGGAGAGAGCTGTCAGCACAGGATAAGGGAGAACTTTCTAAAACTCAGAACTACAGGTCACTAGACAGACTGTTCGGTTCCACTACTGGCCAAATTCAGCAGAGATATGACTTGCTGATCAGATGAATGGAGGGTCCACCTCAGAGCCACAGGACTTACTAAGTTAAAGCTTTCAGCCTCAGTCTCACACCCATAAAATGGTGGATATGATATTGATTCATTTACATATTCATTCACTGTTACTTTATTGGGAATCCACTGTGTGCCAGGCAATCTTCTGGGGATGGAGATACAATGATTAATGAAAGAGGTGAAGTCTTTGTCCTTATGGAGCATCTATTTTAATGAGAAAAGAAAGAAAACAAGCCAATTAAGGACTGGCTATCATGTGATACTACAGTTATAAACGGATGGAGAATGCTGCTGGAAATGTTGTCAAACCTATGGAATCAAATAAAATTGAATGATTAAAAAATTTTTATCTTTAGTTGAACCATAGTTGATTTACAATGTGTTAGTTTCAGGTGTATACTGAAGTGATTCAGTTATACATATACATGTCTCTATTCTTGTTGAAATTCTTTTCCCATTTAGGTTATTACATAAGCTCATTCTCTAAGTCTGTGAGTGTATTTCTATCTTATAAATAAGTTCATTTTTATCGTTTCTTTCTAGATTCTTATATAAGTGACATCATATGATATTTCTTTTTCCCTGACTTACTTTACTCAGTATGACAATCTGTGGGTCCATCCATGTTTTTGAAAAAGGCATTATTTCATTCTTCTTAATGGCTGAGTACTGTTCCATTGCATTTATGCACCACTTCTTCTTCATCATTTAGGTTATTATAGAATATTGAGCATCATTCTCTATGCTATACAGTAGGTCCTTACTGATTAAAAATTGAATAATATGAGTGAAAAAGAAACACCTGGAGTAACAGGCACATTTGGCCTTGGAATGCAGAATGAAGCAGGACAAAGGGTAATAGCATTTTGCCAAGAGAACGCAGTGGTCATGGCAAACACCCTCTTCCAACAACACAAGAGAAGACTCTACACATGGACATCACCAGTTGGTCAACACCAAAATCAGATTGATTATATTCTTTCCAGCCAAAGATGGAGAAGCTCTGTATAGTCAGCAAAAACAAGACCTAAATCAAATCCCTTATGATTATACAGTGGAAGTGAAAAATAGATTTAAGGGCCTAGATCTGATAGATAGAGTGCCTGATGAGCTATGGAATGAGGTTCATGACATTGTACAGGAGACAGGGATCAACGCCATCCCCATGGAAAAGAAATGCAAAAAAGCAAAATGGCTGTCTGGGGAGCCCTTACAAATAGCTGTGAAAAGAAGAGAAGCAAAAAGCAAAGTAGAAAAGGAAAGATATAAGCATCTGAATGCAGAGTTCCAAAGAATAGAAGAAGAGATAAGAAAGCCTTCTTCAGTGATCAATGCAAAGAAATAGAGGAAAAGAACAGAATGGGAAAGACTAGAGATCTTTTCAAGAAATTCAGAGATACCAAGGGAACATTTCATGCAAAGATGGGCTCAATAAAGGACAGAAATGGTATGGACCTAACAGAAGCAGAAGATATTAAGAAGAGGTGGCAAGAATACACAGAAGAACTGTACAAAAAAATCTTCACGACCCGGATAATCACGATGGTGTGATCACTCATCTAGAGCCAGACATCCTGGAATGTGAAGTCAAATGGGCCTTAGAAAGCATCACTAAGAACAAAGCTAGTGGAGGTGATGGAATTCCAGTTGAGCCATTTCAAATCGTGAAAGATGATGCTGTGAAAGTGCTGTACTCAATATGCCAGCAAATGTGGAAAACTCAGCAGTGGTCACAGGACTGGAAAAGGTCAGTTTTCTTCCCAGTCCCAAAGAAAGGCAATGCAAAAGAATGCTCGAACTACCACACAATTGCACTCATCTCACATGCTAGTAACGTAATGCTCAAAATTCTCCAAGCCAGGCTTCAGCAATACATGAACCGTGAACTCCCTGATGTTCAAGCTGGTTTTAGAAAAGGCAGAGGAACCAGAGATCAAATTGCCAACATCCACTGGCTCATGGAAAAAGCCAGAGAGTTCCAGAAAAACGTCTATTTCTGCTTTATTGACTATGCCAAAGCCTTTGACTGTGTGGATCACAGTAAACTGTGGAAAATTCTGAAAGAGATGGGAATACCAGACCACCTGACCTGCCTCTTGAGACCTCTATATGCAGGTCAGGAAGCAACAGTTAGAACTGGACATGGAACAACAATTAGGAAAAGGAGTACATCAAGGCTGTATATCGTCACCCTGCTTGTTTAACTTATATGCAGAATACATCATGAGAAACGCTGGGCTGGAAGAAGCACAAGCTGGAATCAAGATTGCTAGGAGAAATATCAATAAACTCAGATATGCAGATGACACCACCCTTATGGCAGAAAGTGAAGAGGAACTCAAAAGCCTCTTGATGAAAGTGAAAGAGGAGAGTGAAAAAGTTGGCTTAAAGCTCAACATTCAGAAAACGAAGATCATGGCATCTGGTTCCATCACTTCATGGGAAATAGATGGGGAAACAGTGGAAACAGTGTCAGACTTTATTTTTGGGGCTCCAAAATCACTACAGATGGTGACTGCAGCCATGAAATTAAAAGATGCTTACTCCTTGGAAGAAAAGTTATGACCAACCTACATAGCATATTCAAAAGCAGAGATATTACTTTGCCAACAAAGGTCCATCTAGTCAAGGCTATGGTTTTTCCAGTAGTCATATATGGATGTGAGAGTTGGACTGTGAAGAAAACTGTGGGCCCAAGAATTGATGCTTTTGAACTGTGGTGTTGGAGAAGACTCTTGAGAGTCCCTTGGGGTGCAAGAAGATCCAACCAGTCCATCCTAAAGGAGATCAGCCCTGGGTATTTATTGGAAGGAATGATGCTAAAGCTGAAACTCCAGTACTTTGGCCACCTCATGTGAAGCGTTAACTCATTGGAAGACTGATGCTGGGAGGGATTGGGAGCAGGAGGAAAAGGGGACAACAGAGGATGAGATGGCTGGATGGCATTACCGACTCGAAGGACGTGAGTCTGAGTGAACTCTGGGAGATGGTGATGGACAGGCAGGCCTGGCGTGCTGCGATTCATGCGATCGCAGAGAGTCAGACATGATTGAGCAACTGAATTGAACTGAGGAGAGTATAATGGACTGCTATTTTTAAGTGTTTTCTGGGTTCCTGGCACTATGCAAAGCACTATGCCTTAAATAAACTACCTATCAATAAGGACTAATAGTCTCATTTTATAGGCACAATGGCTGAGACTTCAAGGAGCTGTGTAACTTGAATAACATGCCAGGTAAAGCCAGCTATTTGGAGGTGAAGCTGGCAATGGAATTCAGGTATAAATGTTGGGCTTACAGGAGGTCCCTAGTTAATTATATTGTTATTGATGAAATTCATTTTATTAATATGCTGTTGAGCTATTATGAAGGTTGTGTGAAATTAAAATGTTATGTGTTTAACACATATTGCCTATGGTGTAAAGCTAGAGGCTATGATGCTTGTGAGGAAACAGGACACTGCCTTTGCCTTGCTCGAGCTGTCTGTCTAGTTTGGGGAGTTCTGCCTCAGGAAACAATAACGGAACACAGAACATGATTCCAGTAGATATCAGTTCTCGAGAGCAGAAGTCACCATCATTATTGACAGTAAGGGATGAAAGGAGGAAGGTAGCCGTGGGGTTTCTTTTGGTCCGGAAAGATGTCTGGATGTGAGTGAGGTCTTGAGAATGATAAATATGCAAGGGGCTGGAGGAAAGGAAAGAATAAAACCAATGTGATGGCTTGTTTGCAAAAATTAATGAAGCTTTAAAAGGAAAAAACAAAAGACAACAAACCTGCCAAGTGTCCATCAACAGGACAATGGCTAAACAAATGGTAGCATATTTGCCCAATGGGATATTATTCAGTGATTTAAAATATATATATATAAGCTACTGACACAAACAACAACATTGATGAATCTTGAATGCATTTTGATGAGTAAAAGAAGCTATCCACAAAGGGTATGAACTGTATGATTCCATCTGCATGAAATTCAGAATGAGGCAAACTAATCTATGGAGACAAAAGTTAGCAAAGTGATTCACTCTTGGGTTGTGGAGGGGATTAATTGGAAATGGGAATTAGAGAACATATTGGGATAATGGAAATGCTCTACATCTGGAACTGGGTGAGAGCTACATAGGTGTATGCATGCATAAAATGTCTTTGAGTTTCACATCTCAGATGGTATATTTTACTGTACGTAAATTAAACCTTAATAAATCAAACACAATAGAGGAAAAAAAAGATGAGAGTGGGGATACTCCAGAGAGCAGAGATTGGCTCATTTAACTAAGACAGAAATTGACAAAAAAGCATTTTAAAAGAAAAAAAAGTTTGGAGTTAGTTTCCAGGAGGCTATGAGTAAAAAAAAAAAAACAAAAACCAGCAATTATGATCTGTTCTATGAACAATATTAATAAATTAGCCTCTGGAGGTTTTGAGTAAAAAACTAATAAATGATGTATGTTAAAACATAAATTTCTAGGTCCCACTGCAGAGGTCTTGGTTAGGACCTAGCAGTTTTCATCTCTTACCAGTTCCTAGGTTGATGCCTATACTCCTTGTCTCGAAACCACATTGTAAGGACTCTAGTCTGCTTCTCAGGCACCTCAGGGGTGGAGGTTGAAAGAAAGACAAAGTGATGGAGTTAAAGGCTTCAGAGACAATGAGCTTGAAGCCAAGTTGTGTTTTGAAGGCAGCCATATGGAGGCTACATGAGAGGAGGGCTGGGCGAGACAGAAGCTATCCAAGGAGGAGGCTTTTGTTGTAATTTAGGAGAGATGTGCAAAGTCTAAACCAGAGTGGTGTCGAAGGAGGAGGAGATGAAGGGATTAATTCAGAGTGATTCAGGAGTTAGAATTTGGTAATTTGGGACTGCATGTTGGGAATAAAGGTAAGAGAGGAGTCTTAAATGTCTTAGAATTTGTAGTTTGGTAATAAGGTGAATGATAGTATCATTTGTATATGAAACAGGGTAGGAGAATGATAAGAAGGTTAGTCAGGATGTGTATGAGCGCTGCAAAGGGGTCATTGTCAGCCCCAAGTTCCTGCACACAGACCAGAGATTCACCAGAGCTGAGAGGATTGATACCCGCAAGATTCATGTGGGCTCAATGGAGAATGATTTCTGCCAGAACTAAGACCAAATAGGAAGGTCAGGGTGGCGTGTTCTCAAAGTGGGATTGATTTTATTTTCAGAGTGTGTAGTCTTCTTAAGGAGTTTTAGAAAGATTTTTGAACTTAAGTAAATAAATAATAGCAAGGTCTGGTGCAGCTATGAAAGGGTGATAGAGAGGCAACTGTATCAGCAGCAGCTGAAAATTCATAAGGATAAAATAGCAAAGTCATGAATAAGTCAGGAGCACACACATGTACATGTAAGACAGAAATGGAGACCAAAAAAAAGACAGTTCTTTAAATAGTCTTAAGTTATATCTCAGAGAAATAGTAGCAGTTTAAAATGTAAATATATATATATATATATATATCCACACACACACACACACACACACACACACACATATAAAGAGATAAAGGCTGAAAAGAAATAGGTTAATAATACATAAACAGTGAATCCATGAGTTAGGTTTATGGGCTATACTTATTTTCTTATGTAAACCTTGATTTTCTCAATTTTCTACAATCAACATGTTATACTTTAAAGTCATGAAGGAAAATTATTTAATTGCTTTTTGAAAATCTGTTTCTGTCTGAATAATGAAAGAGGAAAAGCATGATAGGATTCTCCAGAGAAAGGATTAGAGTTTGGCTTCCTGGTTCTCTTCTCTCTGCATCCCAAGACAGATCTTGGCAGTCCCACAAAGAAACATCCATATCTCTCAGTGCTCACTGACTGGCAGCCAGCCGCCCCCTGAGTGTTGCAGCCTCACAGGCGATTTGATCCATTCTCATTGAGCAGCCTGGGGCGAGGAGGCGATATTCAGAAAAACTTAACATTGAAACCAGTTCGAAGTACAAAGAAAAATGGTTAGTGATGCATAACAGCCTCAGCTACTGCTCACCCCACCTACAGCTGCTGGGGATCCGAGATGCCCTGGCAAATTCCCTTGGGAGCTACGGGCCTGCTTCACCCTGCCCAGGTCTCTGAGGATCCAGCAAAAAACGGCCCAGGGCAACAGTCATGGAAGCCAGTAATAAGCAGAAAATTTAAACAAGAAGCAAGACATGTACCATGGCTTCTTTCTAAGATGTAAAAGAGGTCTGACTTTAAGGTCCATTCTTTGTATGAGACAGAGCTTTCATGGGAAAAGGAAAGCAAATGCAGATTTTGCTCCCATGTTCCGCCAATCCTAGTGTTTTCTTTTCATCACTCCCTTTGCTGGTCCGTTAGTTCTGATTCTATGGCTCTGAGAAAGGCAAACATTGGAGCTCAATGGAGCAAGGCTTCCCTTAATGATCCATGTTCTCTGCCTCGCTGCTGTTTGGAAAGACTCTAGTCCTGACCCTGTCTCTTGGGAACCACTGGTCAATTGCTACCAGAAATATGCACATTCTAATCTCCTCCTTTCCTCTCTGTCTTCCACCATCTCCCAAAAATGACCCACAGACTTTCTAAACCTTTATTCATCTGCATTGGATGATTCTTAGTTAGGTCAACACAGAAATCACCTTCAGCCTCTATTTAAACTCTCGTTTCTTTATATTGTACATTCTATAGAAAACACGCAGTGGCCCACTTGTTTCTCTCCTTCAACACCATCATCATATCTGTGAACACACAACAATGGGGAACTGATGTGGGAAGTTTCTGTCTGTTGCTCCAAGAATGTAACATCTTTCTAAATTCCTGTGGGGCTCAAGATCAGCTTTTTTATTCTAACAGGTTCTCTGTCATTGGGTAGGCTTGAAGGGGAGGTGTTACTGAAAGAAAAAGGGAGCTGTGTCTATAGCCTTTGATGGGAGGAATCCTGCTAATATCAATTCACAGAGCAGCAGGAAGGGATCCATGGGAATAAATATTACTTCATCGCTTCTTCATCCTCCTTCTAAAGCCTACTGCCCACTGGCCTAAACCAGGACCTGCAGGGATTGCACTGCATATTTGTACTCACACACATGAAAGTGTATGTGTAAATCTAAATAATTTTAGTTTATGTGTATAGGATTATTATTGGGCTTCCCTGGGGGCTCAGATAGTAAAGTGCCTGTCTGCAATGTGGGAGACCCAGGTTCAATCCCTGGTTGGGAAGATCCCCTGGGGAAGGAAATGGCAGCTCACTCCAGTATTCTTGCCTGGAAAATCCCATGGATGGAAGAGCTTGGTAGGTTACAGTCTATGGGGTCACAAAGAGTCAGACACGACTGAGTGACTTCACTTTCACTTTCTTTCACGATCATTATTTTTTTCTTCAACTCGCTTTCTCCTCTTAATAGTATATAAGCCAAATCTCCATGATCTCCACTAAAATTAAAAATGGGCCGAGCAGTCAGTACTGATAATCAATCTGTAAGCAAAGGTTTATTTCTATAATATTACAAGAGTCAAGCATCAGAGTAAAGATAGATCATTCCCTTTGTTAGGTCTGTGTTTTGTCTGAGGTTATCAAATCAGATAAATAAAGAAGGTTTTAAAGTATCTTAAATCCTAAGCATGTTGCAAAATATTAAAGTTATTCTGCAACAGACATTTTCCCAGGTGAAATAAGGAAAGGAGACCTTTCCTGGCTAAAAAGGTCATTAGTTAGTCTCATATAAGCACTTTACTGAAAACAAGGAAAAATAAGTATTTCTGAGCCGACTTACATAGCTCCATCACTTCTGAAGAGGTTGCTGGAGGAGGTCATGGGCGGGACAAGACCACTGGTTGAACCGAGGGGCGACTTGTGTCATAGAGGATCCTCACCCCACCCTCCATCCTTGGAATGTGCGTTCTGCCCACCCTGGTTCTCGCGGCTTATCCAGGATGAGCCTTGAGAGTCACTTGCTGTGGAGATCCTCTGGACTGAATAGCGACTGAACCCCATTCTCCTCTTTCTGTCACCCAAGCCCAACCTCCTAAGTGCCTCTGCTTGTTGAAAACACCAGCTACTCACCTGGAGTGGCCTCTTCCTTAAATCTCTCCCTGCCCTCCTGGGACGGGGCCTGCAGGCTTCAGATTCCACCCTGGGAATTCCTGAGTCTGAGTACCAGTAAGGTGGCACTAGTGGTAAAGAACGTGCTTGCCAATGCAGGAGATATGAGAGAGATGGGTTCGATCCCTGGGTCGGGAAGATCCCCTGGAGGAGGGCATGGCAACTCACTCCAGTATTCTTGCCCGGAGAATCCCATGGACAGAGGAGACTGGTGGGTTACAGTCTATGGAGTCGCAAAGAGTTGGACATGACTCAAGTGACTTAGCACGGATGCACAAGGCTACTTAAGGTGGGAAAAGAAGTTACCTTTATCTATCCAAGAGTAATTTGAAAATGGGTTAGGATTTTAAATGTTTTTTGGGGGAGACTGAGGAATCACATTCTAAATACTTTACTTCTTATCTATGTTCCACCTCAATGACTTATTGTGGTATCACAGTCTTTTAAATGACTGGATATTATTCCATATAAGCTCTGTACCAAAAATTGATTCACCACTAATATATTGAAGGGAATTTACATTGATTCCAATTTCTTTTTTCTTTTTTTAAAATGGAGTGTAGTTGATTTACAATGGTGTGTTAGTTTCTGAAAGGTGAATCAGTTATACACATACATACGCACGGTAAGTCGCTTCAGTGATGTCTGTTTGTGACCCTATGGACTGTAGCCCCCAGACTCCTCTTGTGCATGGGATTTCCCAGGCGAGAATACTGGAGCGGGTTGTCATGCCCTTCTCCAGGGGATCTTCCTGACCCAAGGATTGAACTCATGTCTCTTAAGTCTGCTGCATTTGCAGGCGGTTTCTTTACTACTAGCACCACCTGGGAAGCCCCTAAACACACACACACACACACACACACACATACACACACACACACATATATATTCTCTCTCTTTTTTAGATTTTTTTCCCATATAGTCTTTTGCAAAATATTGAGTAGAGTTCCCTGTTCTATACAGTAGGTCACTATCAAAATGTTTACTTTATGTATCAGTTGCGTTCAGTTGCTCAGTCATGTCCGAGTCTTTGCGACCCCATGAATCACAGCACACCTGGCCTCCCTGTCCATCACCAACTCCCGGAGTTCACTCAGACTCATGTCCATCAAGTCCGTGATGCCATGCAGCCATCTCATCCTCTGTCGTCCCCTTCTCCTCCTGCCCCCAATCCCTCCCAGCATCAGAGTCGTTTCCAATGAGTCAACTCTTCGCATGAGGTGGCCAAAGTACTGGAGTTTCAGCTTTACCATCATTCCTTCCAAAGAAATCCCAGGGCTGATCTCCTTCAGAATGGACTGGTTGCATCTCCTTGCAGTCCAAGGGACTCTCAAGAGTCTTCTCCAACACCACAGTTCAAAAGCATCAATTCTTTGGTGCTCAGCCTTCTTCACAGTCCAACTCTCACAACCGTACATGACCACAGGAAAAACCATACCCTTGACTAGATGGACCTTAGTCAGCAAAGTAATATCTCTGCTTTTGAATATGCTATCTAGGTTGGTCATAACTTTTCTTCCAAGGAGTAAGCATCTTTTAATTTCATGGCTGCAGTCACCATCTGCAGTGATTTTGGAGCCCCCAAAAATAAAGTCTGACACTGTTTCCACATCTATTTCCCATGAAGTGATGGGACCGGATGTCATGATCTTCGTTTTCTGAATGTTGAGCTTTAAGCCAACTTTTTCACTCTCCTCTTTCACTTTCATCAAGGGGCTTTTGAGTTCCTCTTCACTTTCTGCCATCAGGGTCATCTGCATATCTGAGGTTACTGATATTTCTCCCAGCAATCTTGATTCCAGCTTGTGCTTCTTCCAGTCCAGTGTTTCTCATGATGTACTCTGCATATAAGTTAAATAAGCAGGATGACAATATACAGCCTTGACATACTCCTTTTCCCATTTGAAACCAGTCTGTTGTTCCATGTCCAGTTCTAACTGCTGCTTCCTGACCTGCATATAGAGGTCTCAAGAGGCAGGTCAGGTGGTCTGGTATTCCCATCTCTTTCAAGATTTTCCACAGTTTATTGTGATCCACATAGTCAAAGGCTTCGGCATAGTCAATAAAGCAGAAATAGATGTTCTTCTGGAACTCTCTAGCTTTTTTGATGATCCAGCAGATGTTGTCAATTTGATCTCTGGTTCCTCTGCCTTTTCTAAAACCAGCTTGAACATCAGGAAGTTCACGGTTCATGTATTGCTGAAGCCTGGCTTGGAGATTTTTGAACATTACTTTACTAGCATGTGAGATGAGTGCAATTGTGTGGTAGTTTGAGCATTCCTTTCATTTCCTTTCTTTGGGATTGGAATGAAAACTGACCTTTTCCAGTCCTGTGGCCACTGCTGAGTTTTCCAAATTTGCTGGCATATTGAGTGCAGCACTTTCACAGCATCATCTTTCAGGATTTGAAGCAGCTCAACTGGAATTCCATCACCTCCATTAGCTTTGTTCGTAGTGATGCTTTCTAAGGCCCATTTGACTTCACATTCCAGGATGTCTGGCTCTAGATGAGTGATCACACCATCGTGATTATCCAGGTCGTGAAGATCTTTTTTGTACAGTTCTTCTGTGTATTCTTGCCGCCTCTTCTTAATATCTTCTGCTTCTGTTAGGTCCATACCATTTCTGTCCTTTATTGAGCCCATATTTGCATGAAATGTTCCCTTGGTATCTCTAATTTTCTTGAAGAGATCTCTAGTCTTTCCCATTCTGTTCTTTTCCTCTATTTCTTTGCATTGATCACCGAAGAAGGCTTTCTTATCTCTTCTTCTATTCTTTGGAACTCTGCATTCATATGCTTATATCTTTCCTTTTCTCCTTTGCTTTTTGCTTCTCTTCTTTTCACAGCTATTTCTAAGGGCTCCCCAGACAGCCATTTTGCTTTTTTGCACATCTTTTCCATGGGGATGGTGTTGATCCCTGTCTCCTGTACAGTGTCACAAACCTCATTCCATAATTCATCAGGCACTCTATCAGATCTAGGCCCTTAAATCTATTTTTCACTTCCACTGTATAATCATAATGAAGTGAAGTCGCTCAGTTGTGTCCGACTCTTTGCGACCCCATGGACTATAGCCTATCAGGCTCCTCCCTCCATGGGATTTTCCAGGCGAGATTACTGGAGTGGGTTGCCATTTCTTTCTCCAGGGGCTCTTCCCGACCCAGGGATAGAACCCAGGTATCCAGCATTCCAGGCAGACGCTTTAACCTCTGAGCCACTAGGTAATCATAAGGAATTTGATTTAGGTCATACCTGAATGGTCTAGTGGTTTTCCCTACTTTCTTCAATTTGAGTCTGAATTTGGTAATAAGTAGTTCATGATCTGAGCCACAGTCAGCTCCCGGTCTTGTTTTTGTTGACTGTATAGAGCTTCTCCATCTGTGGCTGCAAAGAATATAATCAATCTGATTTCAGTGTTGACCATCTGGTGATGTCCATGTGTAGTCTTCTCTTGTGTTGTTGGAAGAGGGTGTTTGCTATGACCAGTGCATTTTCTTGGCAAAACTCTATTAGCCTTTGCCCTGCTTCATTCCGCATTCCAAGGCCAAATTTGCTTGGTACTCCAGGTGTTTCTTGACTTCCTACTTTTGCATTCCAGTCCCCTATAATGAAAAGGACATCTTTTTGGGGTGTTAGTTCTACAAAGTCTTGTAGGTCTTCATAGAACCGTTCAACTTCAGCTTCTTCAGTGTTACTGGTTGGGACATAGGCTTGGATTACTGTGATATTGAATGGTTTGCCTTGGAGACAAACAGATCATTCTGTCGTTTTTGAGATTGTATCCAAGTACTGCATTTTGGACTCTTTTGTTGACCATAATGGCTACTCCATTTTTTCTGAAGGATTCCTGCCCGCAGGAGTAGATATAATGGTCATCTGAGTTAAATTCACCCATTCCAGTCTATTTTAGTTCACTGATTCCTAGAATGTTGATGTTCACTCTTGCCATCTCTTGTTTGACCACTTCCAATTTGCCTTGATCATGGACCTGACATTCCAGGTTCCTATGCAATATTACTCTTCACAGCATCGGACCTTGCTTCTATCACCAGTCACATCCGCAACTGGGTATTGTTTTTGCTTTGGCTCCATCCCTTCATTCTTTCTAGAGTTATTTCTCCACTGATCTCCAGTAGCATATTGGGCACCTAATGACCTGGGAAGTTCCTCTTTCAGTATCCTATCATTTTGCCTTTCATACTGTTCATGGGGTTCTCAAGGCAAGAATACTGCAATGTTTTGCCATTTCCTTCTCCAGTGGACCACATTCTGTTAGACCTCTCCACTATGACCTGGCCGTCTTGGGTTGCCCTGCGGGCATGGCTTAGTTTCATTGAGTTAGACAAGGCTGTGGTCCTAGTGTGATTAGATTGACTAGTTTTCTGTGAGTATGGTTTCAGTGTGTCTGCCCTCTGATGCCCTCTTGCAACACTTACCATCTTACTTGGGTTTCTCTTACCTTGGGCATGGGGTATCTCTTCACGGCTGCTCCAGCAAAGCGCAGCTGCTGCTCCTTACCTTGGATGAAGGGTATCCCCTCACTGCCACCCTTCCTGACCTTCAACATGGGATGGCTCCTCTAGGCCCTCCTGTATAGTCGTGTGTATATGTCAATCCCAATCTCCCAATTTTTCCCTTACCCATTCTCCCACTATAAGCATAAGTTTGTTTTCTATATCTGGAACTCAGTTTCCAGTTCCAATTTCTAAACTGTGCCAACATCATTTTAAAAGTCATACTTTTCTCTGTATAGAAATATATAGAGGAAAATGCATAAAGTATATATGGAGTTCAGTATATTGGGCTTCCCTGGTAACTCAGCTGGTAAAGAATCCACCTGCAATGCAGGAGACCCTGGTTTAATTCCTGGGTTGGGAAGATCCCCTGGAGAAAGGGGTAGGATACCCACGCCAGTATCCGTGAGCTTCCCTGGTGGCTCAGATGGTAAAGAATCCACCTGCAATATGGAAGACCTGCATTTGATCCAGTCTAAGGAATGGAATATGGAGACTGGAAAGGTTTCATCACATTCCCTCCCAAACATTCATCTCTCTCTTCTCCAGAGTTTATAAGTACCATAGTTTCTAACACTGTATATTAGTTTTTCTGTTTTTAAATTCACATAAGTGGAGGGATCTTGTAAGTAATTTCTTAACTTTGTGTTATGTAGCCCATAATATTGGATATATTTATCTTTTCATATGTACTGTGGTTTTGGCATTTTTATTGCTGTGAAGTGTTCCATTGATTTATCATTTGGAATGAGTGGGTATTTGTGTGGTTACTGGTTTGTGGCTATTATAATCAATAATACTTTAGGTATTCTTATTCACATATATTTTTATATATACTAATGCATTTCTACTAAACATTGCCAGTTTATATGTCATGTCCAAATTTAGTTGATAATGGCATTATATTTTCTAAAAATGTTTGAAGCAAATTCTCAGTATTGAGAAGGATGCCATTGGTCCACATTCTCATCAAACTTAAATTATCAAAATTTTTATTTTTAGGTATTTTGGTGAAGGTGAAGTGGTATCTCTTTATTGTTTTATTTTTAACTTTACTGATACTAATATGCTGCTACTAATAACTATACTAATATATTTTCATATAATTAAATATATAGTATATTTAAATGTATTTAACTATACTAATATAGTGTCATATAATTGCTGCCCATTTGGTGAAGTACCTTTCTAAATTCCTTATCATTTTTTGTTAGAGTGTATCACTGGTTTGTAATTGATCTTAAACTTTTTAATTGATTTAGAAGTATTCCTTATATACCTTGTTAGGAACACTTTTTGTGTATGTATATTGAAAATGTATTTTCCCACTTTGTGATTTACTTTTAAATTGCTTTACTGGA
This sequence comes from Ovis canadensis, assembly GCF_042477335.2. Lineage (NCBI taxonomy): Eukaryota > Metazoa > Chordata > Mammalia > Artiodactyla > Bovidae > Ovis > Ovis canadensis. The sequence continues at coordinate 23,532,984 of NC_091263.1, forward strand.
ATATCATGATGAACAAAAGTTGACAGTAAATAAAGGTAGTCCAGTTTTTCCCTGTGGTTGGGATTTTTTATGTTCCTTTAAAAGTCTGTTCACATACAAGGTTGTGATTATATTGTTTTGTATTATACTCCCCCAAATTTACTTTTTATATCTATATATTTATATCTAAAATCCACTGGAAATATATTATTTGTGAGTTATAAAATAGGGAGCAAGACTTTTTCTAGCCACATGAACCATCAGTTTTCTAAGAACCATTGTTGAAAACTGTCCTTTCGTGTGTTGTTCTTGAACGCTGCCGAAATCAACCAAGTCTAGGGTCACGTGTAAGTCTGTTTCGGTACTGTCATTCTATTCACAGGGTCTGGTTTTCTGCCTGCTGCTAATAACATGTCTTCATTACTGTAACTTGGATATTACTTTCACTTTCTTTTTTTGTCCAGGTCTTCTTCAAGAATATCTTCACTATTTTTGGTCCAATAGAATGTTGAATAAAAATGGTGTTGGTAGGGACTTCCATGGTGATCCAGTAGCTGGGACGCCGTGCTTCCAGGGCAGGGGGCAGGGTTGGATTCCTGATTCAGTTAACTATGATCAAGCCAGGAGGCATGGCAAAAAAAAAAAAAAGAAAAGAATGGTGAGGATGAGTGGGCATAGAAGACTTCTTTTTCTGTTATATTGAAATGTTTTAGACTATGCCCATTATATCTAGAGTTTCTCTTCACAGTCATCATTTTATAAATATGCTTTATCAGTTTTCTTCTATTTCTAATTTGCTAAGAGTGCTCTATGATGAATGGATGTTGACTTTTGCAACACTTTTTCTGCATCTCTTGAGCAGTCCTGTAATATTTTCATCTATTCTGTTAACATGGAAAGTTACACCGACATATTTTTTGGATGTTAAACCAAACTTTCATTCCTGAAATAGTTTAAAATTGGTCATGATATATCCCTAGATATAGATATGAATAAAGATAAGGATGCTTTCCAGGTGGGCACAGTGGTAGAGAACCCACCTGCCAGTGCAGGAGAGACAGGAGACGTAGGTTTGATCCCTGGGTCAGGAAGATGTCCTGGAGAAGAAAATGGCAACTCACTGCAGTATTCTTGCCTGGAGAATCCCATGGACAGAGGAGCCTGGTGGGCTACAGTCCAGGGGTTCACAGAGTCAGACATGCCTGATTGACACACACACGCACACACACACATGGATAAGGATATAGATGTAGGTTGATATATACTCTTTTGGCTCTCATTACCTGAGGTTTTTAACATTATTTGTATTTATGTTTATAAAGTACAATTTTCCTTTGTGTAAATGCCTTTGAGAGCTTTGGTATCAAGTTCATGCAGGCCTCATACAACTATCTGGAAAGTATTCCTTCTTTGTCTCTCTACTGGAAGAGTATGTATTAGACTGATTTTGGCTTCTTCTATATATTTTAAGTAAAATTTACTAGTGAAATTACCAGTACCAGAAATATTTTATGAGAAGCTTTTTTAAAAAATCACAGATTAATTTTCTTCAGTAGTCAGAAGATTATTGCATTTTTCACCAGTTTTTGTTCATTTTAATAACTTGCAAATTTCTATGAATTAGTTCATCTAATCTTTTCTCATTATTTTATGCTTTTCTTATCTTCTTGAACATATCATGATGATTTGTAATATTTGTTTTATTACTAGTGTTATTCTACTTCTATAATCTCAGAGATCTTTCTAAGTCTATTTATACTGTTTCTTTCTACTGTAGGTATGGGGATATATTGCTGCTTTTTTGTGCCCAGTAATTTGTTACTGAGTTCTAGACATTCTAAATTTTATATTCTGGGGGTGCTGGAATTTGTTCTGTTCCTTTAAACACTTTCGAACTTTGTTTTGGGACAGTATATTCATTTCTAAACTTGCTTTCAAGCTTTATGTGGTGTCCGGCCTTTATCCTGGTGCTAATTTAAGCCCACTATTAAGTGATAGTCTTCTGAGGACACTACTCAACGTCATGCATTATGGTATTTTTTTCCCTCAGTATATTTGTCACAACTAGCGAATCGAAGTTGGTATATTACTACTGAGTAAACACAACACTTCCTTTGGATTTCACAAGTTTTCTACTCAGTGTCCATTCAGGAGACCACATTGTACTTAGTCATTATGTTTCCTGGGCTCCTCTAAACTAGTGACAGCTTTTGCTCATTATGCCAGTTTTGAAGAGTATTACTTAGGTATTTTAGAATATGTCTTATTTGAGGTTTATCTGTTGGTTTTTCCAAGGTGGAATATGGGTTCTGGGTTTGGGGGAGCAGAATTGGGCTTCCCAGGTGGCTCAACAGTGAAGAATCCACATGCAATGCAGGAGATGGAGAAGATGCAGGGTCATTCCCTGGGTTGGGAAGATGCCCTGAAGGAGGAAATGGCAACCCACTCCAGTATTCTTGCCTGGGCAATCCCATAGACAGAGGAGCCTGGTGGGCTGCAGTCCAAAGGGTCACAGGTTACTGAGCACACACACACATAACAGATAGAAAGCCATTCTCATATCACGTCAAGCGTGCGTCCTGTTGATGTGACTTATCAATGATGATGTTAACTTTGATCAGATGACCTAGGAGATTCTTGCCGTGTTTCTCCATGTGTCCACTCCTTTTCACCCCATGGTTTTTTGAAGCAAATCATTAAGCCCAGTCTACATTTAAGGACAGAAGGAGTGCATTAAGAGGGAGGGGGTAGTACATACATAAATTATGTGGAGGTTTGATTTTAGGATTGTTTCTCTTTGCTTCACCATATATAGCGATTTAAAAAAAAATTGTATTGAAATGCAGTTGATTTATAATGTTAACTTTTGCTACACAGTAAAGTAATTCAGTTATACATACATCTACATTCATTTGCATATTCTTTGCCATTATGGTTTGTAGCAAGATATTGAATATAGTTCCCTGTGCTATAAAGTGAAGCGAAGTCGCTCAGTCGTGTCTGACTCTTTGCGACCCCACGGACTGTAGACTCCAGGCTCCTCCGTCCATGGGATTTTCCAGGCAAGAATACTGGAGTGGGTTGCCATTTCCTTCTCCAGGAGATCTTCCCAACCCAGGGATTGAACCCGGGTCTCTGTCTTTGTAGGCAGATGCTTTACCATCTGAGCCCCTGGGGAAAGTAGGGCCTTATTGTTCATGCATCCTATATATACACTAGTTTGCAGCTGCTAATCCCAAACTCCCAATCCATCCCTCCCCTCCCCCTGCTCCACCATGGCAACCACAAGTCTATTCTCTGCATCTGAGTCTCTTTCTGTTTCACAGATATGTCCATTTGTGTCATAGTTTAGATTCCACATATAAACGATATCATGTGGTATTTGTCTTTATCTGACTTACTTCACTTACAATATTCTCTAGGTCCATCCATTGTTGCAAATAGCATTATTTCATTCTTTTAAAATTTTTTTTACTTTATTTTACTTTACAATACTGTATTGGTTTTGCCGTGGCTGAGCAGTATTCCATTGTGTATACACGTATACAGTGATTTTAAACATGCATCTGAATATTTGTCATACAAGTTTTCTTGAGTTTTATCATGGCGTATTTGCTCATGATGTTTGCTTCTCCGTGTGTTCTGTAATGTTATATTGCAGATGCATTGTCAAAAGGGATCTCGTCTGTGGTAATCATGCATCTGTTAACATGATACTACTTACACTCCACTTCAGAGCCTCTCAGCCTAAACTGCCTCTTATTCCCCCTGTCACTGAGGTCACTAGCTCTCCCTGGGCTCCTACAGGCTCCATGTAGATAGACACACTGCACCTCACCTAGCTGCATGCTCACGCCACTTGCCTTTTGTCTCTTGTCCAGGGCTTCCTTTTGTGTCAGTGTTTGGAACCTGAAAGACCAGGCTCAGCAATCACTGGGACATTGGGATTGTTAACATGGGGTACTTGTTGACAAATGAAACATGAAAGCCAAGAAATAGAGCTGCCCTGGCTTCTTCTGGGAAGACGGGTGAGATGTAGCTGTGTGCTTACTCAAAGAACAGTCCCCGAAGCATCAAGAAAGCAGCCGCACTTCTCAGGGCATACCTCACGGCACGTCCTCCTGCTGGCAGCTCTGCTTTCTTCCCAGATTCACTCCCTGTTTCTCACTGACCCTAAAAGAGTAGTAGTCTAAAAAGCCTTTTGCCACAGGCCCTGCTTTCTAAAGAATCCAGGCTAAGGTTTTAAAATGCCTTTGCCTGACCCTCCTGAGGTATAACCAGCCTAGGCCCACCTTTCGTCTGAATGTATTTTACCATGGGGTTTCTTGCACTGTGCAGACATTGCAAGTTTCAAACTTAGACCCTTATGAACAGAGAATTCTATTTATAAATTCTTAGAGGACTGTTTTTTTCTTTTCTTTTATTCAGAATTCATAGCAAAGTAGATTCCACACCCTACCCGCCCCCCCATCTACCTTTATGTCTCAGGTGCCATTAAAAAAATCCTAGTCTGTTTTATCACAGGAAGATGAAGCATTTTTAGCATCGCAGGCTTCTATGGGAATATTAGTATTTGCCTGTCCTTTTCTCCTAACCATATGTGGGTGTTAAAATCCTAATTCTCAGTTATTGGAATTTCAGTTACCTCCAAAGTAGCTGAGACGCCAGTGGCTACTCATGTCTGATTTCAAATTCTCCTTCACTTTTGGTCCTTTGATATTTCTCTTATATTCTTTAGAGACCTGTTATGCATTAAAATCTTGTTTATTATTTTTCATCAAATTTTTTTCTAGGTGTTATTATCAGTAGGACTTATATGATATATTGTCTTCCCAATTCCCAGGAACAGCACTCCTGAATATTTGCAATCCTGCCAAGCTTGGAGATCTGTTTTATACATACATATCAACTTGGAGGCAGAAATGCAATAAAAGAGTTTGCTGTGAGCAAACACATGCCTGAGATATAACATAGAAATAGAGAAGACAGGAAACATAGAAGCAGATCAAAATAGAATGCGTCACAGCCCATGTTGTTGTTGATAAGCCACTAAGTTGTGTCCAATTCTTTGTGACCCCATGGACATGTAGCCCACAGGGTTCCTCTGTCTGTGGGATTTGCCAGACAAGAATACTGGTGTGGGCTGCCTTTCCTTCTTCAGGGGATCTTCCCGACCCAGCAAATGAGCCTGTGTCTCCTATATTGGCAAGCGTATTCTTTACCACTGAGCCAGCAGGGAAGCCCAACAGCAGTTAGTGCAGGACAATCATCTCTACATATTTCAATAAGCCTGAGGGTCATCTAGGTCCCACAGCTAAACTGTAACTCGTGCTAATAATGGTGACATCAAGGAAATTAAACACATACTTTTTTTTTCACTGTACTGACAATAGTAACATATGTGAAGTATTTTTAAAACCACTTTTCCTGAAATAATTTTCAATATTATGTTACTTAAAAGAGTAGATCATAATAAGATAAAAGTGAACATCATTTCCAATTATTGAGCTTCTACTAGGTGTCTGGTACTGGGCTCTTTTTTTAACCTAATTTTTAATACGTTATTTTAATTCCCACAATAAACTTGCAAGATAGATATTATGAAGCCTTGCTTTGTAATAAGTGCATTAGAGTTACACAGTTAGTAAGTGGCCAAGACAGAACTACAGTTCCTTGGCTCTTTCTGTTTTCTATTCCTATTCTTTCTCATCCAGGAAAACCTCTTATCCCATAGACACATTCTAAGAATGTCCCAGATGGCTGAGATGTTATCTGTCATGCTTCTTTGCCCAGAGGATCCCCTGACATTTCAGGAGGAGGAAACCTGTACTCAGTGTATCCCCGACCTCTGTTTATGACGGCTCTCGAGCAGGTCCGCCGGATGGTCAGAGCCTCTAGCAGAGCCTCTGATGGAAGTATTTTGCACACATGCCAAATGTGTGGCATTGAAACCAGTGGGGGAGATGAAGAAGGGGACCTGAGTAGTGAGTCAAAAATGACAAAACCAGCAACAAACAGGAGGGACACGTTTTCGAAGATGATAATTGTGTCTGGACAGTTGACAGAGAACAAATGCTCCCTTGCTCCCTGTGGAAATGATCATTTGAAAAAGAAGGCTGGGGAACATTAGATAATTATTTAGTCCTTTTAAATATTTATGAGTTCCAGTGTGCTACATACATTTTAAAAGACAGTTGACAACCGCAGCATATATCATCTTGTTCCCTCTGCAAGCTAAAAATAGTTTGCTTTTTTCTTGCGAAAACAATACCTTCAGTTTTGGTGTCCATGAAATCAGAGACTATAAAAATGCTAATTTTCAGGCATGACGGCAAGGAATGTTTGAAGAAATTCTGCTTGTAAACTTTCAGATGAGTCATCTGGTATGTCCGTTCTGCCTGGAAGAGAGACTGCCGAGGGCACCTGTGAATAGTAGGCAGGACAGGGGATTAAGTTCCGAGGGCCTGAGGTTGAAGCTCCCATTCTCTAAATGGGGCCCTGGAAGTTTAAGGAACCAGCCTGGCCATCCCTTGGAGGAGTAAACTTAGATTTGCTTCCGAAGTGAGAACCAAGCTAAGGATCAAAAAGGCACAGTATTGGCAAGAACAAGAGAAAAAGAACAGACAGAATACAGAGGCCGAGAAGCACCATTTTGACCATTGTTTCCAGGCAGGCTCATGTTTTCGATGCAGGTATGTAGGAGAGCCTGGCTGGTTTAATGGGACAGGTGGGCACCTCCAACTATTCTCTGTGTCTTCCTGGGGTAGAAGGTTTTCCTGGAAGCCATCAAAGCCCCATTCAGGTCCACTTCATCAGCAGGTACCCCCTTGCCATAACTACTGAGAGCACTGGCTGTTAGAATCCCATAGCCACTCCTTTCTCTAAAGAATTACCTCTGCTCTTAAAGGAGCGACCTTATTTTAGGGGACACTTCCTCCTTGAGTCAGAACTTGATCCATGATTGACTGACATAGGGTGCAAACTGCCAGCCCCTTTGCTTCCACGCGAGAACTGACTGCGGTACAGGTCATGCCCCAGAGGTCCCCATGGGATCAAGCTAAAGTGCCTCTTCTGTGAAGACTGCATTCTTCCCCTGCTGTCTTTCCTTCCTCACATATTTTACCTAAGTGCACCCCCTCCATAAATTATTTTGATGAGATTCTTTGAGTCAGGTCCTTCTAGGGAAACCCACTAAGCCAGAAAGATAAGGAGAGCTAGTTGTTCTGTCAGTCGTATGGGGACACAAGCGGCACCTCTCACAGCCTACTGTACGAAGCGCAATCAGTTCCTTTGATTTGTTGCACAGGAATGATTGGGTGACCCCTAATACAGCAGGAGCTTAGTAAACCGAGCTGCTCTCCACGTGTAAAATGCCCTTCTCCTCCTGAACACTCTGCTCAAGCTTGAGGACTCAGTTCTCATGTCACTGTTTTGGCGGATGTGTCCTGCTGGTCCTGACCCCCTCCTGAGCTGGCGCTGACCCTGATTCTTCTTGACTTAGGCTGCTGTGGTGGCTCATGTTGCTCTCTGTTATTGAGATACCATCATGTGCCACGAGTTGAGCTCTATTTGTTGAGTAAATGCCCTAACTTGCTTCAGTCAGAGGCAATGTTCTATTCCTGAGGTCCTGCTTCTGAGGGTGGCCATTATTTTCACTTCCTCCCCACTGGTGAGGGCACCAAACTCCCTATACTTCCCTATTTCACCGTCTGAGGGTAACAGGAAGGTAGTGTCTCTAAACGTTTGACTCACAGGTGGATTTGGAGACAGAAGGACATTGGCATCATCCTGGGAACCAGTGTTTCCTCTATCTAGACAGAACAGGAAGGTGGCCTATCTTCATGAACATTGGGTGTCTTTGCTGAATGATATACTGAGTCACACCAACAAGCCATTGTCTTGGTAACACATCGTGGAGAAGCTTCCAAGCCTGAAAAGGCCTGAGCTGGGGGGATATATGCTGCAGCTGGGCTAGATGAGTGGACTGCTGAAAGCAAGCCAACTCCTGTAGATTCCAGGGCAGGGAGCTCTGGAGCCAAATACACAATACCTGGCACCTTTGTGCCCAGAGAGAGTCTACACAGATTGAAAGACAGTTACATGAAAAGCACGTGCAGGGATGTGTACACATGCAAGAGTGGGGACCATGCCTGCAAGTCCAAGCTGAGAACTTGGGACTATTCATTACAGACTCTAGGGGAGGGGACACTATGAAGCTGGCTTGAGGGAGCTTCCTTGACCCACAGGCTGGAGGCCCTGACCCTGTAGCTGCTCCTTCTTCTTACATCTAGACCTGGACTCTCAAGCTAAGTAGCCCTCATCCCAAGGTAGCTCAAGAGTTTTAGGTGCACACAAGATATTCTTGCCTAGAGAATCCCATGGACAAAGGAGCGTGGTGGGCTACAGTCCATTGGGGCCCAGAAAGTCAGACACGACTAAGCAACTAACACTTTCACTTTCACCAGAGTTTAGTGGATGGACCAAAAATGATGGAGAGGCCCAAGGTCACCCTAGGGACACCTCCTCAGACTAAGCATAGGGCTCGTTAGTGGAAAAGTGCAGACAAGCCTGTGAGAAGCCCAGATACACAGAGAGAGGTCAACCAAAGAGTGAGGAAGCGGTCATACTCAGCCTCAGTCAGCTGGCAGTGGTCACAGTCCTCCTCAGCTGGGCAAAACCCAGGAACATGTAGGAGAAGAGCTTGATGAGTGTATGAAAATGGTTGCAGCGAAAATGTCCCTCCTGTGTTCAGGAAACAGTCTGTCCAGGCCCACATGATATGTGTGAGTGCTGAGGTCTTCTCTCGCCATTCAGGCTGGAAGGGGAGACTGCATTGTGAGCCTAGAGTGGTCTCTTTCAGATCCACAGTGCTTGGTCTGAGCCCCAGGCACATCAGTTCTGCCGGCAGACTAGCAACAAAGGGATTAGAACTCTCAGCTTCCTACTAATAAGACCATTTATTGGTTGTCAGATTTTTAAGAAAGTAACATTAGCCTCTTTCCTCATTTGCAGAAAGGGTACAGGGATACCCCTGTCACAGGGTTACGGCAAACACTAAATGAGATCACTTCTGAAAAGGTACTGAGCATTCTGCCAACTACACAGTTAAAACGTTGTAGATGTTTAATAAGCATCTATTATCTGTAAAATTCTTCATTAAACTAAATAGTGGTGATAGAGATGAATAAGACAAAAAGCTCTTCCTCCCAGTGGGCACACAATAGCTGCAGGTGATCAGATCACGGGCAGATTAGGATGTGTTACATGATATTTAAGCCCCTGCAAGAGAAATCTCAAATATACCTGGAGCACAGAGGCCCGACTCTGTTTCTCAGCTTTATAGAGTTGGAATTAAACTCAGTCCAAAGCTAGCCCTCCCCTCCTGCAGAGACATGTGGTTTCTTTCTTGCTAAAGCTGGAACAGAATTCAGACTTTCTGACTGCCAGCACAGAGGTATTTTCACTACATCACACTTTAAAAAATTTTTTCCATCAACACTAAAGGCAGTAATTTTGGTTTCAGAGTCTAAATGAAAGCACTGGCGTTGACCTTTTGGGAAGCTACTGTAGACCAAATACTTTTTTCCCAAAGCATCATTTTTTACAACCCTAATTAGAGCTATTTTATAGCAGCCTAATGCCAAAGCACAGATTCCTAATACATTTTTTCCTTTATGATCGAGTAATAAAGTCATCTGATGCTTAGTTAGGTTGACAATCTAGTTGCTTCTCTCAAGAGAGAAAACAATGACATTGCATTTGAAAAGCAGGCTGTCGGGTTTAAGAAAAGTTGATTTTTCATATCAGGCTGTTGAAAAGCTGAATAGAGAAATAAATATCACAGCTCCTTTTTTTATTTTTGGAAGCTGGGGGGCTGCCCAGTGGAACTGTGCCGTGGTGTTATCATCCATCACAAATCGCTCTTGGAGACAGAAAGGTTGATTCAAAGCGAACCATACTTGTGGTTGATTCCACTTAGAAAGTTGCCCAGGTTAGCATTGTTTACCCAAAACAGGAAATCATCTGCTGTATCGTTGATGCCCCCTCCTATTCCTAAGAGAGAGAGAGAGAGCTCTGGACTAGGAAAGGAGTAGCATTATTACTCAAGCAAGAATAGGGATAACATTTAAAACTGATAAGGACAATTCAGCCGAATGGAAGTTGCCTAACACTTTGACACTCAGAATCATTATTCAAAGGGTATCTGTTACTTATGTTAATTAAGAAAAATAAACACTGCTCCGCATTGCCCCATAACGTCAAAGCAAATGCACAGTAGGAAGCATAATCCATTTACCTCCCTGCATGTCCTCACTGCTGAACGAAGCCATTCCGAGAAATTGTTTAGCTCAGCTCAGGGCAACTTTATCAACTGCTGATTCTAACCCCTGTGCCAACATTTATTAAACTTCTATGCTGGGCCAAGAACTGTGAATGTGAGCAAAGAGATAACTTTTCATTTCTCAGTGCCTTGCATTGTAACTAGAAATTTTTATGATAGTTTATATTTATAGAGAGTATTTTTATGTTTATCTATCCACTCAACAAATATTTATTAAGTACCCAAGTTCTAAAAGCTGAAGGATCAATACTGAACCTAAAAGAGACAGTTACTGCTCAATTTCCTTTTAAAAAACTATGTATTTGTATTTATTTACTTGGCTGAGCCAGGTCTTAGTTGTAGCATGCAGGATCTTGAGTTGTGGTATGTGAACTCTTAGTTGTGGCATACAGGTTCTAGTTCCCTGACCAGAGATTGAACCCTGGGCTGGAGTCTTAGCCACTGGACCACTAGGGAGGTCCCATGGCTCAGTTTCTAATGCAGGAAGTCTAATGAACATAAAAAGTTAAATATGTGGTGTGATAGAAGCCAACCAGTGATCTGAAGAAGAATAATGTAATTAAAAACGGATCCAGAGTACTGAGGATGGGGTTGGGAGCATTATTCTGTATGGAGTAGTCTTAGGAAGACATCTTTGTTAAAAGACATCTGAGAAATCAGAAGAAAAAGAGAAGGTCATGTGACTATGAGGGAAAAGGCATTGCAGGCAGAGAAAACAAGTGAATAGGGAATGAGCGGGGAGTGTGCTTGACCCGGACCAACAAGGAAGTGGGTGTGACTGGAGGAGGGTGCTAGGAGAAAGGCTGGCTGGTGGGGAGGGTGCCCAGGGGGAGAGTTGACAGAGGTGAAGCAGCCACATCAAGCTGGGCCTTGCAGAATCATTAAAATCTTAGCCTTTACTCTGAAGACAGTGGCTTAATTGTCTTCACTGAAGGAGTGGTTCAGCAGAAGCATGACATGATATGGCTCAATTTGAGAAGGAATATTCTGGGTCCTTTTAAAGAATAAATGGTATGATAGCAGATAAGCAGAGCGACCAGATTAAAAATAGACAAAAACAGGCAGTAACCCAGGCAAGAGATGCTGGTGGCTAGGACTGGGGTGATAATAAGGAAAGAGGCTAGATTTTGGATGTATTTTAAAGATGGAGACAAGAGGATTTGTTGATGGATTTTCTATTCAGTTTGGCCTCTGGATGTGGGTATAAGTATCATAGCTCCCTCACCTCTTGGCCATAATAACTATACAACTTTCCCATGTGATTAAGTTTCCCTTGCTCACTGCACTTCCCTGGTAGCTCAGCTGGTTTAAGAATCTGCCTGCAATGTGGGAGACCTGGGTTTGATCCCTGAGTTGGAAAGATCCCCTGGAGAAAGGAATGGCAACCCACTCCAGTATTCTTGCTTGGAGAATCTCCATGGACAGAGGAGCCTGGTGGGCTGCAGACCATGGGGTCGCAAAGAGTTGGACACAGCTGAGTAACTAAGCATAGCATGGCTCACTGTAGCAGCGGCTTTAAAAATGCACCCTTTATGGGTTTCCTTTCCCTTCACTTTTTCTTTCAACCTGTGGTACCTTCACATCCTAAGTACATTTTTGTACAAAAGTGGTCTCAGTAATTGTTTCTGGAGGAACCTAAAGCTAAGACAGCAGATACAATTTAAATGGAGATCAGACCATCTCTGTTGCCCTTTTATATTAATAAAAGTTATGTTGTTTTTTGTGTGTGTGCTGATGATTACAGCATTGACCTGTTTGGTGGTGGAGAATGAATGGCTCTAATTTTTAATTTGCATTTCCTGTCACCCAGATGAATGCTGGTCTCGCCTTTCCCGCACACCTTCAGGAAGAGTCACTGATATTTGTCCCTTCGTCATCTCATTTCAGCAACAAGGGCTCAGGGCGCTGGGCCTGATGGGAGCACAGGGATTGCTAGCAAGGGGCAGTTATACAATTCCGCTTTCCTCTTCATTCAGCAGGGAGCACAGTGGAATAAGAAAGACAACTCTTTCCAGTTTTAATTTAAATTGAAGAGTGTTTGTGTCTCTGGTCAAGCTTTCGCAGCCAATAATAATGTGCTGGGCAAGAGGGGCTCTGATTTTCTGTGGTCCTCTCTTCTCTGTGTAAGGACCCTCTGTGGTCATTACTGATAATCTGATTTCTCATAGATCGATCCAATATCAGTATGAAACACCACTGTATGAGAAACACCCTCATTTAGAAAATGCAATGAGCAGGTCTCCAAGACATTAATTACTGAAAGAGGTTTTAAGTAATTCCATCTCTGATGCTTAGAGTTAATCAGGCACATGCCTGAGAAATAAATAAATTTCTGAGGGAGGGAATTCATGTTTCTAAAACACCAACCATAAATCATGTGAGGCTTCAGGTTCTTCCACATCTATTACATTCCTGAAGCCAAGTTGCTTCAGTGTGTCTGACTCTTTGCGACCCCGTGGACTGCAGCCTGCCAGGCTCCTCTGTCTATGGGATTCTCCAGGCAAGAATACTGGAGTGGGTTGACATTTCCTCCTCCAGGGGTTCTTTCTTCCCAACGAAGGGATCAAACCCGAGTCTTCCACATTGCAGGCAGATTCTTTACTATCTGAGCCACCAGGGGAGCTCCATTGTATTACACAATTGCCCTTAAATTTTACAGATGAACAAGATGGATCTAAAAGAGGTTAAGTGGCTTGCCCAAAACAACATGTTATTTGTTAACAATATGTTATATGCAGGGCCAAAATCTGAATAGGACCTGCTCTGATTTCAAAGCCTTGATTTTATAACAAGATCGTCCTCCTCAAAAGTGAAGGGTGAAGAGGAGCAATGTCTCAACATTTTTATTTTCTATTTTCCCTAAAGTGAAGAGATGTTGAGACAAGGTAACAAGGGATATTGAGCCAGATGAAAAGGGATGGAGGATTTTTGTGTTTCTCCGACTCAGACTGTATTCAGGGAAAGGAATGAGCGTCCCAAACTTGACTCCAGTTTAAGGAGACACCAGAGACTATCCCTCTGGCAGGGAGCTGAGAGTGACACAGGCCGGAAGACACGTGTGACCTGCATCCAAGGAGCATGATCCTGTCAGACCTGGTGTCTCTAGACAGCAAGAGGCTTCACAGTTTTCTGGACACAGAAGCCGTTCCCTGTAGTCTTGGGCATTCAGCCCAGAGGGAGGCTGGGTGATAAAGACTGTGGCAAACAGGGGAATGTGCTGCTTAGGTTCTATATTAGCCTGTATTATGTTGCATAAGAAACTATTGCAAAATGTTAGAGCTTAAAACAAGCAGCATGTATTTAGCGCGTAATTCTGTGGGTCAGTTGAGTGGCATTCCAGGGCTAAGTTGGTTTGACTGATCTTTCCTGGGATCCCTCAAGCATTTGTCATCACCTGGCAGGTGAGCTAGTAGCTGAATAATGAAGGATAACTGTGCTCCCATGTCTGGCAGATGGCCAGCTCTTGTCCAGGTTGACAGAGGTGACTATACCTTATGCCATTCTTTATTCAGCAGGGTAGTCCAGGCTGTTTCTCCTGATGAATGAGCTAGGGTACTAGATTAGCAACAAAGGGCATGTTTCAGTGGAAAATTTCCCCCCAAAGACGCCATCTCGCAAAACTATAGTACAATATCACAACCAGGACACCAACACTGACACAATCAAGACAGGACCTTTCATCACCACGGGGGTGACTCTTCTTGCTCTTTTCATAGCCATGCCTCCTGCTCTCCTGCTCTGATCCTTGCTTAACTCTTCACAGTTATTGGTCTGTTTTCCATTTTGATCGTCTTGTCATTTCAAGAATGTTATACAAATGAATCACAGAGTTTATAAACTTTGCTTGAGCTTCATCCAGGTTGTTGCGTGTAGCAATAGATATTTCCTTTTATTGCTGAGTAGGATTTGTGAGGCTCAGTGGTTAAGAATCTGTTTGCAAGGCAGGAGGTGTGGGTTCTATCCCTGGGGTGGGAAGGTCCTCTGGAGGAGGAAATGGTTACCCACTCCAGTTTCCTTGCCTGGGAAATCCCATGGACAGAGGATCCTGGCCTGCTGCAGTCCATGGGGTCTCAAAAGAGTCTGACACAACTTAGCGACTGAACCTACACACAAGCACGCATGCAGGATTTACGATACTGCAGTTTAACTCTTTACCCATTAAAAGACCTCTAGGTTGATTCCAGATTTGGGATAAGGCTGCTGCAAACTTTTGTGCATGGGTTTTCGTTTCACTGGATTATATGCTAAAGAGTGTAATTGTCGAATCATATGCTATTTTCATGTTTTGTTTTTAAAGAACATTTCAAAATGTTTTCCAGAATGGATGTACCATTTTACATTCCACCATCAACATGTAAGGAATCCCGTTTCCCCACACCCTCATCAGCATTTCATGTTGTCTGAGAGGTCAGTAGTGATGTGTTATTTTGGTATTAACTTGCATTTTCCTAATAGTCAACAATATTGAATATCTTTTCATGTGCTTATTTTCCATTTGCATATCATCTTGGGCGAAATGTCTCTTCATGTCTTTTGTCAATATTTTAATTGGATTTTTTTAAACCTGCTGAATGTTGAGAATTCCTTAGGTAGTCTATGTACCAGGCATGGTCTGTTACATGTTTTGCAAATATATTCTCCTAGTCTGAAGCTTATCTTTTCATCTTCTTCCCAAGATCTTGTAGAGAGCAAATGTTTTTAACTTTGATGATGTCAAGTTTATCAGTTTTAAAAAGTATCTGTCTTTTGGTATCGTGCCTAAGAACTCTTCACCAAGTGCGAGGTTCTGAAAATTCTTTTCTATGTTTCTTTCTAGATTGTTTCCTACTAAAAGTGTGGCTTCATATATGATCCATTTTGAGTTAATTTTTGTATCAGTTGGGGATTTAGGTCAAGGTTTTATTTCTGGTCTATGGGTATCCAATTGCATCATTTGTTGAAGAGATTATTCTTCCTCAATTAAATTAATTTTGTACCTCCTTTTATTTTTTAAGAAAGGCTGTTGGCTGTACTTGCGTTGTGCGATTTCTGAGTTCTCTTATTTTATTGCAATGACATATTTATGTCTATCTCTCTGCCAATACCACATTCTTTATTACTGTAGCTATATAATATAATAGGTCTAGAAGCCAGGTAGATTTCTTCCTCTATTTTTATTATCCTTTTCAGAATTATTTTAATTATTCTTTTTTTTTTGTTTGCCTTTCCACATACATTTAAAAATACTCATTATTATATTAAACATCTTGCTGGGATTTTTATTATAATTTTTTAAGACTATAATAACTTGGAAAAAATTAACATCGTTGTTTTCTTGACTCTGTCAATCTATACAAACAATGTGATTCTTCATTTGTTTAGAACTTCTTTGATCAACATTTTGTAGTTTTCAGTATACATATTTTGTTAGATTTACACTGAAGAAATTCATTTTATGAGCAATTATAAATTGCATTGTGTTTTTAATTTCAGTGTCCAAGTGTTCATTCATTCAGTTCAGTTCAGTCACTCAGTTGTGTCCAACTCTTTGTGACCCCATGAATTGCAACATGCCAGGCCTTCCTGTCCATCACCAACTCCCGGAGTTCACTCAAACTCACGTCCATCGAGTCGGTGATGCTATCCAACCATCTCATCCTCTGTCATCCCCTTCTCCTCCCGCCCCCAATCCTTCCCAGCATCAGAGTCGTTTCCAATGAGTCAACTCTTTGCATGATGTGGCCAAAGTACTGGAGATTCAGCTTCAGCATCAGTCCTTCCAAAGAAATCCCAGGACTGATCTCCTTTAGAATGGTCTGGTTGGATCTCGTTGCAGTCCAAGGGACTCTCAAGAGTCTTCTCCAACACCACAGTTCAAAAGCACCAATTCTTCAGTGCTCAGCTTTCTTCACAGTCCAATTCTTACATCCATACATGAATATTGGAAAAATCATAGCCTTGACTAGACGGACCTTTGTTGGCAAAGTAATGTCTCTGCTTTTCAATATGCTATCTAATAACTTTCCTTCCAAGGAGTAAGTGTCTTTTAATTTCATGGCTGCAGTCACCATCTACAGTGATTTTGGAGCCCCCAAAAATAAAGTCTGACACTGTTTCCACTGTTTCCCCATCTATTTCCCATGAAGTGATGGGACCAGATGCCATGATCTTCGTTTTCTGAATGTTGAGCTTTAAGCCAACTTTTTCACTCTCCTCTTTCACTTTCATCAAGAGGCTTTTGAGTTCCTCTTTACTTTCTGCCATAAAGGTGGTGTTATCTGCATATCTGAGGTTATTGATATTTCTCCCAGCAATCTTGATTCCAGCCTGTGCTTCTTTGAGCCCAGTGTTTCTCAGGATGTACTCTGCATAGAAGTTAAATAAGCAGAGTGACAATATATAGCCTGACGTACTCCTTTTCCTATTTGAAACCAATCTGTTGTTCCATGTCCAGTTCTAACTGTTGCTTCCTGACCTGCATATAGGTTTCTAAAGAGGCAGGTCAGGTGGTCTGGTATTCCCATCTCTTTCAGAATTTTCCACAGTTTCTTGTGATCCACACAGTCAAAGGCTTTGGCATAGTCAATAAAGTAGAAATAGATGTTTTTCTGGAACTCTCTTGCTTTTTCCATGATCCAGCAGATGTTGGCAATTTAAAGTACAACTTATTTCTGATTATTTATCTTCTGCCCTGTGATCTTGCTCAGCTCAACTCACTTATTAGTTCTAGAAGATACTTTTGGGGAGATTTTTGGGGGTTTTCTATGTAGATAAGCATGTCATATGAAAATAGGGACAATTGTATTCTTTTTTTGCTCATTTGTCTTTCATTTCTTTTTCTTATGTTATTACACTGGCTAAAATGTTTAAAACTGGGTTGAGTAAATTCCCTTCTTTTTCTGAGAGTTTTTATTATGAATTAGTGTTACTCTTTCATTGGATAGGTGCTTTTTCTTTACAAATTTACAGGGTCATGTGATTTTTCTTGTTTAGTCTGTTAATATGATGATTACATTGAGTGCTTTTTAATTTTTATCTATCTATTTATTTATTTATTTTTGCTTTTTAATTTTTTAAACAAATTTTTATTTATTTTTTGGCTGTGCTGGGTCTCTGTTGCCTGGAGGGCTTTTCTCCGGTTGCAGTGAACAGGGGATGCTCTTTGTTGTGGTCGTTGGGCTTCTCATTCCAGTGGCCTCCCTTGTTGCAGAGCACAAGCTCTAGGCACTTGGACTTCAGGAGTTGTGGTGCATGGGCTGAATAGTTGCGATGAAACACACTTAGCTGCTCATGGCACGCGGGATCTTCCCAGACCAGCGATCAAGCCCATGTCTCCTGCACTCTCAGGTAGATTTTCCACCACTGAGCCAACAGGAAAGCCTTGATTTTTAAATTTTGAAACAGTTTATCACCAAAATTCACCTCACATAGTAATGATGTGCAATCCTTTTAATATATTTATGAATTCTGCTTATATATATATTTGGTTAAAGATTTCTGTTTATATTTATGAGGGGAATTGGTCTATAGATTCTTTCTTATAAATTTTTGTTTGATTTTGGTAACAAAGTGGTACTGATTTTTCTGTAAACAATAGTCCCAGAAGCACCTTTTTTTAAAGTTTAAAGAACAATTATTTATTTATTAGACTGTGTTAGGTCTTAGTTACAGCATGCAGGATCTTTAACTGTGGCTTTTGAACTCTTAGTTGTGGCATATGGGATGTAGTTCCCTGACCAGGGGTAGAAACCAGGGCCCCTGCATTGGGAGCACGGAGTCTTAGCCACTGGACCACCAGGGAAGTCCCCCACAAGACTTTTAAGATCTCTGTTTATGTCAGTTTTCTACTGCCTCAGGGGTCACAGTTAGTCACAGGACCAATCCAAATGGTGGAGAAATTAACTCTACCATGTGATGGCATACATATGTAGATGCAAGAAGGGACAGAATTAGCTCTCACTTTTATAACTTAGGCAAACCTCTCTGATAGATAAGAGATGAGGAGATGAGAAGAGAGTTGTAGAGCAGAAGAGAAGGTAGTGAGAGGGGAGGAGGGAGAGAGAAAAAGAGATATCAACGCATTTATTAGGACGAGCAAAAGCGAAGCTATCATTGGTAACACAGTTGTCAAGAAAAAGTATTCCAATCAGTTAAATTGCATGTTGCACAAGTGGGTAGTAAGAAAGTGTATACCAAGCCATTAAATATGTGAAATAAAGAATTTCATGTGAGGGGTAAAGAGAACCTGGGCATAGAGATATGGTATGGCCAAAGTACCCCTTATGGTCTTTTCCGGTTTCTTATCCTCTGGCATGATGAAACTGTTTCACTGCTTCTAGTGTTGCAGAATGAATGGAACAGTAGCTAATTTCATGTACTTTTAGAATAGATTATGATTTTTTTTTAAAGTTTCTGAGATCTTAAGTTTTTTTCACTTACAGAACGTCCAAGTTCTCCCACATTATGTCTGTCAGTGACTGGGAGTAATTAGAGATCAAGTTTGAGATTCCTTGTAACTTTCTTCCTAAAAGCAAACCTCAAACTGTTCTGTTTCCTGTTGACTCATCTATTTTCTGAAACACTGTGTTCTTGGTTCAGTGGACAGCACAAACTTTTCCGTAGAAGCTGGGGAGGTTTTCTTCAAGTGAGAATTGACCAACCTCACCACCATGATGTAGCCCAGCCTATCATGTCCAGGGGCATCTTTTTTTTTTTTTTTCTAATTGCATTCATGCACATTTTTAAATTCAATTTTTGCAACACCCCAGTCGGTGAGTCAGTGACAATATTAACAGGGCATATTCAAAGACATTCAGAAGCCAGGAGTAGAAGTGAGCAGAAACACTCCTTACCTTGGTGACCCCAATTCTGGGACTAACCTCTGTTGGACACACGACCTCTGTTAGAATCACTTCCAGCAAATGATTGTAAAGTGCTGAGTCACCTTCATTCTGCTTATGGGTGTCAAAATACCTTGTGTTAAGTGCTATCTCTTTGTGTTAAATACTATGCCATGTACTCGAGATAAAATGTCTTTCCTACTTTGATGTAAGTATTATAATCATCTCACAGAGAAGGAAACAGATTTAAAGGAGCTGATGGCTATCCAAAGGCACATTAGTAGTGACATAGTTAGGAACAGACCTCAGTTCTCTCTGGTTCAAAGGTCAAGCCTTTCAGCAATATGACTTAAGCACAATGTCACATAGTCTCCTGTCAAGAATCTCAACTGGTGACAGCAGAAAGGCAGGATCCAGGGCTGAGGAACTTGATTCCACAGTTTTGAGAACTTTAAGCATTAAAGTAAAATTTGCAATAGTGAAATTGAACATCAAAAATATGAAGAGGTTGGGAATTCCCTGGTGGCCCAGTGGTCAGGACTTCATGCTTCCAGGTTCAGGAGGCCTGGGTTCAGTTCCTGATTGGGGAACTCAGATCCCAAGAACAAGTGAAAGTGAAAGTCGCTCAGTTGTGTTCAACTCTTTGTGACCTCAGAGCAGTCAAAAAGCAAACAAAAAACAAAATTTGAAGAGATTAGAAAGGTTGCATTCTTCTAAGGATGCTCAAACAGCATTTTAGTGACAGAAGTTTGAGAGGGAAACTTTATCAGAGTTTTCTGAAGATAGTCTTAGATACCTATAAGTGCTGCAATAATTCTTATCCTGAGCTTAAATTAATAAATGCTGACATACTTCTCTGAGATATAAGAATCAGAGTAAACTTACAAATAAAAATCCTTCATCTTATTCCTCTTGAGCACTTACTTGCCCTGTTCAGGCCAGTATTAGAGCAAATACATCTTTTTCTAGCATCTCAATAATGGCAAATCTTTCATCCAACCAATAAATGCTAACATGTTTGAAATGAATAACTACAGAATGTCTGAAGCTTAGCCCTCTCTTTCTGAAGATAGATATTATTTACAACTCTTACAATTCTCCTACAGTTATGGGGATATCAAAATTGTGAGAAAGATAATCATTAAATTCACTCATCATAAATGTGTGCAGACTGATTGCTCTCACCTGGAATCATCTGTATATATGTGGGATGTAAGAACTGCCTCTTCTTTCAAAGACCCATTGGCAGTGGGGATCCTATGACAGAGGTGCCTTAGAAAGACACAGAAAAGAAAATGAACTCTCAGGACTGGGAGATGAAAAGGGCCCTAGAGACTATGTTTATTCATTGATTGCTTCGTGTATTGGCATGCTCAGTCGTAGTAGGCATCATGAAACACAGTGGACAGAATGGATGCTGGATTCATGCAGACAGTTTCACATCTGACTCTTTGATTTCTTGTTTGTATTGCTTACCCTCTCTGAACTGGGGTTTCCTCATATGCAAAATGGATTTTCTTAAAGGATGAAACTCCCATCATTATGAAATTATCTTCTTTTCCCTGGTTGTATTCTTTGTAATTCTTTGAATTCTACTTTGATATCAATACAGCCACATTTGTGTCCTTTTAGGCTTTAAGTCTGCATATCTATTTCCATCATTCTATTTTCAATCTGTCTATGGCTTAATTGAAGTGTGTCTTCTAAATAGCACATAGTTGAGTCTTGCTTTTTGTTCATTTTGAAAAATTATACATTAAATTGAGTATTCAGACTGCTTATATTTAATATAACTACTGTGTGGTTGGAGTTATATCTGCCATCACTTGCCATCATCTAAATAATCTACCATCATCGATCATATTTTGCGTTCTGTTAGCCACTCTTTTTGTCCCCCTTTTCTTCTTCTTTTTTATACTTTTCAGTCTTCCGTTGGGTTACCTATTTATTTATTTAGAATTTATTCTATCACCTTTACTTTTTAAAGACTGGGTTTTGGGGTTTGTTTGTTTGTTTCTGTTTTGAGTTGCAAGGCTATGGTTTTTCCAGTGGTCATGTATGGATGTGAGAGTTGGACTGTGAAGAAGGCTGAGCACCAAAGAACTGATGCTTTTGAACTGTGGTGTTGGAGAAGACTCTTGAGAGTCCCTTGGACTGCAAGGAGATCCAACCAGTCCATTCTAAAGGAGATCAGCCCTGGGATTTCTTTGGAAGGAATGATGCTAAAGCTGAAACTCCAGTACTTTGGCCACCTCATGTGAAGAGTTGACTCATTGGAAAAGACTCTGATGCTGGGAGGGATTGGGGGCAGGAGAAGAAGGGGACAACCGGGGATGAGATGGCTGGATAGCATCATGGACTCAATGGATGTGAGTCTGAGTGAACTCCGGGAGTTGGTGATGGACAGGGAGGCCTGGCGTGCTGCGATTCATGGGGTCGCAAAGAGTCGGACACGACTGAGCGGCTGAACTGAACTAAACTGAACTGAACCCAGTGGTTAGGGTGTAACATGATATTAATAGCTATTTTGTAGTCATAAACATTTCACACAACATAATGAATAATCTACTATTGCTGACATTGTTTATTGTTGATGAATGGAACATTGATTTTTGATTCATTGTTGAAAATGAGTGGAACATTATTTTTGCGCTAAAAGGGACCAATAATTTAATGGGGAAGCATAATATATAGACTACCTACAATGACATGTGTCAAAATGGAAGTATATCTCCAAGTATATTCAAGAAGGCATTGAAACACAGGTTAGGTAGGATTTGGAGAGGAAAGATGAGAGAAATTTTCCAGGTGACATATTGGGAAGAAGGATGGCTTATTTGCAAGTGTTCCTGTTCAGAAAGGAAAAGGTCATGTTAGCAAACTCTGATTACTGTAACTAGACTTAAATGCGACATATATGTGCATGTATGGAGAAGAAGGGGCATAAAAATGGCAGATTACAGATCAAAGAGTGTTCTAAGATCAGTCTAAGGAATCTGAACATCGTTTTAGTGGTGATGAGGAGTTACTGGAGGATTTTAAATCATTTGGGTGCTATGACCTAATATACATTTACAAAAGTTACCCTGGGTCAGGAAGATCCCCTGGAGGAGGACATGGCCACTCACTCCGGTATTCTTGCCTGGAGAACTCCCATGGGCAAAGGAGTCTGGCGGGCTGCAGTCCATGAGGTCACAAAGAGTCAGATAGGACTGAGTGATTAAGCACAGAACACACAGCATACTGGTGGTTGTTTAATGGATGTTGATTGGAAGGAAAGAAGCATGGAGGCAGAAAAGCCACACTCTATTTTGCATGTAAAGAAAATGAGACTCAAAGAACTGATGTAATTTACTCAAGTCCCACATTATTAAAAGGTGAGCATGACATAGATAATCCTGCCCCAATACATTTTAACACAGTTACCTGGTAATTTTACAAATTACATATTACATGCTTACATAATAAATGCTTTTGATAACATTAAAGGTTAATAATATAAAATGGTTGCTTCACAATACAGGTGCACTGATATTTGCAGTCAAAACTACACTGACCTGAGTGGGAGAAATGTCTTATATATGTATTTATTAATACATAAGTCCTAAAGGGAAGAAGGAAAAATGATGGAGTCATTGAAGTTATCCAGTGGCTGGTTTAAGAGG
The DNA here is from genome assembly GCF_042477335.2 of Ovis canadensis. Classification (NCBI taxonomy): domain Eukaryota; kingdom Metazoa; phylum Chordata; class Mammalia; order Artiodactyla; family Bovidae; genus Ovis; species Ovis canadensis. The sequence continues at coordinate 23,555,789 of NC_091263.1, forward strand.
ACAAACTTTCTATTCCAAACTTAACTGTGTATAACAGATACATTTTTAACCTGTTCCCTGAATAGATCACACACACATTGTGTCAGCCAAGTCATCTTAACAGCTTTTTGCCCCTCTTCCATCTTAAGCTAGATATATGACTGACTGGAGACATTTGATTGACAGATATAACAGTTTAAATATAAACATTTATTAAACCTGCAAGAGTATCTTAAGGAAAGAACATGATGGAGATAGACATACAATGTAGATGGCTGATTTCTAAGCCCATAGCCTTGTAGCTCAAAGTGGCAGAAGCAATGAATCAATTGGAAGGCTGTGAAAATGGTTCCAAAGATAGCTTCTCCACACTCTTTAAATCGGCAGCTCCCTGTAAGTAAGCAGTGCTAAAGGATTATGCAAAGGCTTAATGCTTTCTTGCCCCTTATAGTATTTTAACTTAGATTCCAAAGTCTCTTGTCTTTTTTTTTTTTTTTGAGACCTTTGATGGCTTAAGGAGGCTGCCATACTCTGTCCTATTACTCTGGCTGCACCTTGACCTTGTAGGATGACTCAAAAACCTGAGTCATTAATTTCTAAATGAGTCAATGGGCAAACAACAAGCAGTTCTGGCAGTGAGACCAAATGTCCCTGGTGTCAGCAGAGATCATGTGTGAGACAGGAACTCTCACACCAGCCCAGGACCACGTTAGAGATTTTTCTGATACTGGGAGGACTCCTTCTGGTCTCTTGCCCCGCTGCTCACTGACTGATACATCACCAGTGAATCCATATATCTCCTCCCTGTTGTCTTTTAGCACAAATTCCACTGTTTAAAAAACAAAACAGTTTTAGGCTTGACCTTTCAAATGAAGTCAATATTTTTGGGCCGGGCGGTGGGGGGTCGGATTAAGAACTCTGGTCTATGGCCTGCTTCTTCCCTCAGGAAATCTCTCTGACCCAGAGCTCACATGCTAACAGTGGGGAAAATGGAATATTATTTTCTAGGTAACAATCCTGCTTTAGGAGCTGAGAATCCATGGATGGGTGATCTGCAGTCTGGGTTTCCTCAGCTTTCCTATTTTGGGGTGGCACCACCAGCCCAGGAGATGGAGAAAGGGCCTTGGGGATTCTTAGCTATGCCAGACCCAAGGAGCCCTGTCTTATGAGGGAGGTTTGGGCAGATGAAGGGAGCCTCCAGCTCTGGGCACTCACCAGGAACTTAATCTCAACAACAGGCATCTGAGGCAGGCTGCGAACTGCTGACATTCTGCCCTTCCCAAGGAGGTGGCCTTCTGACTTATAGTCAGAGGAAGTGGGGCTCTCCCCACTTTTGGCTGTACCAATCTGGTTGTACCAGGCAACCTGTGATGGCTGTTTTGTCTTGCTCTCTGTCTATTGCTTGTTGGACCAGTCCCTAGTCACCTGACAGATCTTCCTTTTTAGTCTTAAAGCCTAGTTAGTAAGTGAGTAAATGCCTAGGTACTTGCCCCTGTCCCCAGCTAGTGATTGTTCTAATGTTAAAATCAGAACTATCTCCACTATGGTAGTTTATCAAAGGGACAATGAGGGACATGCCCCTGTGCTTGGTTTCCCTGGCAACAGATGAGCCAACTGGATGTCAATTTCCCCTATAACTAATAATCTCCTTCTTTCCCTGGGAGTCAAGACTATTACCATGTCCTACCCACTGTCTGCTCTAGGACCTTGTTTCAGATATATTTAAGATCCCCCCATCCATTAAACAATTGATGTCTCTGTTGCTCACTCAAGGCTCTTTCTTCAGTCTTGAGGCTGGGCAAGTATAGGATTTAAAGTCCAGTAGGATTGTTTTGGGAGAAAGCAATGGCAACCCACTCCAGTACTCTTGCCCGGGAAATCCCATGGACAGAGGAGGCTCGTAGGCTGCAGTCCCTGGGGTCGCTTTGAGTTGGACATGACTGAGTGACTTCACTTTCACTTTCCACTTTCATGCACTGGAGAAGGAAATGGCAACCCACTCCAGTGTTCTTGCCTGGACAGTCCTAGGGATCGGGGAGCCTGGTGGGCTGCTGTCTATGGGGTCGCACAGAGTCGGACACGACTGAAGCGACTCAGCAGCAGCAGCAGCAGCCGCAGGATTGTTTTGCTGAGAATTTACTTTTATTTTAGGTTTGAAGGATTTGTTAACAAAAGAAACTACTTGTCACCCACAGAATAAACCCAATGCATGAAAGTGAAGAGTAAAAGTGAAGTCGCTCAGTCGTGTCTGACTTTTAGCGACCCCATGGACTGCAGCCTATCAGGCTCCTCCACCCATGGGATTTTCCAGGCAAGAGTACTGGAGTGGGTCGCCATTGCCTTCTCCAACAGAATAAACAGTTTCGGTATTTAATAGATGATTATTTAACTTAATTTCAATATACAATCATTGAAAGAAAAAAGAAAGAGAAACAATAGAAAAGAGTAATAGCACATACATCACCAAACTGGGCTGACCAACATCCAGATTAAACAGCGCTAAGCTGGATGGCATCACCGACTCGATGGACATGAGTTTGGGTGAACTCCGGGAGCTGGTGATGGACAGGGAGGCCTGGCGTGCTGCAATTCATGGGGTCGCAAAGAGTCGGACACGACTGAGCGACTGAACTGAACTGAACTGAACTGAAGTCACTTGTTAACAGCAATCTGGTGCCCCAGTTGGGAAAAGACCCTGGGCAGTGCTTTAAATTGCAGTTTCGTGGGTCCCCACTTATAATCCCAGGCTGCAAACATATCATCATCAGTTTGTGTGCAGAATTCATCTCTGGTTTCACTTTAACCTTTTTACAATGCTGTCTGTTTTATCTTGTGAGTCATAACATTTTGTTAAACCTCAAGCAGTTGGCCAGAATACTGGAGTGGTTTGCCATGCCCGCCTTCAGGGAATCTTCCCAACCCAGAGATCGAACACACATCTCTTCTATCTCCTGCATTGGCAGGCGGGTTCTTTACCACTAGCGCTACCTGATATAAAATATTATCGACTGAAATAAAAATGCACAATCTAAAAGTTGAGAATTATGTTTTATTTGGCAGACAAAGCTGAGGACATAAGCCCAGAAGGCAGCCTCTCAGATGCTCTGAGGGACTGTTCCAAAGAGACAAGGGAGGAGCCAGGATATATGAGGGTATTTGCAACAAAAACCAGGTAGTTGGAACATCAAAAGATTATGATAATTAAAGAAAATCAGACATCTCCAGTTAATGAATTTAGTGCTTTTCTGTATATGGGAAGATGCAAGAGCCTGGGCTCTTTGAAATCCTTTGATATGCACCTTAGCTATCTGGGGCGTGTATCCTGTTTTTTTTCCCAGCCTAATTCCCTAAGGGTGCTCTACTGGAGCAGTGGTGCTAATGGCTTGGGCCACAGCTATCCTTTGTTTGCAGATATGGAAGACAGCACTTTTTCATCTAAACTATATAAACATTTATGAAGCAATATAGCTGAACTGGCAGCTCTGAGGTGCTCCTTTCCCTTTGAGGAAACAAGTCCATGGCATTATTCAATATCTCACATTTTGTTTCCTCACTCACTTGTTTAACAAAGAGCTAAGGAGGCCACCCAATCCAGTATTCTTGCCTGCAGAATTCCCATGGACAGAGGAGCCTGGAGGGTTGCAGTCCATAAGGTTACAAAAAGTTGGACATAAAGTGACCTAGCACACACGTACTCAGTGAGCACTTTGCTAAGGCTCATAAGCCAAGCTCTGAGCTTAAGGCACTAATTACAGTTGGCTTCCCCAGTGGCTCAGCAGTCAAGAATGCACCTGCAGTGCAGGAGACATGGGGTCAATTGCTGGGCTGGGACGACCTGCTGGAAGAGGGCATGGCAACCCACTCCAGTATTACTGCCTGGGAAACCCCATGGACAGAGGAGCCAGGCGGGCTGTAGTCCATGACCCAAAGCAACTAAGCCATGCACACAGTGGGAACCCTGAGGAAGAAGCCCGTGAATGCACAAAGGTGTGGGAAGTGCAATGATGAAGGTCAATCTCAAGAACACTAGATGGCCCAGGGGAGGGGGCTGTCGCTTCCTGGCAGAGAACTTGCCCAAATCCTTTGATTTCTAATTCAGTGCTCTTTTACTAAACTACAAACAGAAACACTGGAGGGGAGAGGGTTCTTGAGGAATTCCCCAGAGTTTATATTGGATCATAATCTTGTTAAACACATCAGACATCACATTATGCACTTGCTACAGTAAACTATTAAAATTTCCCGTGGTTAAAAATAAAAAATGGTATTGTTTTTACTTCTATAAATTTAACTCTGCCTTCTGAAATAAATATAATTACATTTATTGGCACACTTAGAATGGGTAACCTTGTGAAAATTATTCCTAAGTGTTAAGAGAGACAGCAGGGGAAAGAAGCTAAGGGGAAGAACACACACAATATTATCATAACAATTGGAAAATGATTTTTATATTTACTAGTGAAACAGTCTGAGAGCATGTTCTAAAAATCTTTCTTCACAGCATTTTGATCATTACCTACGTAGCTGAACCCCTCCTAAGTGTTACCGTCCTATGAATTTGAATCAGAGAAATATCATAAAAATGAAAACACATTTAGTACAAAACAAGGACAATCTTTATGCTATTTTATAAATTTTTTCTACTTTATAAAATTTTGGTCTATAAATTTATTTCCATTGTATGTCCATTAATCTTACTTGACCTTTTTCTTTTGAAATATATATATATATACAATAATATGTATATTAGTTCTGTGACATTTGAATTAATGCTTATAGTCATTTTAATTTTATTGTGAATTAGGAGGAAAAAATATATCCTTGATGATTACTCTTTTGAAGAAGGCAAGAGTGTATCTTTTGTCACATTTTCTTTTTTCTTTACAAGAAATTGTCTATGGAGAAAAAAGTATGAGCATTCTGACTTTCAACGGTATCTAAGGATAAGTTCTAAAATCTATTGAAATAGAACTGTAGTTTATATTCTTGCTAACTGGTATAAGTAGACTGAATGTGGGCATTTCCTAGGGCTGCCATTAAAAAGTATCACAAACTATGTGCTTTGAAACAACAGAAGTGGATTGTCTTAAAATTCTGGAAGCTAGATATAAAAAACTCGAAGGGTCAGCAGAGTTGCTTTTTTTCTTACGGATTTCAGAAAGATTCTGCTCCATGCCTGTCCCTTGTCATCTGATGGTGTCTCCTAATCCTTGGTGTTCCTTGATTGAAAGATGCGTTTCTGCCTGCTGCATGTGGCTTTCAGAAAGCAAGATGTCTGCTTCCAGGATACAGGGGTGGGCATGCATAGGATAGATAATCCCATTCTAAAAGGGAGAAATTCTGAGGGAAAAAGGCATCCCGGGTCTAAAGCAAGCTTGCAATTCAGCAGGGCAAAATTCCATTAGATTCCAAGACCTAAGAATGGTTCTGTGTGACTTGATGCTCTGTCCTCTGACTTGGCTGGAGTGGCCCCACTCCGACTGGCTCTGGGTTGCTCTGCCCTCTAGAGACTAGGAGCTCCCCTGGGGCCAGGTCTCTGCATCGGTGACTCTGTCCCAGGAGTCATTCCTTCTTCATTTCATCTCCTCTTCATCCTTCTCAGTCTAGACACGCAGTATTTCTACTGGTAGAAAATTCTCGAAACCTTCTTGGTCTTCTTTGTATATTGAGGGGATCACAGCATAAAACAAGTGGTCCCTACAGAGCCTTCTCAGAGAGCCACACCTTTATTCCTAGTTACTGCTGAGATGGCTGATTGGAGGTTGCTTGGATCAATGTACCTAATCTCTCTAGCAAATGGTTGTCCAGCTGCAACCTTGACCCTGTCTCCAGAGCAAGTATCTGGGTATTCCAAATCATCAAGTGCTGGTTCCATAATACTTAGCAATTCTCCTTTGATTTATCTCCTTTCTTTCACATATTATTATCATCAGCAAGGAGAAACATTTTGTCCACTCTTTGCTTGGAAACTGATAGGGCCCAGATGGGGTCTCATTGATAAGATGGCTTGTTATGTTGACCTCACAAAGGAAGAATAAAATCACAGTGAGACTGACCAAACTGCCCAAATGGCATCCTGTTATCTCACTGGCGCTTATCTTCTCAAAGCTGCGAGACCACCAGATTTCAGACCTCCGCTACGTGACCATCCCTTCAGAGAATTTTTCATTGGTGGGGTATAAGAAGGACTCCATCAGAAAGGGAGAACACTGGTTCTCCTTAAAAGCCAGTCACCCTCTCTTTTCCTTCTAATAAATTTCCTTTTTCTTGCCTAACTACCCAGCTCAATCTCTTTTTCTCTGCACTCGCCTTACAGAAATATCTTCAGCTGCATTTATAAGTTCATCACTTGCAAGTTTTATTTTTCAAAAAACAGCAGAGCAAAACTAATTCATGTTCTCTGTCACCGGAAAGACAAGAAGGATTCTGTCTCCCCCAGCATCCAATAGCATGTTCCTCATTTCCATCTCAGACCTCACCAGGGCTATCTTTATGTCCATATTTCTATCAGCAATCTTTTCAAGCAATGTAGTCTTTTTGTATCAAGCACCTCAAAACTCCTCCAGCCTCTAATTATTACTGTATTTCAAAGCCACTTCCCCATCTTCAGGTATTTGTTATAACACCACCCTACTTCTTGACACCAAAATCTGTAAATTCAGTTCAGTTCAGTCTGAATTGAATGCTGTTCAGTCTCAGTTCAGTCGCTTAGTCATGTCCAACTCTCTGTGACCCCATGGACTGCAGCATGCCAGGCTTCCCTGTCCATCACCAACTCCCGGAACTTACTCTAAGTCATGTCTGTAGAGTCGGTGATACCATCCAACCATCTCATCCTCTGTTGTCTCCTTCTCCTCCTGCCTTTGATCTTTCCCAGCATCAGGTTCTTTTTCAATGAGTCGGTTCTTCGCATCAGGTGGCCAAAGTATTGGAGTTTCAGCTTCAGCATCAGTCCTTCCAATGAATATTCAGGACTGATTTCCTTTAGGATGGACTGGTTGGATCCCATTGCAGTCCAAGGAACTCTCATGAGTCTTCTCCGACACCACAGTTCAAAAGCATCAATTCTTTGGCACTCAGCTTTCTTTATAGTTCAACTCTCACATCCATACATGACTACTGGAAAAACCATAGCTTTGACTAGACAGACCTTTGTTGGCAAAGTCATGTCTCTCCTTTTTAATATGCTGTCTAGTTTGGTCATAGCTTTTCTTCCAAGAAGTAAGTGTCTTTTAATTTCATGGCTGTAGTCACCATCTGCAGTGATTTTGGAGCCCAAGAAAACAAAATCTGTCACTGTTTCCATTGTTTCCCCATCTATTTGCCATGAAGTGATGGGACCAGATGCCATGATCTTAGTTTTCTGAATGTTGAGTTTTAAGCCAATTTTTTCACTCTATTCTTTCACTTTCATCAAGAGGCTCTTTAGTTCTTCTTCCCCTTCTGCCATAAGGGTGGTGTCATCTGCATGTCTGAGGTTCTTGATATTTCTCCCAGCCATCTTGATTCCAGCTTATGCTTCATCCAGCCCAGCATTTTGCATATAAGTCAAATAAGCAGGGTGACAATATACAGCCTTGACGTACTCCTTTTTCTATTTGGAACCAGTCTGTTGTTCCATGTCCAGTTCTAACTGTTGCTTCTTGACCTGCATACAGATTTCTCAGGAGGCACGTCAGGTGATCTGGTATTCCCATCTATTTTAGAATTTTCCACAGTTTGTTGTGATCCACACAGTCAAAGGCTTTGGTAGAGTCAATAAAGCAGAAGCAGATGTCTTTTGAACCTCTCTCATTTTTTCGAAGATCCAGTGGCTGTTGGCAATTTGATCTCTGGTTCTTCTGCCTTTTCTAAATCCAGCTTGAACATCTGGAAGTTCTTGGTTCATGTACTATTGAAGCCTGGCTTGGAGAATTTTGAGTATTAGTTTGCTAGCGTGTGAGATGAGTGCAATTGTGTGGTAGTTTGAACATTTTTTGGCATTGCCTTTCTTTGGGATTGGAATGAAAACTGACCTTTTCCCAAAATCTGCAAATTGAGTGTGTTAAAATAACACAGTCTTGGATGCTAGAAGTCTGAGATTAAGGTGTCAGTGAAGGTTGGTTCCTTTGGAGGACTCCGAGGAGAAATTGGTTCCATGACTGTCTCCCAGCTTCTGATGATGCCTGCAGTCCTTGGTACCCTTGACTTATAGCTAGACCACTCTAGTCTCTAACTGCATCGTCACAGCATTCTTCTGTATCTCTGTCTTCACATGGCCATCTTCTTATGAGGTCAGTCCTACTAGATTAGGGACCCACCTTATTGCCACACAACTATTCATCTAGTTACATATGCAACAACCCTATTTCCAAACAATATCACGTCCTGAATTACTGGGGGTTAGGATTTCAACTCGGAGAAGGCAATGGCAACCCACTCCAGTACTGTTGCCTGGAAAATCCCATGGACAGAGGAGCCTGGTGGGCTACAGTCCATTGGGTCTCTAGGAGTTGGACACGGCTGAGCGAGTTCACTTTCATTTTTTACTTTCATGCATTGGAGAAGGAAATGGCAACCCACTCCAGTGTTCTTGCCTGGAGAATCCCAGGGACTGGGGAGCCTAGTGGGCTGCCGTCTATGGGGTTGCACAGAGTCAGACACGACTAAAGCAACTTAGCAGCAGCAGCAGCAGCAGCAGAACTTCAACTTAATTTTTTTAAAGACATTGATATATTTATTTGGGTGTGTTGGGTCTTAGCTGCCCTATGTGGGCTTCTCTCTAGTTGTGGCTCATGGATTTCTCTCTCTAGTTGTGGTGCACAGGCTTAGTTGCCCCGTAGTATGTGGGATCTTAGTTTTCCAACCAGGGATCAAACCCATGTTCTCTGCATTGGAAAGTGGATTCTAAACCACTGGACCACCAGGAAGTCCCCAATAGCTTACATTTTGGGGTACAAGCTTAACAGTTTTAGATAAGAACATATATTTTTTATCACCATCTTTTCTTTTTTCACTAATAAAAACTGTCCATAGAGAAAGAGTTACAGGCAAAGTGACCTTGTACTATTTCAAGAATGTGTTGTAAAATCTGTTAACAAAACAGAACAAAACAACTGCAGTTCTTGTCTTGCTAAATGATAGAAGCATATTCAAATGGGCATTTATTTCAATACCTGTTTGAAATCTTACAGAAATGATAGGAAAGGGATAAAATAAAATAGAAATAATGTATGATAAAGATATAGGAGAGGAAGCAAGAGACATAAACTTCAGAAGCCTGGAGGGGAGATAGAGGAGCAATCATGGACTTAAGAGACCTGGGAAAGCTGAAGCCGAACTTCACAGTGTAGATGTCCAGAGGCGAGTCTGTTCATAGTTCAAAGCCTGCCCTACTGCATATACCCACAGACCCTACCTATTGGAGGTTTCAAGAAGGCCTAAGAGTCTAGGAGCAGGCAGACTGACAACAGGAGGGTTGACTGAAAGTCTATATAAAAACAGGCACCCAGGTCCCTTCCCTGATCACGCTCACCTGGGCACCCAGTTCCTGATCTCAGCAGAGGGCTGGGGGCTTATTGGTTGGAAAGCTGAAAGAAGCGGGACTGTGGTCTTGGGGAATGCAAAATGTACTTGAGTGTCAAGGGATAGAATAAAATCATGGGGTTGAAATGATAGTCAGAAAACATACTGGAAAGCCAACTTATATCCCTTACCAAGAGAGAATTTCCTCTGGAGAAACTAAAAAGTCCAAGAAAACAGAGGTACAGAAAGTTGTGGAGTCCTTCCAAAATGGGAGACTAAACATCATCCAGTGAAGCTCCCCACACACAAGTGGCCAAGAGAATTCTTACGTTGTGAATACTAAAGCAAGGACCATCACACAGCTGAGGAAAGCCCAGCACCTCAGTCAGAGACCAAAACAATGAAAAGAAGAAGAGGGAACTGGAGATAACACAGAAGGAAACTCTAAAAACACTTTTGTGCTCTGTTTGTAGGAATGTAAATCGGTGTAGTCAGTATTCAAAACAGTGTGAAGGATCCTCAAACAATTTAAAGTAGAACTACTATATGATCCAATTCCATTTCTGGGCATATGTCCGAAAGGAAATGAAAACACTGACTCACTAAGATATCTGCACCTCCCTCCATGTTCATAGCAGCATTATTTATGATAGCCAAGACATGGAAACAACCTATACATTCGTTGGTGGATAAGAAGTTGTACATGTATGTGTTCAATAGTGGAATATTATTTAGCCATGAAAAGTGAGACTATCATGATATTTGAGACAACCCTGATAGAACTCTGGGGCTTCCCTGGTGGCTCAGACAGTAAAGAATCTGACTGCAATGTGGGAAACCTGGGTTCAGTCCCTGGGTTGGGAAGGTCCCCTGGAGAATGGCAACCCACTCCAGTATTCTTGCCTGGAGAACCCCATGGACAGAGGAGCCTGGTGGGCTACAGTTCATAGGGTCACAACGAGTCAGATGCAACTGATGGAACTTTAAGGCATTCAGTTCAGTTCAGTCGCTCAGTCATGTTCAACTCTTTGTGACCCCATAGACTGCAGCATGCCAGGCTTCCCTGTCCATCACCAACTCCCGGAGCTTACTCTAACTCATATCCATCAAGTCGGTGACGCCATCCAACCATCTCATCCTCTGTCCTCTTCTCCTGCCTTCAGTCTTTTCCAGTATCAGGGTTTTTTTCCAATGAGTCAATTCTTCGCATCAGGTGGCCAAAGTATTGGAGCTTCAGCTTCAGCATCAGTCCTTCCAATGAATATTCAGGGTTTATTTCCTTTAGGATTGACTGGTTTGTTCTCTGTAGTCTATCAATGTACAGTAGCATTATGTCTTTAAAAAAATAATATGTATACTTTAATCAAAAACACTTTATTGCTAAGAAATGCTAACCATCATCTGAGACTTTAGCATATTACAGTAGTAAAACAAAAGTCACTAATCACAGATCACCGTAACAAATATGTAATAATAATAAATGAAAAAATTGAAATATTGTAAGAATTACCAAACTGTGCTACAAAGACATGAAGTGAGCAAATACTGTTGGAAAAATATCATTGATAGACTTGCTCAATGCAGGGTTGCCTTAAACATACAGTTTGTAAAAAAACACAAAATACGTGAAGTATAATAAAGGAAAGCATAACAAACTAAGTATGTCTGTTATGTGGATGATGGCTATAGTTAACACTGATGTATGATATTTAGGAAAGTTAAATATATATTAGGAAAGTTTAGAGTAAATCCTAAGAGTTCTCATCACAAGGATAATTTTTTTTAAATTTTATTTTTGTTGGATCTATATGAGATTATGGATACTAACCAAACTTATTTTGGAAGTATTTTCACACTATTTGTAAATCAAAGCCTAAGGCTATATACCTTAAACTTATACAGGGATACATGTCTATTATCAATAAAACTAGAAAAAAATTATTAAGTATTTTGTAAAATATAGAGGTCACTATATCCTAAAGTAAAAACCAGAGAGAACATTTAAAGAACAAAAAAACTGCCTAACAAATGGAAGTCACTTATTTTAGGTAACATCCTCCCAATATATATTTGTTCTCCAGAACACCAGAAACAAATAGAAGATTTCAAAATCCCACAGAGAGAATGGAATAATAATGCGCATAGAAGTGGGACTCTACCTCCCTGAAACTTCACAGCAACAACACTGGAAATAGTGGCCTCTGACTTTGAGCGATAAATAAAATATCCACCAGCCTTCTATAACCATCCAAACTATGAATGGAAGTGTTAGTCACTCAGTCGTGTCTAGCTTTTTGTGATCCCATGGACTGTAGCCCACTAGGCTCCTCTGTCCATGGAATTCTTCAGGCAGGAATACTGGAGTGGGTTGCCATTTCCTACTCCAGGGGATCTCCCCACCCAGGGATTGAACCCAGGTCTCCTGCATGCCAAGCAGATTCTTAATAGTCTGAGTCACAACATTTAGAAAATAGTGGATATTTTCACACAAGCAAGTTCTCAAAATATGTATTACCATGTCATTTTCCAGAATCCATGGGACTTTGTGTTCCATCAAGGGAATAAGTTAAGTTAGAAGAAGATATGGGGTCTGAGAAAAAGGGCCATAACATAGGACAAAAGAGAAAGATATTGTTGGGATAATGGAAAAGGGAGGTTCAAAGTTGATAGCTATGGAGGAGGTTGCGAGAGATCAAGAAATGTGAAGTTACAGAGCATACTCCTTTTTAATTTTTTAAAAAAAATTTATAAAAAAATTTTTTGGATGTAGACCATTTTAAAATTATTTATTGAATTTGTTACAGCATTGCTTCTCTTGTTTATGTTCTGATTTTTTGGCTGTGAGGCATGTGGGATCTTAGCTCTCTGACCAGGGACTGAACTTGCAACCCCTGCTTTGGAAGGTGAAGTCTTAACCACTGGACCACTAGGAAAGACCCTGCAGATTCATTCTCTGCAGACGGGAGTTGGGGTGTTAGGTGGCCATTCTGGGGGACAATTTACTGTACTGACCAATTTTCACGGAAGTGTGGATGAACCACCTGACCCAGCTCTCTTTGCTTCTATAAAAGCAGATGTAGGTGTCCATTTCTGTGATGTTGGTTCAAGAAAAATGGCAAAAATCCACAAGAGTTAGTAGTAACATGGTAACATAGTTTTTTAAAACTACGTAGGTTTTAAAAGAGGATGCTGAGAGAAAGAAAGAATATGAGAAGTATTTAGAAGCCATGCCACTGGTTGAACTGAGAAGACACACATGTAAAAGGATACAAGTTGAACCCATTAGAACACACCAGGGAGGAGTGGAGGAAAGAACTGCGGCAATAAAAGGGATATAAAAATGACCAAATGAAGCCAGAGAAGGGCCCTCCCTCGATTAGTGCGCCTGGTCTAACTGCCGCTTCCCTGCACTTCAGGTAACTCTGCAGCACTTGCCTGCCTACAGTCTGTGGTTGAACTTCCTCCTGGATCTTCCACCATCACTGAGAAGGGAAGAAAGCAGAGACGGCTTCCTCCCACTCTCTGGACTCTACACAACAGTACTTCACAGGTAACTAGTGGAATTTCAATGAACTGGCAGAATTGAGAGTGTCCAATTTTCATCTTGGTAATACAATGACATAATCTGAGAGCTTAAAAAATGTAAACGGAAAAAATGACACCTCTAGGCACATATGTAAAATCTTTTGTTTCCTAACTTAAGAAAGGACAATCACAGTTTCTGCTTTTAGGGTTATTTGAAATTCTAATGAGATTATATATGTAAAATCCTTACCATAATACCTGGTGCAGGGTAAAACAGCAAATACGTAGTAGCTACATTAAGAAAAATTGTTTTGAAGATGGTTAGTTGTAATTCTAAACATATCTTTGCCTAAGAAACAATATTAAAAGTGGAGATAGCTAAATATCCAGGGTAGATCCAAAAAATTAAGAATCTTAAATAATTTGAAATATTACAGTGTTGACTAAACCACTGCTAATCAACTAACATTTATTAAGAGTCTACAGTGTACTATAGTAGGTGACTAATCTCCAATATGAGACAAAGTGGACCTGGAGAGTAAGTGTCTCTGACTAGCCCCTGTGTAAATTACTCTCAAAGTGTGGTATGAATACAGTGGTCTCTGCCATCCATTTGCTGTTAGTGGTCTGTGATTAGAAAAGAATAGTCATTGAGAACATTCAGAAAATTCTACAGAAATTTGATCAGGTGATTTTATACTGATTGAATCTAATAATTTCAAAAATTGGACTTAATTTTTGGTAATTTATTTGTATTGTAATTTACAAAAGTTTTGGCCCATAATGGATGAAGTGGTGGGTGTGAGAATAATATGTCCTCAACAGAGACAGACCAGAGACAGTTTGAGAGGCATGAGTGCAAATTAGGTACCTACTTGGGTCACTTGACCAGATCGCCTTCATTTATTTTCTTTGCAGAAGTTACCAGTATCTGAAATTGACATGTTTGTTGAATTTTAATCTTGTCTCCCTCCTTCTATTAGAGGGTGATTTGGGGGAGGGGAGGGCATCTCTTTCTGAGTTCTAACAATCAAAACATTGTCCAATGTATGCTAGACACTAAACAAATTTTAGTTGACTGAGCAAGTGGATTCAATTGTAAATCTCCATTAATACAATAACAATTGTAGCCATTCAAGAAGCAGAAATCCTCAAAGCCCTATCCAGGTATGAATTCCCAGCTGTCCCTAGGTGTTGAGAGAGGCCAGTGGCTCCCTTCTCCAAACCACAGGATTCAAATCTGTGACTCCAGAAAATCTCCAGAATTTTATGAATAATTAACTCCTTTGAACAACAAGGTTCTGCTTTCTAATCAATTAGCATACTAATTATCAACCTTTTTTTAAACTAAAGATTTTGATTAGACTCTATATGGTTAATGTATTTGAGTTAAACACTCCATGTGCTTTTGGTAATGAGCTCTATTTTTTCAAAGTATTTCCACTTATATTCAGACCCTTTTCTCATCCAGACCGACCTCCTTTGCCCTATTAGTGTGAATTACAGATTATTCACTGTCATGGTTAAAAGAGAGTAAGTTAATTTAGATCCCTGGATGACTAAAGCTGGGAGGATATTTTTAGTGATTCTAATGACTGAATCCTGTGGTTTGCGGCAATGACAGTGTCAGAAGCTTATATTGAAGTTAGAACGGGGGTGATGAAGAGGTGGGTGTTCCAAGGGTTTAGGGGGCTTGGGGGAGAGACGGGAAATAGGGAGGAAAAAAACCTGTTTTCCAATTACATAACAGCAAATGCCATGGCTGTCCTTATAGAAGGTCAGAAACACAGCAACTGAAGCTGTCACGTAATAGACAATTTGATGATAGTAACTAAGAAAACACAAAAGGCAGCTAATCTCCCCCCTACTGATAAAGCTGGCTGAGGTAGATCAATTTAGTCATGGTTGTTCTGAGGAAATTGCACTTGTTTGATGTTTCACAAGCCGATCATGTAGTTTCCTAGGAAACATCCTTTTTCACTTAAATCTAATTCTCCCGCGTCCTGGGATCTGATGAGTCACTCCGCCTGGCTTTCCTCTCACTTCCCTCTCCCCATTAAAGGGGACTGACCAGCTGGAAATCTACTATGAGCTCTTTGCACCGTGTTCCTCACTTAATTCTTGGGCTTCTTTCTCATAAATCTAACTGCTTCCCTGGTGTGAGGGGCCAGGGGTAATGAAGAAGTGAGTGGGTACATAATAATGTGAGCGAGGGCTGGACAGCAGCTGCCATCAATTTCTTGCTTATTAAACTGTATCTCAGCATCTACCTTTAAATGGAAAGCATTACATGCATAGAGATGATTTTGACTTGTAACCTGTGGTGGAATTTGATGTCAGTATAATTTTAAATTCCCAGTTACACTTTGCTGTCTGGTTATGAGAGAGAGACAGATAGAAGGGGAGGTGCATGCAACTAAGAGAACTTATGCAGATGGTTTTATTCTTATTTGAACCCATTAACAGATGCATTGTCCCCAAAAATCTAGAACTTCAGGGTAATCAGAATACAATTTTAATTTGTGAAGTGAAGATATATAATATGATTTAATATGGGCTTCCATGGTGGCTTGATAGTAAAAAATCCTCCTGCCAACAGAGGAGACATGGGTTTGGGGTTGGGAAGATCCCCTGGAAAAGGGAATGGTTACCCACTCCAATATTCTTGCCTAGGGAATCCCATGGACATAGGAGTCTGGTGGGCTACAGTGTATAGGGTCCCAAAGAGTCAGATGTGACTTAGCAATTAAACCACCACTGTCATCATTATTTAATAGAATATAATTTGATATGCAAGTGTTCATGCTAAGTTGCTTCAGTTGTGTCCAACTCTTTGTGACTCCATGGACTATAGCCTGCAAGGCTCCTCTGTTCATGGGATTCTCCAGACAAGAATACTGGAGTGGGTTGCCATGCCCTCCTCCAGGGGGATCATTTAATATAGATTAAATAAAAGTATGCAATAGATAAGCATATATTTAATATATAAATATAAATAATACATAAGTAAATGTATAATTATATATAATATAATTTATATGCTGCTGCTGCTAAGTCACATCAGTTGTGTCCGACTCTGTACTACCCCATAGACGGCGGCCCACCAGGCTCCCGTCCCTGGGATTCTCCAGGCAAGAATAATGGAGTGGGTTGCCATTTCCTTCTCCAACGCATGAAAGTGAAAAGTGAAAGTGAAGTCCCTCAGTCGTGTCTGACTCTTCACGACCCCATGGACTGCAGCCCTCCAGGCTCTTCCATCCATGGGATTTCCCAGGCAAGAGTACTGGAGTGGGTTGCCATTGCCTTTATATATGTAAATTAAAGTAGCATGCTCACCCCTCTGAAATACACAGTTAATGCGGCTCACACATTATTTTTTTAATCACTCCCTATTTTGTTTTCTTTTTCTGGCTACATCACATGGTATGAGGCAATCTTAGTTCCCCCAATCAGGGATCAAATCTTTGCCTCTGCAGTGGAAGCATGGAATCTTAACCACTGGACCGCCAGTGAAGTCCTGGGGTCACATATTGTAAGCAGAGTTGTCTCTTTGGTAATCGAGGAGGTGGCCTAGACATGAGTGACAGAGGGGAGATCTGCAGAGATTCAGCATGAATAAAGGATTCTCAGAGCTAAATCTCACCGTTTGCCCCACTGGCAGCCCATGGAAGAGGCGAGGCTCTGGTGTCTGAGTCTGCCCTCACTTGCCCACATGGAGTTAGCTGTACTGTCTTCTTTCCTTTTTACTACACTCACTGAGCCTTTACTATATGCCAGGAACCATGTTCATTACTTTCCTTATTTTATCTCATATGAGAGGAAGTATGGTATTTTTATGTCCATTTTACAGATGAGAACAATCAAGGTCTAGAACTGGTAAATGCTTTGCCCAAAGCCACACGGGTTGGGATGGTTTTAGGGTTCATTCTCAGCTCTGATGTCCGTGATCTTTATTATATTTCTACATTCTTTCTCTCATGGGCACATATCTTTGGTTTAAGATGAGAGACTGTAGAGGCTCTGAAAATGCCTGTATCTGAGCCATCAAGCTACTAAATTCACAAAAGCAATTGTAATTGTATCCTAAGCCTAGTTGGGTCTCATCAATGTGGCTCAAAAAAAGCAGAATCAATATGATTAAAAATTGAAATTTTGCAGTAAAGTCACCTAGGACAGAATGCCTGTCAGAGATTTACTATCATAGCATCCGATAGTCCTGAGGATGAACTTTCACTCCTAGGATGTGAGCAAAAAGTGATACATTCTCAGCCTCCTGAGCTGAGGGTTCCTCAGGCCATTCTTTGTATCTGCATGGATGGAAAGAGCTAGGTTAGAACACATTTCCTGGGTGGCCAGGAATAAAGCCACCTTTGGTTTAAACCATAATAACCTGCTTACTTATATCTGCTTCCCACTTTAGGCTTCTTAGTAAAGATTGATCTGATGAATGGGCTTCACTGGCAAACTCTTGAAAACCAGTAGCCTAACTCCAAAACAGTGCGCTCATTAGCTCTTTATCCATTAGGAACCACTATGAATTTCGATGACAAACAATAATACATCTAAATGTACAGTAAAAACTGTTCTAGTCTGGAATGACCATGGATAGACTCACATGTCTGCAGCTGTCTTGACATCTAGGCTGGACTTGGTCAGGGAGACTCTGTCTGTTCACCTGTCTCCCATCCTTCTCCTGGTTCCTGTGGGCAACCCAGGCATGTTCTTTTCTTCATGGTGACAGAGACTCTGGAACACAAGTATAAAGACATAAGGTCTGGCTGAGGTCAGAGTCCGAACTCACAGACCATCAGTTTCAGAGATCTACTGCCCGCATGAGGCTGGATGGTAGAACCCAGAAGAGGAGTGCTCTGCTCTCCATGGAGCACTGCATCACTCAGTGGCAAAAGATGTGGGTACAGAGAGGATGCAAAATTGAGGCTGATCATGAAACCTACCAGAGACAATGGACCACATTTGCAATTCTACATCGGACACTAATGGTGTGAAATTGGGCAATTTATTTATAATCTGAGTCTTAATTTCTTTCTTTATTTTCATTCTTGTTAAACTACATTATTCCCAGTACATGGAGTACCTGTGAGAACCGAATGATGAAAAGCACACGCAATTCCTAACTATGAAAATGATAAAGTAGCTGACCTAGGACTCACCAAAGCTCCATCCTGCTTTCTACTCTGACCAGCGCACTCACTCACTCACTCATTTTCTCTCAGTGTTCTCATTTCAGGAATGTTCCCTTATGATGTTCAAGGAGACCTCCTCCTGAAGTCAGGAGACTGAATTCTAAGATCCTATATTCTTTGTTTCATCTCATCTTTAGGCCATTATATGCTGCCATATGACAACTAAGACTATACAAGCAATTATTTTCCAGGAGGCACAGATGTTGTTTGTTTCATCTGAGAACCCAAGTCCTTATTGGTCCCACTTTCAAGGTCCATTTCCTGGGAAACATTTCATCTATAGAACAGTAAAGAGCAGCAAATGACATTATTAATATCTAAAGACTCATCAAATTCTACTCTGTATTAAAATGTTCCAAACTCTCAAGAGAGTTCTGAATATAAATGTTCCGTTAACCTTCCTTTAAATTGCAGTATTAGAATCAGAGAAGGAATCAGATTTTGGTCAGCAAATGTTACATAACAGCTGCTTTCAGAGGGTTCTTGTCTGTTCCGTTTCTCTTGGATGTTTGCATTTATAACTGTTAAGAAGTCTTTTCTAGGGTATAAACTTGTCTTTAGCTTCAGACTCAAAACAGCTTCCCTCATTGCTCTTTGGGGACAGTCATTGGAGAGACCTCCGTGTCTTAAATTCCAGTAAAAATATCACAAACCCTTCTGGAATCCATCAGTGACAACTTCTGTCCTGGAAGAGATAAAGAAGATTAAATCAGGAAGAATAAGAAGCTTCGTGCTTCTTTTGGGAGACCAGCAAGACATCTTGTGACCTGGCTGAATCTGGAGGAGTTGCTTTTCTGAACTTTCAGTGTGTGAATAAGTGTTGTTGTTGTTCAATCATCAAGACCCATCTGACTCTTTGCGACACCATGGATTGCCATACATCAGGCATCCCTGTTCCTTCCCTATGTGAGTAGGTGCAAATGTATTCATACTTGGCAGCATGAGGACGACTCTGGATGCAATGGAAGAAGGCCAGTAGTGGACAGCTAAGCAACCAACTTGGGACCCTAGAGAAGTGGTGATAGGAGGTACCCTTGGCTTCAGTTATTGAGTGGCTTGAGGATTGTGAAGGGAAATATGAGCAGGGTATCTGCAGGTTCACAGAGATGTGCAGAGAAAGGGGTGGACTTATACTGTGGAGCAACATTGGGACCGGGTTCAAAAATCAGGTCAAAAAAATTTACTAGACCTGGATACAAGGTTAAAACTAGATTCACCAGGTCATCACACTGATGCTTCTCTTTTGATGCTGAATTGAACTGCTCTCACCCCCAGCCCTGTGACACTCATTGGATAAAAATAGCTCTGCATACATGGAAGTTTGCTTCCATCCATTTTGACTTCTGGTAGAGACTATTTGGCACCATTCAGACCTAGCAATGAGAACAGACAGAAGAGGACTGTGGGTTTGTTTATAAGCTGAGCACTTCAGAGATCCCATAAGTACTTAATAAAGTCGCTCAGTCGTGTCCGACTCTTTGCGACCCCATGGACTGTAGCCTACCAGGCTCCTCAGTCCATGGAATTTTCCAGGCAAGAGTACTGGAGTGGGTTGCCATTTCCTTCTCCAGCGGATCTTCCTGACCCAGAGAAAGAAAGGGTGGTGAGAGCTGAAGCTGAGAACTTGAGACCATGTGACATGGGTCATTCTAGAGGTGCAGGGTTCCTATTACAACTGAGACACTGAGGTGGGGAGACAGCTAGGGATACATGCCTTGATCTCTCTCTGTCCCAAACTCTTGCTGGGATGGCCCACTAGGAAGTCAAATCAGAACCCAGAAGGTAAGGGGTCAGATGTTGGGGACCAGGGCTTGGCAGAGAAGGTAGGATTTGGATATGATGAAGAACTAGTGGAAAATTATAAAAAAAATCTGTAACATGGCTATTGCTGTTGTTGTTTAGTAAGCCGTGTTGACTCTTTTTTAACCCCATGGACTGTAGCCCACAAGGCTCCTCTGTCCATGGGATTTCCCAGGCAAGGATACTGGAATGGGTTGCCATTTCCTTTTTCAGAAGGTCTTCCTGATCTAGGGATTGAACCCACATCTCCTGCAAGGAGATGGCAGGTGGGTTCTTTACCACTGAACCACCAGGGAAGCCCATAGCATGGTAAAAGCCATTGAAAATCATTTAGTCTATAAATCTGACTTTCTTCTTCAAGTAAATTACCCTCATTGCCTTTAACAATCTTATGCTTATCAAAGGCAAGGCCTTCAAGATGACATATTTCATAAATATATTCATATTATTTTAATAATTTCTGAGTGTAGGATTGCAGAGATTTGTATGCATTGCTAAAAAAAGAAAATGCAAAAAACATATCTGTTAAGTTTCTGTATGTGCTGACATGTAATATGATCTCCATTTCACTGAAAAGGAAGCTCGGAGACCCTGCAGGAGCTGAGATTGGTCCGTATCCCTAGAATGACATCACAGTGAGGTCTGATGCTAAGGTTACAGAGCTCCCTGATTGCCAACACACCTCCATGCTGCCTTGAAACTCTGTGAATGCCATGAGACCAATGCAGTAGGACCAATTCCATTCTGTATTTACTGACCACCTAAGATGTCCCAGGCACTGTGTTAGGTGTATAGAACGACAGAATGGCAGTAAGACATGGGATCAGAAACGTGAATCCTTTCAGAGACCTCGCTTAAGAGTGCCTGCCATCTGCTAGTGATGTTTTTCCTGTGTTTATAATAGTGGGAGGGCTTCCCAGGTGGCTCAGTGGTAAAGAACCACTTGCCAAGCAGGAGAGGTAGGTTTGATCCCTGGGTTGGGAAGATGCCCTGGAGAAGGAAATGGCAACTCTCTCCAGTATGGCAACTGGAAACGGCAACTTCTCTCTCTTGCCTGGGAAATCCCATGGACAGAGGAGCCTGGTGGGCTACAGTCTATGGGGTCCCAAAACAGACACAACTTAGTGACTGAACAACAACCTCATGATAGTGGCAAAGAGTGTTTACTTATTTGCTTCCATAATCTTCTCCTGTCTCTATTTTAGATCCTTCTATGATATCATTTTAAGTCCTTCTCTTTCGCCATCTCTTCCATCCTGCCCACACCCCCTCACCCCCATTTGCCTTCCCACAGGACTGGGAGCTCATAGTTCCAGGGAAACACTGCGCCAGAATGAGGCTGCCTCTTGACACGGGGGATCTAAGATATCCTTGTTGCTCTGAGCACACTGGTCCTCTGGATATAACACTATGTAGCTAATTAGCCAGCATCTCCAGGTACTTGGCACGGAAACAGGCAAATTACACACATAATCTCCTTTGTTTATATGCGTGGAATTTACTTGCACACATCAGTTCTCTGCTTTCAGTGCTGCTGCCACCAGAATGGTTAGTGTCATGAAACTAGCAAAAAGCAAGTCATTTCTGATTTCTGACTTTGCTGGCACTAAGTCTCAGTTTTCCTGGGTTATGTGGTTCTCATTTGTTTTAAGGCACACAAGTTTGAATACACAATAAAGTAAAAAATGGCTAAGTGAAGGGAGAGCTTTGAACAGGAAAAATGAGACATCCCATGGCATGTGCTAGACTAACCACGAACAAGTTTCATGAACACACATAACAGTGATGGAAAGGCAGCTTGTAAACTGAGCCTGAACACTTGGTGAGTCCCCCCACTCCCTTATTCTGAACAAGATCTCTGATGGGATTAAATTTCTTTCCTTCTGTCTTGAGCCCTCTTTCCCTGAAAACACCTCTTGTTTTTTTCTGCCACTTTTTAGAAAACCAGCCTTGACTTTGTGGGAGGGCTTCCTCAGCAACTTTGGGAAAAACTGCATTCAGTGACAAAACTGTTTAAGTTTAGAGTCAGGAGGCAGTTTGGAAATCATCTGATTCATCTTCCTCATCTCACCTACTAGGAACCCGTCATCTAGCAAGGCAGAAATAGACATTTCCATGAGGATGAAAGTTTTCCAAATATGCACTCTCTGATATGGTAGCCACTAGCTACGTGTAGCTGTTGTACACCTGAAATATGGGGGTCGTTTTCATTCAGTCATCATGTCCAGTTCTTTGCGATCCCTTGCAGCACACCAGGCTTCCCTGTCCTTCTCTATCTCCTGGAGTTTGCTCAAGTTTATGTCCATTGAAATATGGTTAATGTGACTGAATTCTAAATTTTATTTGCCTTTAGTTTAAATTCAGATAGTCATATAGGGATAGAGGCTTCTGAATGGAATAGTGGAGGTCTCAAAAGTTCTTGGATTGTACCCAATGTCCCACAGCTTTAAAGTGGAAGAACTCACCTGATTGTACCAGCAGCCAGTGACTCAGTTCAGAGATCTTTAATAGTTTTCAAAGTACTTGAGTGAATCAACCTACTAAGCCCAGAATGTACAGTTAAGGTACGGGTGTGACGTGTCAGCTGCCTTGGCAATGACAAAGCATAATGGGAGCTGTCAGTATCTGGCAAGGCAAGAGGAAGAGGGGTGCCTCAATAGCATCATCTTATAATATGATTACACCAGATATGATGTTCACGTTGATGAAAAGAAAGAGAAGTTCGGATATATTTTAAAATTTTTATGAAGACAGCTGAAATGGAAACTAAAATATTTATAGAACCATACAAATTAGGAGGTAGGAGAACAAGGAAGACAAGATTGAATGGGTATAAGAATGTGAAATTGATTATTGAGCAGGAAGTTAATAGACGGTGTCCTCAAATGGACAAATTAAAGGATAAATAAGCATGAACAGCCACAACATCTTTGAGCAGAATAGGTGAAAGCTCTCTCTCGGGAGTGGGGCAATGAAGAGGAAGAAATGGATAGACACACAGGGTGTTAATACTTTCCAGCATTTTATTATTTGGGGCTATGTTTCTGTTTTGTTTTGTTTTAAATAAAAGCAATTGCTATGAGCATCATAGGTTCAAAATTAGGGCAGAAAATAAATTTATCTGAATTTTTTTTTAATGAAGGGATGCTCAGAAACAACACTGAAGGCAGAATTAAGTAGATCACTACTTTTCCTCATGTATTTAGTCAGATATACAAAAATATTTACCCACAGAATCACTTGTATTTGTCTAATTTATAAAACCATTGATTTTCCTCTGGTGATCTCATACTCTGGATTCAGTAAGTTAGATCTTCTAAATAATTTTTCAGTGCAGTCAAAATAAGATAAATCAGGTTGAATATCACACACATTCAAACAGCTCTAAATAGACTCCAGTGAAAGATGGGAAATACAAGAGCAGACGTGATCTTGCCTATTGAAACATCCCAGGAAAGAGTGTTCCCCATACATGGTCCAGCCTGGCTATTTGACAGACATGCTGACCTTGAATGCGGGTAGAGCCAAGAAGGTGCTCACTTATGAGAATTACGGGAAGCGAGACAGAGCTGCCCAGGTTGTGGCAATTAAAGCCCTTTTTTGGGGGGGAGGGGTAATCAGACAGCAGGTTTTATTGCCAAGAACTCAGTGCAGGAGCTGGGTCTTCCTTCTTTGTTTCTCCTCCTTGAGATGCTTGCAATGCTGCTTTTCCCAGTCTTGCAGGCTCCTCGGGTCCACATGGTACTGCGGGCACTCCTGGCCTCGGCCTGCAGCGGGGCCGTGCACTCCTCTTCCGCTGGCTCCTCCCTCTGCTCCTGCCGCCACCACCAGCTGTCACTCCTCTGGAGCTTCCTGGCCCGGGGCTCTTCCACGAGTTGCAGAGCTGACGCTTCTGCTCCCCTGCTACCAGCTGTACTCATAGCAGCTCCCACACGGCCGCCAGGCTCGGGTAACATTCGCGCTCTTCAGCCTTGGGCTCCTGAAACTGTTCCCACCGTGGCCACAGGAAAGCCACCCCAGAGACGCGTAGCATGGCCCCAGCTGCCAGTGAGAGGTCAGGGGGTCATCTGGATCCGGCCACCAGAGTTCCAGAGCCTGCTTCCAGAGTGGTCACCACCCAGAGCAGGCTGTGGCCCTGTGTGGCCACCGCCATCTTACCTCTTAAAGTCCACTTTTGAGCGTGGTTTTGAGAATTGCGGACACCTGGTTGCAGCTAAGAGCTAAAGATGACCTTCTCAAGAGCTGTTGTACAGAGACTGAAGGGCCAGCCTCATGGTGTGGAGAGTCCACAGATCCTAACAAGGTGTGGACATCTGTGCAAATAACAGGGTCCATAGGCTGGGGAGCAGACTGGTAAGATGAACTTGAAGACTGGACCCAAACCAGCTAGTGGTCGTGAAGAAAGACCTTGCCCAACACCGTCAGACTGGTCCACCCATCCCTCATCTGCAGGAGCTCACTCTCCGGGTTTACACCTGAGTAGAGGTAAGTGGAGGTACAAACCGGTTGCACCATAATGGAACCTTCTGGACAATGAGTACCTGACCTTCTTCCCATGGTCTGATAAGACTCTAGGAGGTGTGATGAATCTATTCTTTAGACAGATAAGCAAACACTTTATTCAACACTTTATTCTTATATGATCTTTGTACTTAAGTTTCACATATCTACCTTCAAGTCTCCTTTCCTAAAATTTCATTCTGAGTTATTTCACATTCTTGAATATGATCCATACAGTAAACCTCCTAAAAAGTCTCTGTACCTCTGCAGTCTAAAATGCTGCAGGATGCTCTTCATCTAGGCCCTCCCAGGGCAAAGGAAACAAAAGAAAATATACATTTTAATTGCTTTCATTCCCTACAGTCAATAAATTCTGGAGATGGTCTAGTCCGTGGTTTTTCTATGCCTGACAGACATGGAAACATTCATCTTGAGAATTTCATCCTCCTACCTAAGTGGACTGCAGACTGCCAGTCTCACTAACCCAATGGGCACTGACCTAATGGACACTTTTTCTGGGTCTCCAACATCAGAATTTCTTGCCATAAATTCCCAAGGACTCTGTAAGCCAGCCCTGTGTAGGATCTAGACTTCCTTGCTCTCCTCTAGTTTCTGTAGATCCTTTCTATAAAGTGTAGATCTTTCTTCAGAAACCCACTGGCTTCAGTCTTGGGCTCACTGCTCTTGCAGGATGCCAAGAATTACCATGGTTGTCCTACTTATTTCAAAACTGATTTCTAAAAGAGTCATCTCTCCTGCCAAAGAGTTGATGCTCTTGAACTGTGGTGTTGGAGAAGACTCTTGAGAGTCCCTTGGACTGCATGGAGATCAAACCAATCAATCCTAAAGGTAACCAACCCTGAATATTCGTCAGAAGGACTGATGCTGAAGCTGAAGCTCCAATACTCTGGCCACCTGAAGAGTGTCCATGTGCAGAGTCAACTCATTGGAAAAGACCCTAATGCTGGGAAAGATTGAAGGCAAAAGGAGAAGAGGATGAGATGGTTGGATAGCATCACCAACACAATGAACATGAGTTTGAGCAAGCTCCAGGAGATAGTAAAGGACAGGGAAACCTGGGGTGCTGCAGTCCATGTGGTCGCAAAGAGTTGGACACGACTTAGCGACTGAACAACATGTCTAGTGTCTTGGTCTTCTTGGCTATCATGACAAAATACCATAGACTGGGCACCTTAACACATTTTAGTTCTTTTACATTTCTGGGGGCTAGAAAGTCCAAGGTCAAGGTGTCAACAGATTGGTTTTTGGTTTAGCTTTCCTCCTGGCTTGTATATGGTTGCCTTCTCACTATGTCCCCACATGGTCTTTCCTCTGCAGGCCCATGGAGGGAGAGAGAAAGAGCTCTCTCTATTCCTCTTTGTATAAGGCCTCTAATGACATTATGAGGGTCCCACCCTCAGTACTGGTCAAAACCTGATTTCCACCCAAAGGCCCTACATTCAAATACCATCACAGTGGGGGTTAGGCTTCAATATATGAATCTCTGTGGTAGAAAACAAATATTCAGTCCAGAACATCCCACCTCTGGCCCCCTTCCCCAAATTCATGTCTTTCTCTCATGCAAAATACATTCATTCCATTCCAACAGTCCCCAAAGTTTTCATTTTCTAGCATCAAGTCTAAAGTCTGAGGTCCAAAATCTAATCTAAATATATCTAGATTAGACATAAATGAGACTGGAGGTATATTCACCCTGAGGCGAAATTCTGCTCCAGCTGTGAATCTGTCAAACAAGACAAGTTATGTGCTTCTGAAATACAGTAATGGTACAGGCATAGTCTAGACATTCCCATCCCACTGGGAGAAATAGGAAAGAAAGGGTGACAGGTCCCAAGAAAGTCCAAAACCTAGCAAGGCAAATTCCACCTCATCTTAAGGCTCAGGAATAATTCTCACTTATTTTAATGCTCTGACCTCCAGACCCACTGGGTAGGTCCCATCTTCTAGACCCATGGGAGCTGTGGTCCCATCTTCAGACCCCCTGATTGGTGGTCCATCCCTCAAAGCTCTGCCAGGTGGCAGTAAGCCCCCAAGAATGGAGCAGCCCTGTCCCCAGGCTCTGGACAGCAGCCAGTACAATGGAGGCAGTCCTGGTCATCTCTGAATCACCGTCAGGATTATTCTTTTCTTTTCTCAAAGCATAGCCCACGTTCGAGCTTCCCAGGTGGCACTGGTGGTAAAGAACTTGTCTGCCAGTGCAGGAGACATAAGAGATGCAGGTTCGATCCCTGGTCAGGAAGATCCCCTGGAGGAGGGCATGACAACCCACTCCAATATTCTTGTCTAGAGAATCCCATGGACAGAGA
The DNA here is from genome assembly GCF_042477335.2 of Ovis canadensis. NCBI lineage: Eukaryota > Metazoa > Chordata > Mammalia > Artiodactyla > Bovidae > Ovis > Ovis canadensis. Next base: position 23,582,628 of record NC_091263.1, read on the forward strand.
AGCCTGGCAGGCTGTAGTCCATAAGGTCAGAAAGAGATGGACACAATTGAAGTGACTTAGCGCATGTGCAGACAACACTCTTTCGCAGCTGAAGAGCTGTATGGTTCAGTCCTGTAGAACCAAAGAATTTTGAAAATTGTTTTTTTCTGTCCACTTGATTACCAGATGGTAGTGTTTCACTTGTATAATCCCATCTCTATTCCTGGCTTCTGCTGAGATGGCAGCTTAAATTTGCAAATGGTACCCATGATCTCTTTCGTAAATGATTGTTCAGTCATCCCCTTAGTGTCCTCTTCAGAAAAAGCTTTCTTTCTTTCTTTTTTTGTGTGCTATGGATAAACTAATAATTTTGCAACATCTGCAAGTTCTGGTTCATTTTTGCTAAAGTGTACTATCTGCATTCCTCTTCTTTGGCATTTTACTATAAGAAGAAAGGATGAGCCAGGCTACCCCTTCAATACTTTGCTTAGAAAGCTCCTCTGCTAAATATCTGATTTCATTACTCACAAGTTCTCTCTTTCACAAAGCACCAGAACATATTTTAGCCACGTCCTTTACTACAAGGATCTCCTTTCTGATCTGAGAACTGACCAGAATTGCCTTTAGCTTTCATATTTCTAGCCCAGGTCTCAAAACATGATCAGTCTCTACCCATTACCAGTTCCTAAGTCACCTTCACAATTTCAGATATTTGTTACAGCAGTATCTTCTTGGTATCAAGCTCTATTAGTTTGCTCACGCTGCCATAGCAAGATATCACATGCAGGGTGGCTGACACAATGCAAATTAACTTTCTTATGGGAGGCTTGGAGGTCCCAGGTCAAGGTGCTGGATGATTCTGTCTCTGGTAAGGGCTCTCTTCCTGGCTTGCAGGTGGCTGCCTTCTTGTTACATCCTCAATCCAGTTACCACCCCAAGGTTCTATCTCCAAATAGCCTCACATTGGGATTTAGAGCCTCAGTATGTGAATTCTAGGGGGACACAAACATTCAGTCCAAACAACTACTTAGCATCAATGTATGTTCATTGCTCACAGTCCTGGCTAAGGGTAGATTGAGATCATATTGCCTCACTTTCTGATCCAGCCCTCTGATTTGGCCAGTTTATCCCTCTTGATGTGGTTTCTTCCAGTCCATCCTAATGTTTGAACTTGATCACACAATCCACAGGAGATATGTGCATGCATTTTGGCCCACATAATATAATTTATGAATTTCTGTAATCTCTCTTGTCCCTTCTCCAGAGTATCTCCCACCTCAAAACCCAGCGATTATATTTTTCCTCCATTTCAACTACATCTTTTGGCCAGAATCGAGGTTTCCTTGGTTCACTGAGAAATAGTGTGTACGTGCTAAGTTGCTTTAGTCATGTTCGAATCTTTCTGACCCTATGGACTGTAGCTCGCCAGGCTCCTCTGTCCATGGGATTCTCCAGGCAAGAATACCGGAGTGGGTTGCCATTTCTTTCTCCAGGGGATCTTTCTGACCCAAGGATCGAATGTGCATCGCTCATTTCTCCTGCATTGGCAGGCAGGTTCTTTACTGCTAGAGCCACTAGGGAGCCCTAAGAAACAGTACAAGACCAGAACTCAGACATACTTGACAAGCATGTGGTGCTGCTGAGAATTACCCTCATAGCAGAGTGATGTGAAGACAGCCAGCCACAAACTTCACATTCACTCTCAGTCTCAGGCTTTGTAATAGCTTTCAGTCTGTTTATTTATTTATTTTTTAATATACATTTATTTATTTTAATTGGAGGTTAATCACTTTACAATATTGTATTGGTATTGCCATACATCAACATGAATCTGCCAAAGGCATACACATGTTCCCCATCCTGAACCCCCCACCCTCCTCCCTCCCTGTATCATCCCTCTGGGTCATCTCAGTGCACCAGCCCCAAGCATCCAGTATCATGCATCAAACCTGGACTGGTGATTCATTTCATATATGATATTATACATGTTTCAATGCCATTCTCCCAAATCATCCCACCCTCTCCCTCACCCACAGAGTCCAAAAGACTGTTCTATACATCTGTGTCTCTTTTGCTTTCATGTATACAGGCTTATCGTTACCATCTTTCTAAATTCCATAATATGCGTTAGTATACTGTATTGGTGTTTTTCTTTCTGGCTTACTTCACTCTACATAATAGGCTCCAGTTTCATCCACCTCATTAGAATGGATTCAAATGTATTCTTTTTAATGGCTGAGTAATACTCCATTGTGTATATGTACCACAGCTTTCTTATCCATTCATCTGCTGATGGACATCTAGGTTGCTTCCATGTCCTGGCTATTATAAACAGTGCTGCAATGAACATTGGGGTACACATGTCTCTTTCAATTCTGGTTTCCTCAGTGTGTATGCCCAGCAGTGCGATTGCTGGGTCATAAGGCAGTTCCATTTCCAGTTTTTTAAGGAATCTCCACACTGTTCTCCATAGTGGCTGTACTAGTTTGCATTCCCACCAACAGTGTAAGAGGGTTCCCTTTTCTCTACACCCTCTCCAGCATTTATTGCTTGGAGACTTTGGATTGCAGCCATTCTGATTGGTGTGAAATGGTACCTTATTGTGGTTTTGATTTGCATTTCTCTAATAATGAGTGATGTTGAGCATCTTTTCATGTGTTTGCTAGCCATCTGTATGTCTTCTTTGGAGAAGTGTCTATTTAGTTCTTTGGCCCATTTTTTGATTAGATCATTTATTTTTCTGGAATTGAGCTGCATAAGTTGCTTGTATATTTTTGAGATTAGTTGTTTGTCAGTTCCTTCATTTGCTATTATTTTCTCCCATTCTGAAGGCTGTCTTTTCACCTTGCTTGTAGTTTCCTTTGTTGTGCAGAAGCTTTTAATTTTAATTCGGTCACACTTTTTTATTTTTGCTTTTATTTTTAGTATTCTGGGAGGTGGGTCATAGAGGATCCTGCTGTGATGTATGTCGGAGACTGTTTTGCCTATGTTCTCCTCTAGGAGTTTTATAGTTTCTGGTCTTACATTTAGATCTTTAATCCATTTTGAGTTTATTTTTGTGAATGGTGTTAGAAAGTGTTCTAGTTTCATTCTTTTACAAGTGGTTGACCAGTTTTCCCAGCACCACTTGTTAAAGAGATTGTCTTTAATCCATTGTATATATTCTTGCCTCCTTTATCGAAGATAAGGTGTCCATAGGTGCGTGGATTTATCTCTGGGCTTTCTATTTTGTTCCATTGATTTATATTTCTGTCTTTGTGCCAGTACCATACTGTCTTGATGACTGTGGCTTTGTAGTAGAGCCTGAAGTCAAGCAGGTTGATTCCTCCACTTCCATTCTTCTTTCTAAAGATTGCTTTGGCTATTCAAGGTTTTTTGTATTTCCATGCAAATCTTGAAATTATTTGTTCTAGTTCTGTGAAAAATAGGGTTGGTAACTTGATAGGGATTACATTGAATCTATAAATTGCTTTGGGTAGTATACTCATTTTCACTATATTGATTCTTCCAACCCATGAACATGGTATATTTCTCCATCTATTAGTGTCCTCTTTGATTTCTTTCATCAGTGTTTTATAGTTTTCTATATATAGGTCTTTAGTTCCTTTAGGTAGATATATTCCTAAGTATTTTATTCTTTTCATTGCAATGGTGAATGGAATTATTTCCTTAATTTCTTTTTCTACTTTCTCATTATTAGTGTATAGGAATGCAAGGGATTTCTGTATCTGTTGATTTTATATCCTATTTCTGTTGATTTTATATCCTGCAACTTTACTATATTCATTGATTAGCTCTAGTAATTTTCTGGTAGAGTCTTTAGGGTTTTCTATGTAGAGGATCATGTCATCTGCAAACAGTGAGTTTTACTTCTTCTTTTCCAATTTGGATTCCATTTATTTCTTTTTCTGCTCTGATTGCTGTGGCCAAAACTTCCAGAACTATGTTGAATAGTAGTGGTGAAAGTGGGCACCCTTGTCTTGTTCCTGACTTTAGGGGAAATGCTTTCAATTTTTCACCACTAAGGATAATGTCTGCTGTGGGTTTGTCATAGATAGCTTTTATTATGTTGAGGTATGTTCCTTCTATTCCTGCTTTCTGGAGAGTTTTTATCATAAATGGATGTTGAATTTTGTCAAAGGCTTTCTCTGCATCTATTGAGATAATCATATGGCTTTTATTTTTCAATTTGTTAACGTGGTGAATTACATTGATTGATTTGCGGATATTGAATAATCCTTGCATACCTGGGATAAAGCCCACTTGGTCATGGTGTATGATCTTTTTAATGTGTTGTTGGATTCTGATTGCTAGAATTTTGTTGAGGATTTTTGCATCTATGTTCATCAGTGATATTCTTTTCTTGTGGCATCTTTGTCAGGTTTTGGTATTAGGGTGATGGTGGCCTCATAGAATGAATTTGAAAGTTTACCTTCCTCTGCAATATTCTGGAAGAGTTTGAGTAGGATAGGTGTTAGCTCTTCTCGAAATTTTTGGTAGAATTCAGCTGTGAAGCCATCTGGACCTGGGCTTTTGTTTCCTGGAAGATTTCTGATTACAGTTTCAATTTCTGTGCTTGTGATGGGTCTGTTAAGATTTTCTATTTCTTCCTGGTTCAGTTTTGGAAAGTTGTACTTTTCTAAGAATTTGTCCATTTCTTCCACGTTGTCCATTTTATTGGCATATACTTGCTGATAGTAGTCTCTTATGATCCTTTGTATTTCTGTGTTGTCTGTTGTGATCTCTCCATTTTCATTTCTAATTTTATTGATTTGATTTGTCTCCCTTTGTTTCTTGATGAGTCTGGCTAATGGTTTGTCAATTTTATTTATCCTTTCATAGAACCAGCTTTTGGTTTTGTTGATTTTTGCTATGGTCTATTTTGTTTCTTTTACATTTATTTCTGCCCTAATTTTTAAGATTTCTTTCCTTCTCTAACCCTGGGGTTCTCCATTTCTTCCTTTTTCTAGTTGCTTTAAGTGTAGAGTTAGGTTATTTATTTGACTTTTTTCTTGTTTCTTGAGGTATGCCTGTATTGCTGTGATCTTTCCCCTTAGCACTGTTTTTACAGTGTCCCACAGGTTTTGGGTTGTTGTGTTTTCATTTTCATTCATTTCTATGCATATTTTGATTTCTTTTTTGATTTCTTCTGTGATTTGTTGGTTATTTAGAAGCGTGTTGTTCAGCCTCCATATGTTGGAATTCTTAGTAGTTTTCCTCCTGTAATTGAGATCTAATCTTACTGCATTATGGTCAGAAAAGCTGCTTGGAATGATTTTGATTTTTTTGAATTTATCAAGTTTAGATTTGTGGCCCAGGATGTGATCTATCCTGGAGAAGGTTCCGTGTGCACTTGAGAAAAAAGTGAAATTCATTGTTTTGGGGTGAAATGTCCTATAGATATCAACTCGGTCTAACTGGTCTATTGTATCATTTAAAGTTTGTGTTTCTTTGTTAATTTGCTGCTCAGTTGATCTGTCCATAAGTGTGAGTGGGGTGTTAAAGTCTCCCACTATTATTGTGTTATTGTTAATTCCCCTTTCATACTTGTTAGCATTTGTCTTACAAATTGTGGTGCTCCTAGTTGGGTGCATATATATTTATAATTGTTATATCTTCTTCTTGGATTGTTCCTTTGATCATTATGTAGTGGCCTTCTTTTCTCTTTTCATAGCCTTTGTTTTAAAGTCTATTTTATCTGATATGAGTATTGCTACTTCTGCTTTCTTTTGGTCTCTATTTGCATGGAATATCTTTTCCCAGCCCTTCACTTTCAGTCTGTATGTGCCCCTTGTTTTGAGGTGGGTCTCCTGTAGGCAGCATATATAGGGGTCTTGTTTTTGTATCCATTCACTCGATCTTTGTCTTTCGGTTGGGGCATTCAACCCATTTATGTTTAAGGTAATTATTGATAAGTATGATCCCATTGCCATTTACTTTATTGTTTTGGCTTCAGGTTTATACACCCTTTTTGTATTTCCCGTCTAGAGAAAATCCTTTAGGATTTGTTGGAGAGCTGGTTTGGTGGTGCTGATTTCTCTCAGCTTTTGCTTATCTGTAAAGCTTTTGATTTCTCCTTCATATTTGAATGAGATCCTTGCTGGGTACGGTAATCTGGGCTGTAGGTTATTTTCTTTCATCACTTTAAGGATGTCTTGCCGTTCCCTCCTGGCCTGAAGCGTTTCTATTGAAAGATCTGCAGTTATCCTTATGGGAATCCCCTTGTGTGTTATTTGTTGTTTTTCCCTTGCTGCTTTTAATACTTGTTCTTTGTGTTTGATTTTTGTTAATTTGATTAATATGTGTCTTGGGGGTGTTTCACCTTGGGTTTATCCTGTTTGGGACTCTCTGGGTTTCTTGGTCTTGGGTGATTATTTCCTTCCCCATTTTAGGCAAGTTTTCAACTATTATCTCCTCAAGTATTTCCTCATGATCTTTCTTTTTTTCTTCTTCTGGGACTCCTATGATTTGAATGTTGGAGTGTTTAATATTCTCCTGGAGGTCTCTGAGATTGACCTCATTTCTTTTAATTCGTTTTTCTTTTTTCCTCTCTGATTCATTTATTTCTACCATTCTATCTTCTATTTCACTAATCCTATCTTCTGTCTCCATTATTCTACTATTTGTTGCCTCCAGAGTGTTTCTGTTCTCATTTATTGCATTATTAATTATATATTGACTCTTTTTTATTTCTTCTAGGTCCTTGTTAAACCTTTCTTGCATCTTCTCAATCCTTGTCTCCAGGCTATTTATCCATGATTCCATTTTGATTTCAAGATTTTGGATCATTTTCACTATCATTATTTGGAATTCTTTCTCAGGTAGATTCCCTATCTCTTCCTCTTTTGTTTGGTTTGGTGGGCGTTTATCCTATTCCTTTACCTGCTGGGTATTCCTCTGTCTCTTCATCTTGTTTATATTGCTGCGTTTGGGGTGGCCTTTCTGTATTCTGGCAGTTTGTGGAGTTCTTTTTATTATGGAGTTTCCTCTCTGTGGGTGGGGTTGTATCAGTGGCTTGTCAAGGTTTCTTGGTTAGGGAAGCTTGTGTCGATGTTCTGGTGGCTGGAGCTGGATTTCTTCTCTCTGAAGTGCAATGAAGTGTCCAGAAGTGAGTTATGAGATGTCAGTGATTTTGGAGTAACTTTGGGCAGCCTGTATATTGAAGCTCAAGGCTGTGTTCCTATGTTGCTGGAGAATTTGTGTGGTATGTCTTGCTCTGGAACTTGTTGGCCCTTGAGTGGTGCTTGGTTTCAGTGTAGGTATGGAGGCATTTGCTATGCTCCTTTTGATTAATGTTCCCTGGAGTCAGGAATTCTCTGGTGTTCTCAGGATTTGGACTTATGCCTCCTGCTTCTGGTTTTCAGTCTTAATTTTTACAGTAGCCTCAAGTCTTCTCCTTCTATACAGCACCGTTGATAAAACATCTAGGTTAAAGATGAAAAGTTTCTCCACAGTGAGTGACACCCAGAGAGGTTCACAGAGTTACATGGAGAAGAGAAGAGGGAGGAGGGAGTTAGGGGTGACCCAAATGAGATGAGGTAGAATCAAAAGAGGAGAGGGCAAGCAGCCAGTAATCACTTCCTTATGTGCACTCCACAGTCTGGACCGCTCAGAGATGTTCATGGAGTTATACAGAGAAGAGAAGAGGGAGGAAAGAGAAAGAGGTGGCCAGGAGGATAAAAGGGGGGAATGAAAAAGAGACAGACAGATCCAGCCAGTAACCAGTCCTCTAAGTGTTCTCCACTTTCTGGAACACACAAAGATTCACAGAGTTGGGCAGAGAAGAGAGGAGGGAGGGAGAAGACAGAGGCGACCTGGTGGAGAAAAAGGAAAGTCGAAAGGAGGAGAGAGCAGTCAAGCCAGTAATCTCGCTCCCAAGTAAAAATGGGTACTGAAGATTGGGTTTTTAAAGGTACAAAATTGATAACAAATACCAAAAAGCAAAGATTAAAAATCTAGAGTAGAGGTTGGATTTTCAAAAACACAATATTAAAGAAAAGAAGAAGAAGGAAAAAAACAAAGTCACAAAATTATATATATATATATATATATATATATATATATATATATATATATATGAATTTTGCTTTAAAAATAGGGTCTTTTTTTTGAAAAGTAATAGTAGGTTATAAAAATGAAAATTAAAAGAGGACTTAATTATTAGAGGACTTAAAAATTTTTTAAAGTTAAAAATAAAAGAATGATCATAAAAATAGTAAAGATATATTAGGACTTTCTCTGGTGTTGTTGTGGGCAGTGTGGGGTCAGTTCATTTTTGGATAGTTCCTTGGTCCGGCTTATATTTCTCAAGATCTATAGGCCCCTTCCTATGTAGTCAGTACTAACTACAGGGTTTTAATCTATTGCACCTGTCACTTCCAAGGCGGTTCCCTCTGTTTTAGCTTCTCCTGTTTGCTGGTCTCTTCAGTGTCTGATTTCTGTCCTGACACAAGGTGGGCGGGGTGGTGGTGGACACTTTTTTTAGGCTCACTTGTTCCATCGCATTTTGGGGAGGGAGGGACGCTGCAAACAAATAACACTGGTGTGTGCTTGCAGTGTCTCAGCCACACTGGGCCTGCCCCCACTCATGGTGCACACAGCTCAGGCTCTAGGTTGCTCTACCAGGAACCGTCCGAGGCCGCCCTGAGCTGCATGCACCTCCCAGATCTAAGCCGCTCAGGTTCAGGCACTCAGGTAGTCCTCAGAGGCGCAGACTCGGTTGGGTCTGCGTTTTGTGCCCTTCCCAGGTCCGAGTAGCTCAGGTGTTTGGTGAGCGTGGTCACTGTGACTTATCGCCTCTCCCATCCCTGCTGCTCAGTTTTCTGGGTGTACAACTGGCACACCTTCTCAGGTGGATGATGACTGTCCAGAACCCCAAGAAATCTTAGTTAGCAAAGAAGCCTGCTTGCAGTTTGGTAGATAATGTCTCTCTGGGGCTGCGATTGCCCCCTTCTGGCCCTTCGGGCTCTGGCTGCCTGTCACTGGAGGGGGATGGTCTGCAGCTGGCTAATTCTGTTCTGTCCTTTGTTCTGTGTGAGATCCTGGCGGTGTCTTATGTTAGAGCTTTCGTGTGGTAGCTATCCCACAGTCTGGTTTGCCATCCCAAATTAGTTCTCTCTGATTACCCTGGGGGCATTTGGGCCGGATCCTTACTCTAAGCAATGCAGCCCCACCTCCCTGCCCAGCCCCCGCTTGCTAGTGGTGGATGCAGGCGTCTGCGCTGCTTCTCCACTGGGGGAGTTACCATTGGGTTCATAATCTGTGGGTTTTAATTATTCATTTATTTTTCCTCCCTGTAATGTTGCCCTCTGTGCTTCCAAGGCTCGCCACAGACTCGGCCATGAGAGTGTTTCCTGCTGTTTGGAAACTTCTCTCTTTTTAAGACTCCCTTCCTGGGATGGAGCTCCATCCTTACCTCTTTTGTCTCATTTTTTTGTCTTTTATATTTTTTCCTACCTCTTTTTGAAGACAATAGGCTGCTTTTCTGGGTGCTTGATGTCCTCTGCCAGCATTCAGAAGTTGTTTTGTGGAATTTACTCAGCATTTAAATGTTCTTTTGATGAATTGTGGGGGAGAGAGTGGTCTCCCCATCCTATTCCTCTGCCATCTTCTGCATTTTTCCTCCATCTGTTTATTACACTTTCCAACTCTGTGTTGTTGGCTTCTGGCATTCTGTGTTCAGTGCTTTGACCATTTGGAGGTCAACTTGACCTGACAGTCTAACTTCTTTCATGCCACCTGAGGTGTCCTCTGAGTTGCTGCTGGGGGAAATTCCATGCTAAATTGTTTCTGTAATTGTGGATGTGTTGAAAGCTTGAGGTGTCCATCTTCAAAATCAGGTGAGAGAGGTTTCCAGCTGCTAGGACTTCAACAGAGTAATTCAAAACTTAAAGTTGTGGATCCATGACAAATAGATCCTATAGCTCTCTTCTGGAGAAAGGGAACTATCAGAAAGATATTATTAAAATTTTAGATAGGAAGGATAAAGATCAAAAAGGGAAGGAGAAAGAGATGGGAAAATAAAGAAAAGGATAACAAATGGTTTTTACACATAAAAATTTTCTCATCTTATTATGAGATATGGAGAGTTTTTTCTTTTTACTATTGAATCTGCTTCTGATGTTAATTGTAATTGGAAATAAGCCATCGGCCACTGAGTATGGGTATTTCATTTTTGTCTTTAGCATCAGTGAAGCTGTAATAAGGTGTCCATGGACTTGAAAGAACACAGATAGTTCAGAGGTTTCATAGGAAGGTTTTCGAGCATGGGACAACTTGCAGCTGAGAAATCTTCATTTAATTCTAAACTCTTCAATTAATGATGATTTATGAATTATTTAAGTTCCTGGGGCCTTCATATCCACATTTGCCAGCTGAGGGAGTTGATGAAATGACACTGAAGACTTTCAGAAGTTCTATTAGAAGTATTCTATGTTATGCTGTGCTAGTTTGTTTCATTCTTCAGTGTTCTTGAAATCATTCACAGATGAGAAAATCATATAATTTATCATCCAAATCAGGACAATTTTGATATCCCTCAAAGTCCAAATGAAATATTGCTTTGTAAAAGACATTTTAAAAAGTTTGAAAGATCATAGAAGGGGGTTGGAGATAATTTAATTAAATTTTCTTACGGATTTTAGAAATGAAAATCCCATTGCTAATAGAGAACACTTTATTTGCATGTATGTTAGTGCTTCTGCACCCTCAGCGCTAATGGTGTTGGAAGCTTTGCCTGGAATTTCTTTTCAGGGGGTTCTTTTGCTAAGAGGAGTGCACTCCTCTCTCCTATATATCCATGAGTCAGGGGCCCCTCCTTGGTTCTCCCACAGCATCAGTGCAAACCCATAGCACAGCAGCTGCTACACTGCTTTAGTTTTACTTGTCAATTTTCTTGCCTCCCTCCTCCAGAAGACAGAGGGCAGAATCTGGGTCTTTCATCTCTGTTGCCCCAGGATATGGACATTAGGGCTGAGACCAAAGGGAGATAAGCCATTCCCGCCTGGGATTGTGCTGTGTCCTGTGGGGCCAGCATTTGAGTGGACCTGAGTGTGATGCTTCCTGACATTGGGTCCCCTGGGTATTTTGCATGCCTCCCTCTAGTCCAGACCCCAGTGGGTAGAGTGCTGAACAAATAATAATTCTGTAGCAAAACCAGTGATGTGATCAAATGCTGAACTTCGGATTTGGGGATTGTGGGTTTTTTCATATTTGTTTATTTGGCTGCATCAGGTCTTAGTTGCAGAACGTAGGATCTTTTTTGCATCATTGGGATCATTCTGGCACAAAGGCTGCAGAGCGTGAGCTCAGTAGTTGTGGCTCATGGGCTTAGTTGCTCCGTGGCATGTGGGATCTTAGTTTCTGGACCAGGGATCGAACCCATGTTCCTTGCATTGCCAGGTGGATTCTTAACCACTGGGCCACCAGAGAAAGTCCCTGGGCCTCATTTTTAAATGTAGGTTTTATTTTTATTTCAGTATTGTGAGGCCAGCAGGTCAGAAGATGATTGCCATTGAAAAGATGGTTTGTTATTCACAGTTCCCAAAAGGAGGGGATATGCGACTCTATCCAGGGATCACGTGGGGACACAGTCCTTTACCGGCTCTGTTAATTGGCTCATCCCGAGGAGACAGTCCCTCCAGGTCAGCGAGGCTGCTAGTTGTCAAAACATCAGAATGAAAAGACATGGAATCCAGGCTTGCCTGAGTTTCAACACATACTGCCATGTATTAAGCCCCATGGCCTAAATCATACCAACCTGTCTCAGAAAACAGGAGTGTTAATAATACAACAAGCTTACTGTGTTGTCATGCGGATTAGAGTAAAGAGCCTGGCCCATGATAGGTGCTTAAGGCATGGCAAACAAGAGCCAGTATGCACAGTAGGATATAGCATGGCATATGCCTTTGTGCATATATTCCACACTTTGTGGGGAGAGAGGGCTTTTCTGTTGTTTTGACCTCCACTTTTGGCCACTTCTTCGAATAATACTCTAAAAATTTTGCCAAACAGACTAGCTGCTCCTGTAAACTTGAGTCTCTCTCCAGGGTCCTGAAACTTTTTGCTTTGAATGAAGCTAAAAATAACCCCAAGTACCTTTCTTCCCTGGGGGATGATGGTGCTACAGTCTTTACAGAGGCAGTCAGGAGATATGGGGAACTGTGTATGTGTATTCCAAAGAAAATGCCTGGAACTTTCCAAAGCTTTAAAAAGAAGTTAGTTTTGAATGCTTTGCACATTTCAGAAGAAGCTATCCCTACACTGGTACAGTGACAGCAGCAGCTCCTTCTGACATCAAGCAGGAATTTTTATTAGCACGAGAACATGTTAAAGAAAGGCCCAGAATATGGTGCATGGAAGCAGCAGTGGACAAAGCATGAGCTTTGTCACCAAGCATTAGCCTTCATTTGACAGCGTTTATGGGGGTGATAGAGAGCCATTAACTTCAGACTTTTGCCTCCCAAACCAGGGTTAACATCAGTGGGCTCTAAGAGAAGAGAAATCACAAATGATGTGTTGCATGAGCTGCAGAGAAGACGTACTATGTTTGTGGCAGAGACAAACATAGCGCCGTTCTCCGGGGACCTGTGCTATTCTCATACCTGTGTCATTCAGTGTGAAATAGGACCCTGATCAGGACTCCTGTGACAGTGAGATGCCTTCCCCCGGGCCTCCTCCAGGGGTTCGAGTGGGTCTTTGCCAGGCAGCATTAGGTGGTTGACACTGCTTAAACGGAACCTAAATATATAGAAAGAAGAGAGTGTGGGCAGCATAAACATGCTCTTCACTTCTCTCGTTATAACAGTCTAAAAGATTTCTTTGGAATCTTCCCTTTAATTCCTTCCTGCACCACGAAGCACCCATGTACTTTGGAAGAACGACAATGAGCCCATATTCTATTGTGGTCTTGAAAATACTCAAAAACAACATTATTAAATGTTAAGTGGTCTCTTTACTCTTTTTAGTCATTTTTGTGTATTTCTTTTCAGAAATAGCTACTGTAGCACCTAATATAACTTCTGCATTGTGGAATTTGTTGACAGAATGTATGTTACAGCGCTGACCTTTGGAAAATTACTTTCCTTATGAGATAATTTATAACCTGTGGAAGATATTTGATGTCTTAATGTTTTCTTTCTGCCTCTTACTCTGTCACTGTTTCTTTTTATTGCATTAAGTAGACCCAGTACACAGCAAAGCTCTCAGGTTGAAAATAGCTATCTATTTACAAATAGCTTCTGAGGGGTAGGCTGAGATAGGGTTCAGGGCTATGCACCTATGAGCCTGATTAAGCTTGTGTTGTTCAATGAAGGCTTTTCATTCAGTGAAAATAAAAAAGGAGGAGGAGGAAGGGAAGATGAAATGATGTGAAGTTTTTTGTTTGTCTGAACATTTACAGAGTGCCAGGTCTCTTCCGACACTTTTTGCATATTTTCATAGACAGCCTCAGTCACAACTCCTTCATGCAGGGGTTATTGTCCTTGATGCAGGGGTTATTTCATAGATAAGGGCATTGAACCACAGTGAAGTTAATTGTCCAACATCCCAATTACTGAGTCAGTCACAAATTGAACCTAACTCTAATAAAACATTTCAGTTATTTTTCTTTATCAAATTACACAAGTAATTTTAATATTAATTAAAATAAAATGGCTCCAAAAGGCTTAATGTGAAAAAAATTTCCCTATTTTTCAATCCTTCTCCGCAGAGGGTTACATTGTTAGTGCTTTTTTAATTTCTTTCCTGATTTGTAGCTCCATATTTCTAAAAACTGTGACTGTGTTGAGCTTTTAAACAATATTTTATTTTTAGTTATTTATTTGGCTGTGCTAGGTCTTAGTTGCAGCATTCAGGATCTTTTAGTGGGGATCTAGTTGGGATCTAGTTCCCTGACCAGGTTGGAGCCGGGCTCCCTAATGGGGAGCATGGAGTCTTAGCCACTGGACGATCAGGGCATTCCCTGCATTGGGCTTTTTTATTTATCAAGTTCATCACCTCCCTGTGATGGCTTCTATGAATTTATTTTGCCTACAGGTACCCCCACTCTAATTTCTCCCCTCTCATTCTCCCAATCACAGTGTTTTATTATTTCTACATAAATGATGTCTTCTGCCAATTGAGTGATTCTTTTTTATTCTGTTTATAGTTTAAAATTTTTAGAATTAACATTTATCTAATTTACTTCGTTCAGTGATTTAACTACATATCTCTTATAAATTGCTTCTCTCATAAATTGTTCAGTAGATCTGTCAAACACTGACTCTTGGGATGAGCTCTGAGTCTTATCAGAGAACATCCTCTTGCTCTCCTTCCAGGAGATACTGATTCCCTTTCATGAGTCTTGTTGGATACCCTGCATCCATGTCTGTCTAAGGTGGCACACTCATTTCTGGTAGCCCCTAGCCTCCAGTAGTTTCTTTTAGAAGGGGCTGTTGTTTGTTTGAGCTTCTATTCCTTACACTGTTGAGCAATTTGGCTGAATATGAATTCTAAGTTGAAAATCAGAATTCCGACAATGATGCTTCATTCTTTCTTAGTTTCCTGTGCAGCTGTTGAAAAACCCTGTGCTGTTTCAGATCCTGCTATATTACATGCAACCTAACTTTTCAGCTTTAAAATCTTTTAAGAGCTTCTTTTCAGGCTCACTGCTCTGCAGCGTCATTGATATGCAGTAGTGTGTGTGTGTGTGTGTGTGTGTGTGATGTGTTTTTTGTTGTTGTTGTCTTGGAATCTCAATTCTTTCTATTTCTTTCCTGGTAATTCCTATCCTTCAATACTGGAAATTTGTATTGTATTATTTCTTCAATAATGTAATAATGATTCTCTTATAATTTTATTTTAATTATTCTGTTTCTATTCTCTTTATCCCTGCATTTTCTTATCATATCTTTTCTTTTCAGTCTCTCTCCTTTTAAAAATTTTGTTATTTGGAAGTGCCCTTTCACTTTTTGGATTCAAAGTATTGTATGTTTAAAAAAGCCTCCTTGTTTAAGATTTTCAACATCTATGAGATTTTTTATTTTATAAATTACTTACTTTAGAGCATTCTGCTCTCATAATAGCTTCTCTTCTTTTTCATGGGCTATAATAGTCTTTCTTTTAAATGTGTTTTACTTACGTAATTCTCGCTCTTTGCGTTTCCCTGTGTCTTTCAGGTTTCTATTTTTATATTTGGTTTGGTTTCTGTTCTTTTTTTAATGTTGAGCACTGTATTCAATTGTTGATGCTCTTTGGCTCCCCATTTTATTTCTAAGAAGGAGGCATAAAAAAGCTCACTCAGAACTCTGTTTACAGGCACATGACATACACTTTGTGGTTTCAGTTTAAGGTGATCTGCCTCAGAGAAATGGAGAAGGCAATGGCAATCCACTCCAGTGTTCTTGCCTGGAAAATCCCACGGGTGGAGGAGCCTGGTGGGCTGCCATCTATGGGGTCGCACAGAGTCAGACAGGGCTGAAGTGATTTAGCAGCAGCAGCAGCAGCAGAGGAAGCTTTTCACTGGAGACTTATCAGTCAACGTCATTGTCTGGAGATGTTTGCTGCTGCTACTAAGTCGCTTCAGTTGTGTTCGACTCTGTGCAACCCCAGAGACGGCAGCCCACCAGGCTCCCCGTCCCTGGGATTCTCCAGGCCAAGAACGCTGGAGTGGGTAGTCATTTCCTTCTCCAATGCATGAAAGTGAAAAGTGAAAGTGAAGTTGCTCAGTCGTGTCCGACTCTTAGTGACCCCATGGACTGCAGCCTAACAGGCCCCTCCGTCCATGGGATTTTCCAGGCAAGAGGGCGATGTTTACTATGGAGCTATTTTATCCTTGTAGTGAGGAAGCTTCTTGTCAAAGTGATGGGGTGGGTGGAAACCTCAGTATTCACTTGACAGATTTCAGCTGTGTTCGGGTGCATGTCTCATTCGACCCTCCCTGTGACCTGGATCCTCCACGTTCTACACCCGCCTCAGAACTAAAACTTGTTTTGCTCTTTCCTTTCAGCAGGTGCTTCACATACACTTTCCTTCATTCTGTTAATCGAGTACCGATCGTCCATTTCCTTTCCAACTTCCTCAAATTTTGGCAAATTTCTTCTTTACTATTGTCTTTTCTCCTTTTCCTTTTGGCTTTGTTGGCGTGTCCTGTTAAGTTCCTCTGCTATTATTTCTTTAAATATTATTGAAAACAAATAAATATACATAGCTCATTTACTGTGTTTAATAGCAGTCCTTATTGTTCCTCATTGTGTTTTGATATAGGCTCTGTGCTTGCAGCATCTTATCTTCATATAATTTGTGTGCTTTTCTCCTATGCATCATGTTTTACATCCCTTTGATTCTTTAAGTTTAGGGGTTTAAGGAGTACGTGTTTAGAAGCACAGTCTTATTTTATTCCTAGAAAAATCCTTGGTCTAAGGCACAGGTATATTATTCTAGTTCTCACGCTTGACATATGCAGTGACTTCCACCCAGGGAGTTTAATTAACATGCCCAAGATTACTCAGTCAAGTTTTTTCAAGCTTCCCCAGTTACAGATTTTTGCCTCTCCTCCCCTCTACCACTCAGGCCTAATTTGTGGCAAGTTTATAAAATATATAAATAAAGAGGAAAACAAAGGGAAGAAGGGAATGAACTTCAAACACTAAGTTTGAAAACTTTTATTTCTAAGCTGTGACTTTTCAAAATCAGGTTGGGAGTAATTTGAGAATTTTGGTGTGTTTTGTGACACACAGTCATTATTTCAGTGGACAATTGAGATTCGACTGAAATAACAGAATGATCTATAGTGTTCTGATGTTTGTAGAAACATTTGAGAAGTAAACAACATGTTGGGCTGGAGGAAAGTTAAAAATGAGGGGCACAGTTCACCCGTTAAAGTCCGTTCGGCATCAACATTAGGTAGGTTAATCATGTAGCATGAACAGAATCAACAGCTACATCTATAGGGCTTTTTCCACCTCTGGACATCATTTACTGGAACTAATGCATATTTATTATAGCATGGTTCTCTTTAAACAACAGCCTGTCCATTAGACATAAATTTCCCACAAGCATCATGATTTACTACCTGCAAAGGACCTTCTCATCCGACCACAGAGGCTCTGATATGATTAAGCCAAGTTCTAGGGGCTGAAGGGATGCCAGGCAGGCTTTTGTAGCCCAGTCTGCATGGGAGCTCTGTGACGGAATTGAGGCAGGTCTGTACCGAGTTCCTGGAGGCAGGGACCGAGGATCAGCCAGGCTGATACCTCCTCTCAGGCTCTCCTTTGTTAGATGCCCAGGTCCTGTGGGCTGAGTCTTGTTGAGGATGCCAGCATCATCTTTTAATGTGGGGCAGAGCTTGCTGGGCTGGAGTGTTACCTGTGGAAGGGGAGCCCTACAGCATGCCCTTTATGAACAATC
The DNA here is from genome assembly GCF_042477335.2 of Ovis canadensis. Taxonomy (NCBI): domain Eukaryota; kingdom Metazoa; phylum Chordata; class Mammalia; order Artiodactyla; family Bovidae; genus Ovis; species Ovis canadensis. The sequence continues at coordinate 23,599,992 of NC_091263.1, forward strand.
CCTGCACAAGGTCACCCATCTCACTGGCTCTGAGACAGGTGGATATTTCCTCAAGTCCTGACTCAAAGAGCAGCCCTCATCTTACTGAGTCTTTAGTTGGCCATTCAGTCTAGCTGCCTTCTTTCAGGCCCTGCTTGAATACCATCATGTCTATAAAAACTTTTCCAAGTCAGAAAAGACTGAATCTCTCCCAATTCTTACTCTCTCTTTATTTTTTGGGGCTCCAAAATCACTGCAGATGGTGACTGCAGCCATGAAATTAAAAGACGCTTACTCCTTGGAAGAAAAGTTATGACCAACCTAGATAGCATATTCAAAAGCAGAGACATTACTTTGCCACCAAAGGTCCATCTAGTCAAGGCTATGGTTTTTCCAGTGGTCATGTATGGATGTGAGAGTTGGCCTGTGAAGAAGGCTGAGCGCTGAAGAATTGATGCTTTTGAACTGTGGTGTTGGAGAAGACTCTTGAGAGTCCCTTGGACTGCAAGGAGATCAGCCCTGGGATTTCTTTGGAAGGAATGATGCTAAAGCTGAAACTCCAGTACTTTGGCCACCTCATGAGAAGAGTTGACTCATTGGAAAAGACTCTGATGCTGGGAGGGATTGGGGGCAGGAGGAGAAGGGGATGACAGAGGATGAGATGGCTGGATGACATCACTGGCTTGATGGACGTGAGTCTGAGTGAACTCCAGGAGTTGAAGATGGACAGGGAGGCCTGGCGTGCTGCGATTCATGGGGTCACAGAGTCAGACACAACTGAGCTACTGAACTGAACTGTACACCGTTTACTCTGTCTGGTACTTATTGCACTGTGCCCTGCATGCTGAGAGGATTCCCTGATGGCTCAATCAGGAAAGAATCTGCCTGCAGTGCAGGAGATCTGGGTTCAGTCCCTGGTTCTGGAAGATCCCCTGGAGAAGGAAGTGGCCACCCACTCCAGTATGCTTTCCTGGGAAATCCCTGGTGGGCTATATTCCATTAGGTCACAGGAGTCGGACGTGACTTAGTGGCTAAACCACCACTGCATGCTAAGGATAACAAAGGGTTGATGCCAGTGATGTGGCTGTTAGGACAACATAGGCTCCAGAGGCAGTCTTCCCTTTGGATCCTCTTTCTGCTTCCCATGTCTCCAGTCTCCGTGTGCCTCAGTGCCCTCATCTTAGAGACAGTGGCATTCTCCTTGCCAAGCTGTAATAAAGATTTAGGATAAAAATGTTCATACATTGTCCAACACTAAAGTCTTCTTCCTTTCTTTTTGCTTTTGTGTTATTTACAAATGATTTATTAATTTAGATTATACTTTTTTTCATTAAATGTAGCATTATATTTTACAATGGAGAATCTGCCTTTTGAAAAACTTATCTCCCACCTATGGATTTTACCTAAGTCTATCTGTGTCCCTCTATATGAATTTACCCTTCGGTAAGAAAATGCTGCTATTTTACCATCAGAAGGCTTGCTTTCTGTCACAGGCCCAGGTTTAGACTGACTCCTCTCCATTTCCCTCTGATCTTCTTCATTTCTTTTACTTGTACATATCGCTGTGATGACCAGTTTAGGATCCTGGATGTTCTGAATGGTGATGACAGAATCAAGACTGACTCCCTGCGTTCATGATCTACATCCTCAAAAGGCAGCGGAATCTGCTCAAGAGTTATAGCTTCATCCCCTGATGGCTGGGTCTCAGGGCTTTGATCTGGGAGAAGAGGACTAGGTTGCCTTACTGACCACTAATAGCAAAGAATATTTCTGTGTATAGCCATCACGAGTCCTCTTCTGCTCTACAGCTATAATTGGCTTTCCTCCATGACTCAGTGGTAAAGAATCTGCCTGTCACTGCAGGAGGCACAAGAGATGCAGGTTTGATCCCTGGGTCTGGAATATCCCCTGGAGTAAGAAATAGCAACCATTTCCAGTATTCTTGCCTGGAAAATTCCATGGGCAAAGGAGCCTGGCAGGCTCTAGTCTGTGGAGTCACAAAGAGTCAGACATGACTAAGCATGCGTGCATGCATGCACAGCTGTCACAGCGTCTCAATAAGCACTCCCTACTGCAGTCCGTACTATTGACTTGGAGGTGGGTCACACACCTCCTCTACGGGTGGGGAAATCGAGGCTCAGAGGTGTATGAGATGACGCTCAGGTCAGCCAGCAGATGCAGGCCTGCATCTCACATCTTCTGATTCCAAATTGGTGCCTCCTTTCTGTTTCCTCCGTAGTGAAGGACATCTCCTCTATAGACATTTATGCTACTGGTACCTACTCTTATCTTCTCATACTGATCCCACAAAGTCAGACCCCAAGAAATGCACAACAGACTTGCAGGCTGTGACTCATTCTGCGGAGAACAAGGAGACTAGAAAGATATTTTGTTTCAGCCCACCTTCTTGGAAGAACTCTTGTGGGACCTCACCCCAGGGGCCTATTGTAAAGCTGTGAAGGAGGATTCCAGCGTGAAACAGCATCCTCTGTGATTGTGACATGTCACTCTAGGGGGAGATCTCTCTCCACTCGATGCTGTTGGCCTTTTAGGAGGATGTTTCCCCATTTACTGAAGGCCAGGTCCTCTGAGAAAAGTGTACTGCTGTGCATACTGATTTATATTGATCCTTCCAACAAGTTGTGTAGCAGATTCATTTATCTGTTGGATGGTTGGCAGTTTATGGGGATTCTTACATTAGACCCAACTGTGCCTTTTAACCATTGAGTTCTATTATTCTGTCATTTTTGCTTCATCTCTTTAAGAAAGGAATTTCTTGTCAACTAGGACTATGTGCTGCTTTTTACAACATAAATATAGTCTCTTAATGACAAAAGGAAGTGCAGGGTCTAGAAAATAGAGCTCAGTCTGATATCAGGCAGACGAAAATCTCAAGTGTCCCTGGGAGTGGGGAATTTAAAAAAATGACAAACTCAGACTCATGAAGGAGGCGAAGCTTGAAGCCCCTCCAGTCTCCAGGACCCATGTGAATTGCTATGTCTGTGTGTGTTGATGTCTGGAGGGGACATTCTGAGTGAGGGTCTAAAGTGACAGGTGCTGTTTGAAACCTGCATCCATAGACACAGCAAGTGTGTGAAGCATGGGTGAGTTGACCAGGAATGTCCTACAGCCTGCTCTAGAGTCCCAGTTAAGTCTGCCTTATGAAGAAAGACTTTGGGGTGATCATTCCAGCCGGTGATCTGGATTCTCCCAGGGCTAAATACAGTCTAAATAAACCCCAGCCTCCAAGCTCCATAGACATTTGGCCCATAGATCTTTCAGAGAGGCCTTTATTCATCTCACTCACAGAAACCCTTGGTGAGATTATTTAGTGTGTGAAGAATCACAGAGCTGCATTCTAAACATGGTGACTTCTACGTGACTGATAAATATGCCTGCCTGTCTGAGGCTAAAATCGGTCTCAGTGGGTATAATTGAAATTGTGTTTTTGATTTCTCATCATTTTGTTTGTTTTTTTTCCAGTGTAACCGGCATGTATAGAGGATGTTGTTCTGTACAGTTTAGTTGTATAGAAATTTGGATCCTTTAAGGGAGAAAAAATGAGAAATAACTCAATTTGACTTCTGCTGCATAAAGAGAGCTGGAGCTTTGGGAATGTGAGGCAGTAATAGCAAGAATTGCTTGTTTCCTAAAAAGGCATTGCCTAGAACAACAGCAAAACTTTTTAAATATATGCCCGGGGCAACTTTAAAACCAGGCTCCAGGGGTTTTAAAAGGGTTTTGCTACCCATAGTTTGAACACACAGTAAAAAGCAAACCCTTGCATTTACTAATTCCCCGAAACGTGTCTGTTTTGAACTGAGGTGTTCACAGAGACGCAGCTGAAGCTGAACTCATGTCTGTATGCTCAGCCCTGAGGTGGTAGGTTTATGTTCATCCAGATTCCGAGAAGCACGATTACCAAACATTCTGCTAGCATTTCCCAGTGAACATTGTTTGGGCATAAAAAGAAGAGCTGAGATGTGCTTTTATGAATAAATCCTAAAACTCCTTGTTTTTGTACCCCATCCCTCAAGAATAACAGCTTCTGCCTTCACTGCCTCATTTGGTACCAATAACAGGACCATTCTGAGATGCTAACTTGTCTTAGGATTATACTCCAGACACTGAGACTTTGACTGAGTCTTTTAGCAAAGGCCTCCTAAATACAGAGAGCAGTGCTGTATCCCATGAGTTTGGGTCAGGATAAAGAAGAAAGTTAGAGAAGGGAATGGCAACCCACTCCAGTATTCTTGCATGAAGAATTCCATGGACAGAGGAGTCTGATAGGCTACAGTCCACAGGGTGCAAAGAGTTGGACAGGACTGAGCTAGTAACACTTACTACACTAAAGGAGAAAATTGCCTGCAGGTTCTCATTGTCCCTTTTAGGTCATCATCTCTGGTGTCTGGCAGTACCACTTTCTTTTTTCCTTCCTCCAAAAATGCAGGGACTGAGATAGCTTCTTTCACTTATTTTGATTAATAAATTCATGTTCATCATGAGATTTGTTTTTCCTGTAGGCAGCTGCATAACTAATTTCTTTTCTCATTGAGTTTTCCAAAACTCAGCCGTGTTCTTTCCTCTCCAAGATCACCCATATCATTTCTTCCCATGAACTATGCGATGAGTTTTTCTGTTCAAAAACAGTTCATACTCAATACAGTGGTTCCATTTCCCTTTACTCTTGAGCAAATGGTGAGAATCAGCTGAGACAGGTTACAGAGTTTTGCATGTGTGAATTTGGGTGTTCGGGGATTTCTAGGGATTCCTCAGGCTGTACCTGTGATCATGCAATACCTGCTGGAATGCAGCCTTTCCCTCTTCAATATCACCATTTCCTCAATGCCAACATACTCCCAGAGCTTAGACTAGAAGGGTTCAGCAGAAGGTCTGCCATGCAGGAAGATGAGTGATGCTTTCCTAACAAGGACTTCAGCACGTTCAAAGACAATATTTGTGAAGTTGCACAGTACATACAGATTACCTGGAGATTTTGTTAAGATGCAGAGTCTGATTCAATTGCTAGGTGATTCCAGTGCTGCTGGTCCAGGGACTATAGTGGAAGTCAGTTCCGTTCAGCTCAGTTTAGTTGCTCTGACTCTCTGCAACCCCATGGACTACAGCACTCCAGGCTTCCCTGTCCATCACCAAATCCCGGAGCTTGCTCAAACTCATGTGCATCAAGTTGGTGATGCCATCCAACCATCTCAACCTCTATCGTCCCCTTCTCCTCTAGCCTTTGATCTTTTCCAACATCAGGATCTTTGCCAGTGAGTCAGTTTGTTCATATCAGGTGGCCAAAGTACTGGAGTTTCAGCTTCAGCCTCAGTCCTTCCAATGAATATTCAGGACTGATTTCCTTTAGGATGGACTGGTTGGATCCCATTGCAGTCCAAGGGACTCTCAAGAGTCTTCTCCAACACCACAGTGCAAATGCATCAATTTTTCTGCATTCAGCTTTCTTTATGGTCCAACTCTCACATCCATACATGACTACTGGAAAAACCATAGCTTTGACTAGAAGGACCTTTGTCGGCAAAGTAATGTCTCTGCTCTTTAATATGCTGTCTAGATTGGTCATAACTTTTCTTCCAAGGAGCAAGCAATTTTTAATTTCATGGCTGCAGTCACCACCTGCAGTGATTTTGGAACCCCGCCAGAAAAACTCTCACTGTTTCCATTGTTTCTCCATCTATTTGCCATGACGTGATGGTACTGGATGCCATGATCTTAGTTTTTTGCATGTTGAGTTTTAAGCCAACTTTTTCACTCTCCTCTTTTACCTTCATCAAGAGGATCTTTAGTTCTTCACTTTCTGCTATAACGGTGGTGTCATCTGCATATTTAAGGTTATTGATATTTCTCCTGGCAATCTTGGTTCTGGCTGTGCTTCATCCAGCCCAGCATTTCGCATGAATGTACTCTGCATATAAGTTAAATAAGCAGGGTGACAATATACAATTAAATAACCAGGGTGAGAAAATATAATCCACAATATACAATTGTTATTGTAATCTTACATAATAACCTGCCTCAGTGGATCCTGCCCCTCTGCCTAACTGTAAACTAAAGAGCCTTTGTTCAGCTTATAGAAAGGTAATCTGACCATGCTCACCTATGAACAGTTACAACTAAAAGAAGAGATTAACACACCCCTTCCAAAGGTTGACCCTTCTGGAGGAGATATTTTGCAAGGTTCAAGACCCTTTTTACTTTACTTCCTCACTCCCTATTCCTCTCTGTTCTGCCTTTTGACTTTAGTTCTTCACTGTTTCTCTCTCTGACTCTATAAAAGAACCTGGCATCCAGACCCGGACAAGATGGTTACTTTGAGACATTAGTCTTCCATCTTCTCTGTTGGCTGGCTTTCCTCGTAAAGTCATATTCCTGGCCTCAATACTTCATCTCTCAGTTTCACTGGCCTCTCGTGCAGTAAGCAGAGGGAGCTTGGACTCAATAACAGGAGAGGGATAAATCAGGACTTTGACATTAACAGATATATACTGGTATACATAAAATAGATAAACAATAAGAACCTACTGTATAGCACAGGGAACTATATTCAATATCTTGTAATAATCTATAAGGGAAATGAGTCTGAAAAAGAACATATGCATATATATGTAATATATATGCACATATATTTATGTGTGTATATATGTAATATATATGCACATATATTTATGTGTGTATATATGTATGTTACATATAAATTATTTATATATATACACATATACATATATGAAATTGAATCACAGTGCTATACACCTAAAAGTAAGGCAACATTGTAAATCAACTATAATTCAATTTAAAAAATAAATGAGCAGAAGCAGAAGTTCCAATACTTTGGCCATCTGATATGAAGCACTGACTCTTTAGAAAAGACCCTGATGCTGTGAAAGATTGAAGGCTGGAGGACAAGTGGATGACAGAGTACAAGATGGTTGGAGGGCATCACCGACGCAATGGACATGAGTTTGAGCAAGCTCCTTGAGATGGTGAAGGACAGAGAAACCTGGTGTGCTGCAGTCCATGAGGCCACAAAGAGTCAGACCTGACTGAGCAACTGAAAAGCAACAATAGGTTACAAAAAAATGAAGTTCTGTGTATGACTCATATTTGTGTCAATTAGCATTGCTCTAAAACTCTATGACTTACATTTCTTTGATTATAAATAATAGTAGCATATTTTATCCCAGTGATCCTCAAACTTTACTGTACATCACAGTTACCTAGATGACTCGTTAAAACAGATTCCTGGCCTACCGTCAGACTGTGATTGTGTAGTTCTGGGGTGGGGTCCAAGAATTGCTATTCCTTGCAAGTTCCCCAGTGATATGGATACTGCTGGTACAGGAACTACGTTTGGAGTAGCAAGAGCCTAAAATTCTTTCCTATAGTGCCTATAGCACTTAGCATACTGTACTGTTCACCTAGTGATGTTAGAAAGCTCTTGAAATAGGTTGTGCCTGTTTTTCTTGGTATCTCCAATGCTCCTGGTTAAATAATTGTTTTTTAAGTTGAAATGAATTGGATGTAATGGAATTAATTCTCTCTCTTTCACTTAATTCCCTTACTGGAAGCTCTGACAAGCACAAAGTACTAAATCAGAAATAAAATAAAAGAGATAAGGGTTGATCTGTTGGCCAATCTATTTTTCTTTAATTGATGTATGATTTATTTGTAATGTTGTCTCCATTTTTTTTCTATGCAGCAAAGTGATTCAGTTATACATATGAATTCTTTTTAAATATTATTTTCCATTATGGGTTTATCGTAGGATACTGAATAGTATTCTCTATACTATACAGTAAGACCTGTTGTTCACCCATTATGTATATAATAGTTTGCATCTACTAACCCCAACCTCCCACTCCATCTCGCCCTCAACCCTCTCCCCCTTGGCAAGCACCAGTCCCTTATGTCTGTGATTCTGTTTCTGTTTCACAGATCGGTTCATTTGTGTCATATATTAGATTCCACATAGAGTAATATCATATGATATTAATATTTGTCTTTATCTTTCTGAATTACTTCATTTACTATGATCATCTCTGTTGTATCCATGTTGCTGCAAATGGCATCATTTCATTGTTTTTTAGTGACTGAATACTAGTATTCCATGTCTTGGCTATTGTGAATAGTGCTGCTATGAACATAAGGGTGCACGTATCTTTTTGAATTAGAGTTTTGTCTGGTTATATGCCCCCAAGTGGGATTGCTGGCTTGTAATAGTAACTGTATTTTTAATTTTCTGAAGAACTTTCATACCATTTTCCATAATGGCTGCATCAACCTATATTCCCACCAATAGGGTAGGAAGGGTTTTCTTTTCTCTACATCTTTTCCAGCCCTTGTAATTTGTAGAATTTTTAATGACAGTCATTATATGTTAATAAGTCTATTTGCTAGTTTTTAAGTACACTATGTTGCATTTTGTTTCTGTTCCTCTTCATCAGTTTAGCCTAGTTTATATTTTTTTAGTACTTGAGGTACTGATGCTTAAGGCAATGAGTTAGCCCGTTTCAAGTGATAGGTGTATAGCTAGTTGGAATTCCAGGAAAACACTACCAATTACTCTGATGAAATTTCAGTTCAGGTATCATGGGAGCCCAGAGATAGGAGACAAACTAGCCTAATGTGCTGATTAAAGCCTTGTTACTCAAAGGACCCTTATCCTTAGACCAGCAGCATCAGCATCACCCAGGAGCTTATTTCAAAGGAAGGATCTCAGGCCAGCCTCTGAATTTATGGATTAGAATCTGCATTTTGACAAGTATCCCACATTATTTGTAGGCACATTGAAGTTTCAGAAGCACTGAATTGAAAGACAAATGTAGACTCAGGTGCCGTTGAAGACTGAGGTGAGCTATGGGCTTCTTTCCTGCTTTCCCTAAGGGAAGTCTGGGCATTTGGTCTAAGGCAAGTCAGATGGCAGAATGCAGGCAGATGCCTCACACAGATGGAGCTCCATTTCCCTGGGATGAGCAGACCAACTGCAACAGCCTCACTCACAACAGGAGCAAATCCCTGAAAGATCCGTGGCTAGAGGAATTAAAAGTAGGAGGGACTCTCAGTATGATGGGGAGGCTGTGGCCATCAGCCAGCAGGAGGCTGCTGCTCCTTGACAGCATGAAAGGAAGCCCAGCTCCGCCAGCCTACTGTTTGGGAGCCACCTGCCACACAGGAGTGGGAAGTGAATTTACTGCCAGGTAGTAGGCAAGATGGCATCACTTCTGTCTCAGATTGTGGGCATGAGATACATGAAATGTGGGACTAAGCTTGCAAGGATTTTGTCACCATGGGAACATCTCCCCCAGTTCACCTTCTTTATAGAAAGAAAGGGGTATGTAAGGCCACCAGGAAGGTCAGAACCAATTACAGACCAACTCTAGCAACTTACAAGGCTCAGAGGCCATGTCACATATTGGTGTTGAATATATTTTCTCTAAATGAGAATAGTTAGCTGAGATTTTGATTTTTATTCATGTCTTAATACCATCTTATGATTACAGTAAGTCCCCTGCATATGAATGGGTTCCATTCTAAGAGCACATTCTGAAGTCCAATTTGTTCATAAGTCCAACAAAGTGAGCCTAGGTACCTAACTAACATAACAAACTATACTGCATAGTATTGTACTGTAAAAGGTTTGTAATAACTTTCACACAAATGATACCTAGAAAGTAATAATAAAATAAAACATGTTAAATGTTACAGTACATTACCTCAAAAAGTACAGTACAACAGCTAGTATACAGGGGTTGGCATCAAGTGAATGGGCAAGAAGATTTACTGATTGGAGGAAGGAGAGGAGGTGGAAGATGGTAGCTGAAGAATCATCAGCAATAGGAGATGGAGGGCAAGCTGCAACTTCATTCATGTCTGACATTAATGGAACACATATTCACACCTTTGAAAATTCAAAACTTGACGGTTCGTATGTAGAGGACTTACTATATTGTATTTTTAATGGAATAAAGGAATTAAAAGAAATATTTAAAAGTGGATACATCATTGACTGAATTTCTTTTAAGTGAAGAAGACTTTATCAAAGATATTTAAATATGATGAATATCTGTCATTTAAGAATATTAGCAACATGGAAAAATAGGTAAGTAGCAATGATGGAAAAATAATTGAAAACAAAAATAGGAAATATATGTTAACAATATGCATAAAGGTTACTGAGGAATTCTAGAGAGCGTAAAAGTTATCCCTACTGTAACTGGCAGGAATATTCATTTTTAACTAGGTGCTTTTGGAACATCTATATATTAATATTTACTCATCTAGTCTTGTGTTCATTTATTTAACAGCCATTCACTGAGCCCCCTGCATGTGCCAGTTCAGTCAGTAAGTGTTTCAGATGCATCAGAAAACAAGGCAAATCAGGTAACTCTACTACATTTGCAGGGAAACAACCAAATCATAAGTAAACCACAAACAAACAAAAAATAACAGCCTGTGACAGATGATACATGACTACTCAGTTTCTCAGTCAGACTCTCTGCAACCCCGTGGACCTGCCAGGCACCGCTGCCCATGGGATTCTCTGGGCAAGAATACTGGCGTGGGTTGCCATGACCTCCTCCAGGGAGATCTTCCAAGCCAGGGATCGAAGGCATGTCTCTTGTGTCTACTGCATTGCAGCTGAATTCTTTACCCAGTGAGCCACCAGGGAAGCCCAATGTGACAGATGATAGTAGAGGGAAATAAACCTATATGTGCTAGCTATTGCTGTTTACTGAGTCACCCCAAGTCAGCTAAAACGGCTAGCAGTTATTGAACTCACAATTCAGGAGCTAGTGGTTTTTGCCAGGATCAGCTAAGCTGTTTTTATCTGACTCAGGCTCATCCAATCTCAGCCGGGTGGCACCCACGCTTCCACAGTCAGCTGCTAGATCAGTTCAGGATTGGTGGCTCATCTCTGCTCCATCCTTCTCACCCTCCAGGCCACCCTGGGCTTGTTCATTTGGTGATAGTGCTGCTGCTAAGTCACTTCAGTCATGTCCGACTCTGTGTGACCCCATAGACGGCAGCCCACCAGGCTCCCCCGTCCCTGGGATTCTCCAGGCAAGAACACTGGAGTGGGTTGCCATTTCCTTCTCCAATGCATGAAAGTGAAAAGTGAAAGGGAAGTTGCTCAGTCGTGTCCAACTCTTCGCGACCCCATGGACCGCAGCCTACCAGGCTCCTCTGTCCATGGGATTTTCCAGGCAAGATTACTGGAGTGGGGTGCCATCGCCTTCTTCGTGGCGATGGTGCAGGGATCTCAAATAAGAGGATAGAAATACACAATGCCTCTTGAGGTCTGGGCTTGAAACCCAATATATTCCAGCTCTTGATGGTAAGATCTACTGAGAATCAATGCCACTTTTACAATCTAACACAGCAGAGCAGAACACATAGGACCCATTGCCAAAGCATTATAGTGTTTGGAACCCAGTTGAGCAAGGAGCCAGCAAGGAATCCAGTAGAGTGTGATGTTCTGGGAGTCACCAGCGGGGAGCAGGAGACAAAAGACTGAAAGCTACTGAGACAGATAGAGGGAGCACAGATAAGGATTCCCAAATAAATGATAATCTTGAAGGGATAAAAAGCATAAAGTTATGTACATTATAAAATGGTGGGAAACTATCCTAGAGTTTGCCGAAATAACCAAAAGTAAAAAGTCATTGGTCCTCCTGGTCTTTTCATTTTTTCACCCAGTCATCTGTATGTAATATGGGATTTAGATATGTTCTTGTATTTTGTGCTACTCATTGAAAAGGAATTCCTATTTTGTCTAACTCAATGAAACTAAGCCATGACTGCAGGCCAACCCAAGACAGGCAGCTCATGGTGGAGAGGTCTGACAGAATGTGGTCCACTGGAGAAGGGAATGGCAAACCACTTCAGTATTTTTGCCTTGAGAACCCCATGAACGGTATGAAAGGGCAAAATGATAGGATATTGAAAGAGAAACTCCCAGGTCAGTAGGTGTCCAATATGCTACTGGAGATCAGTGGAGAAATAACTCCAGAAAGAATGAAGGGATGGAGCCAAAGCAAAAACAATACCCAGCTGTGGATGTGACTAGTGATAGAAGCAAGGTCCTATGCTGTAAAGAGCAATATTGCATAGGAACCTGGAATGTCAGGTCCATGAATCAAAGCAAATTGGAAGTGGTCAAACAGGGGATGGCAAGAGTGAATGTCGACATTCTAGGAATCAGTGAGCTAAAATGGACTGGAATGAGTGAATTTAACTCAGATGACCATTATATCTACTTCTGTGGGCAGGAATCCCTCAGAAGAAATGGAGTAGCCATCATGGTCAACAAAAGAGTCTGAAATGCAGCATTTGGATGCAATCTCAAAAATGATAGAATGATCTCTGTTCGTTTCCAAGGCAAACCATTCTATATCACGGAAATCCAACTCTATACCCCAACCAGTAACGCTGAAGAGCTGAAGTTGAACGGTTCTAGAAAGACCTACAAGACCTTGTAGAACTAACACCCCAAAAAGATGTCCTTTTCATTATAGGGGACTGGAATGCAAAAGTAGGAAGTCAAGAAACACCTGGAGTAACAGGCAAATTTGGCCTTGGAATGTGGAATGAAGCAGGGCAAAGACTAATAGAGTTTTGCCAAGAAAATGCGCTGGTCATAGCAAACACCTTCTTCCAACAACACAAGAGAAGACTCTACACATGGACATCACCAGATGGTCAACACTGAAATCAGATTGATTATATTCTTTGCAGCCAAAGATGGAGAAGCTCTATACAGTCAACAAAAACAAGACCAGGAGCTGACTGTGGCTCAGATCATGAGCTCCTTATTACCAAATTCAGACTTAAATTGAAGAAAGAAGGGAAAACCGCTAGACCATTCAGGTATGACCTAAATCAAATCCCTGATGATTATACAGTGGAAGTGAGAAATAGATTTAAGGGCCTAGATCCGATAGATAGAGTGCCTGATGAACTATGGAATGAGGTTCGTGACATTGTACAGGAGACAGGGATCAAGACCATCCCCATGGGAAAGAAATGCAAAAAGGTAAATGGCTGTCTGGGGAGGCCTTACAAATAGCTGTGAAAAGAAGAGAAGCAAAAAGCAAAGGAGAAAAGGAAAGATATAAGCATCTGAGTGCATAGTTCCAAAGAATAGCAAGAAGAGATAAGAAAGCCTTCTTCAGCGATCAATGCAAAGAAATAGAGGAAAACAACAGAATCAGAAAGACTAGAAATCTCTTCAAGAAAATTAGATACCAAGAGAACATTTCATGCAAAGATGGGCTTGGTAAAGGACAGAAATTGTATGGACCAAACAGAAGCAGAAGATATTAAGAAGAGGTGGCAAGAATACACAGAATTGTACAAAAAAGATTTTCGCAACCCAGATAATCACGATGGTGTGATCACTCATCTAGAGCCAGACATCCTGGAATGTGAAGTCAAGTGGGCCTTAGAAAGTATCACTATGAACAAAGATAGTGGAGGTGATGGAGTTCCAGTTGATCTCTTTCAAATCCTAAAAGATGATGCTGTGAAAGTGCTGCACTCAATATGCCAGCAAATTTGGAAAACTTAGCTGTGGCCTCAGGACTAGAAAAGGTCAGTTTTCATTCCAATCCCAAAGAAAGGCAATGCCAAAGAATGCTCGAACTACCACACAATTGCACTCATCTCACATGCTAGTAAAGTAATGCTCAAAATTCTCCAAGCCAGGCTTCAGCAATACATGAACCGTGAACTTCCAGATGTTCAAGCTGGTTTTAGAAAATGCAGAGGAACAAGAGATCAAATTGCCAACATCTGCTGGATCATGGAAAAAGCAAGAGAATTCCAGAAAAACATCTATTTCTACTTTATTGACTATGCCAAAGCCTTTGACTGTGTGGATCACAATAAACTGTGGAAAATTCTGAGAGAGATGGGAATACCAGACTACCTGACCTGCCTCCTGAGAAATCTGTATATAGGTCAGGAAGCAACCGTTAGAACTGGACATGGAACAACAGACTGGTTCCAAATAGGAAAAGGAGTATGTCAAGGCTGTATATTGTCACCCTGCTTATTTAACTTAAATGCAGAGTACATCATGAGAAACGCTGGACTGGAAAAAACACAAGTTGGAAGCAAGCTTGCCGGGATAAATATCAACAACCTGAGATATGCATATGACACCACCCTTAAGGCAGAAAGTGAAGAGGAACTAAAAAGCCTCTTGATGAAAGTGAAAGAGGAGAGTGAAAAAGTTGGCTTAAAGCTCAACATTCAGAAAACGAAGATCATGGCATCCGGTCCCATCACTTCATTGGAAATAGATGGGGAAACAGTGGAAACAGTGTCAAACTTTATTCTTTTGTGCTCCAGAATCACTGCAAATGTTGATTGCAGCCATGAAATTAAAAGACGCTTACTCCTTGGAAGAAAAGTTATGACCAACCTAGGTAGCATATTCAAAAGCAGAGATATTACTTTGCCAACAAAGGTCCGTCTAGTCAAGGCTATGGTTTTTCCTGTGGTCATGTATGGATGTGAGAGTTGGACTGTGAAGAAGGCTGAGCACTGAAGAACTGATGCTTTTGAACTGTGGTGTTGGAGAAGACTCTTGAGAGTCCCTTGGTCTGCAAGGAGATCCAACTAGTCCATTCTGAAGGAGATCAGCCCTGGGTGTTCTTTGGAAGGGATGATGCTAAAGCTGAAACTCCAGTACTTTGGCCATCTCATGTGAAGAGTTGACTCATTGGAAAGGACTCTGATGCTGGGAGGGACTGGGGCAGTAGGAGAAGGGGACAACCGGGGATGAGATGGCTGGATGGCATCACTGACTCGATGGACATGAGTCTGAGTGAACTCTGGGAGTTGGTGATGGACAGGGAGGCCTGGCATGCTGCGATTCATGGGGTCGCAAGGAGTCGGACACGACTGAATGACTGAACTGAATAGGGAAGCAAGGAATGGGAGAGTATTCAAGAGGGGAAATGTGGTCGCATCCTCATGGACAGTAAAGGCAGCAGCTAGCTAGATTCAGTGTCACAGCTCATGACCATAGAGAGGCCGGGTGAGCGTGAGCACGGCAACCTGGCCCAAGCTCAGCAGGTACTTTTGTGCGTGGCTGGGTCATGATATACTGAAAAGGCATTCAGTCAAGAGAAATCTTGGGGAAGCTTGGAACCATCAAGTTATTGAAGCCACACCAGAGGGCAGAAAAGATAGAGAGATCAAGCCCTGGGCCTTTGGAGTGGGAGCACTGACTCCAAGACTCTAGACTACCAGAGAACTAACCCTAGGAAGTGTCAAATAGTGAGATCTCACACTAAGGAAACCACTTGAATACAAGACCTGGCATCACCCAACCACCAGTAGCACCCTGTGCAGGATGCCTCATCTAAACAATAAACAGAACAAAAATACAAACCATCAGCAATCAGGATCATCAGCAGACAGGATAACCACCCCACTTGGCCTTGCCCATCAGAGGAAAAACAAAGAAACAAACAAAAAGTTCAGCAGAAATCTCACCCTATATGAAGCTTACACAAACCACTGGATCAATCTTAGGAGAGCAGAAACCAAAAGGAAGAAATAATTCAAACTTAAAACCTCAGAAAAGGAGACCTCAAACAAAATAAGTTAAAAACATACATATAATGAAAAGGCAGAGAAATACTATGCAAATGAAGGAACAAATTAGAAACACAGAAGTCCAAATAAATGAAGAGGAAATAGGCAAACTACCTGAAAAAGAATTCAGAATAATGATAGTAAAGATGATCAAAAACCTTGAAAACAAAATGGAGAAAATGCAAGAATCAATTAACAAAGACCTAGAAGAATTAAAGAATAAACATACAGAGACAAAAAACACAATTACTGAAGGACATTACATAATCATCAAGGGATCAATCCAAGAGGAAGACATAACAATTGTAAATATCTATGCACCCAACATAGGAGCCCCTCAATAAATAAGACAAACACAGACATAAAAGGAGAAATTGATAGTAACACAATAATAGTAGGAGACTTTAACAACCCATTCATGCCAATGGACAGATCATCAAAACAGAAAATGAATGAGGAAATACAAGTCTTATTAGATGAGATGGATCTTACTGATATATTCAGGACATTCCATCCAAATGCAGAATACACTTTCTTCTCAAGTGCACATGGAACATTCTCCAGCATAGGTACATTTTGGGTCATAGATCAAGCCTCAGGAAATTTAAGAAAGTTGAAATTGTATCAAGGATCTTTTCCAACCACAATGCTATAAGACTAGGTATTAATTACAAGAAAAAAAAACTGTCTAAGAAACACAAACATGTGGAGATTAAACAATACACTTCTAAATGACCAACAGGTTATGGAAGAAATCAAAAGGGAAATAAAAACATTTTTAGAAACAAATGGCAATGAAAACAGGACAACTCAAAACCTATGGGATGCAGCAAAAGCAGTTCTAAGAGGGAAGTTCGTAGCAATATGATCCTACCTCAAGAAACAAGGAAAACATTGAATAGACAACCTAACTTTACACCTAAAACAACTGGAAAAAGAACAAAAACACCCCAAAATTAGTAGGAGGAAAGAAATCCTAAAGATTCGAGAAGAAATAAAATGAAAAAGAAGTGAAAGAAACAATAGTAAAGATTAACAAAACTAAAAGCTGGTTCTTTGAGAAGATAAGCAAAATTGACAAACCTTTGGCCAGATTCATCAAGAAAAAGAGAAGAATCAAACCAACAAAATTAGAAATGAAAAAGGAGAGGTTACAACAGACAATGCAGAAATACAGAGGATTATAAGAGCCTATTAAGAACAACTATATGGCAAGGAAATGGATAACCTGGAAGAAATGGACAGATTCTTAGAAAATTTCAATCTTCCAAAACTGAACCAGGAAGAAATAGAATAACCCAATTACAAGCACTGAAATTGAAGTTGTGATTTTAAAAAATCTCCCAAAAAACAAAAGGCCAGGACCAGATGGCTTCATAGGAGAATTCTATCAAACATTTAGAGAAGAGCTAATGCCTAGCCTTCTAAAACTCTTTCAGAAAATTGCAAGGGAAGAAACACTTTCAAACTCATTCTATGAGGGCACCATCACCTTGATACCAAAACCAAGGACAACACAAAAAAGGAAAACTGCAGGCCAATACAACAGTTGAACATAGATGCAAAAATCCTCAACAAAATTTTAGCAAACAGAATTCAGCAACACAAGTTGGGTTTATTGCAGGGATGCAAGGATTTTTCAATATATGCAAATCAATCAATGTGATACATCATATTAAAAAGTTGAAAGATAAACCATATGATAATCTCAATAGATGCAGAAAAAGACTTTGACAAAATTCAGCACCCATTTATGATTAAAATTCTTCAAAAAGTGGGCATAGAAGGAACCTACTTCAACATAATAAAGGCCATATGTGATAAGCCTACAGCATACATTATTCTCAATGGTGAAAAACTGAAAGCATTCCCCTTAACATCAGGAACAAGACAAGGGTGCCCACCTTCCCGACTATTATTCACCATAGTTCTGGAAGTCCTAGCTACAGCAATCAGAGAAGAAAAAGAATTAAAAGGAATCCAGATTAGAAAAGAGGAAGTAAAGCTTTCACTGTTTGCAGATGATATACTGTACATAGAAAACCCTAAAGATAGTATCAGAAAATTACTAGAGCTAATCAGTGAATTTAGCAAAGTTGCAGGATACAAAATAAAGACAGAGAAATCACTTGCATTTCTATATACTAACAATGAAAAATCAGAAAGAGAAATTAAGGAATCAATCCCAATCACTATTGCAACAAAAAGAATTAAATATCTAGGAATAAACTTACCCAAGGAGACAAAAGAACTGTACACAGAAAGTTATAAGACACTAATGAAAGAAATTTCAAACTGACAAATTTCAAATAGCAAATACTTATTAAAAGCTCACTTTTGTAGGGACTAAGATTTTCATGAAAAGCCAAAGTTTTAGAAAAAAATTAGACAATCAGGCTCTCTAATCTCACAAAAATAATAGCAACAATCAGTTTTGCGTAATTGAAATAACAAAGGTTTTGAGTCAGTTCTGCAGTTTCCTCAGCAGTAAAATGGGGAGCATCATTGAGAGGACCTCCAAGGATGCCTTCCAGCTTTACCAACAGTAACGGGTGGAGCATCACTGGAGCAGTGTAAAGTAATGCTTAAAATTCTCCAAGCCAGGCTTCAGCAATACATGAACTGTGAACTCCCAGATGTTCAAGCTGGCTTTAGAAAAGGCATAGGAACTAGAGATCAAATTGCCAATATCCGCTGGATCATCGAAAAAGCAAGAGAGTTCCAGAAAAAAAACATCTATTTCTGCTTTATTGACTATGGCAAAGCCTTTGACTGTGTGGATCACAATAAACTGTGGAAAATTCTGAAAGAGATGGGAATACCAGACCACCTGACCTGCCCCCTGAGAAATCTGTATGCAGGTCAGGAAGCAACAGTTAGAATTGGACATGGAACAACAGACTGGTTCCAAATAGGAAAGGGAGTACGTCAAGGCTGTCTATTGTCACCCTGCTTATTTAACTTCTATGCAGAGTAAATCATGAGAAACGCTGGGCTGGAGGAAGCACAAGTTAGAATCAAGCTTTCTGGGAGAAATATCAATAACCTCAGATATGCAGATGACACCACCCTTATGGCAGAAAGTGAAGAAGAACTAAAGAGCCTCTTGATGAAGTGAAAGAGGAGAGTGAAAAAGTTGGCTTAAAGCTCAACATTCAGAATACTAAGATCATGGCATGGGGTCTCATCACTTCATGGCAAATAGGTGGGGAAACAGTGGAAACAGTGTCAGACTTTATCTTTTGGGCTCCCAAATCCCTGCAGATGGTGATTGCAGCCATGAAATTAAGAGATTCTTACTCCTTGGAAGGAAAGTTTTGACCAATCTAGACAGCAGCAGAGACATTACTTTTCCAACAAAGGTCCGTCTAGTCAAGGCTATGGTTTTTCCTGTGGCCATGTATGGATGTAAGAATTCAACTATAAAGAAAGCTGAGCACTGAAGAATTGATGCTTTTAAACTGTGGTGTTGGATAAGAATCTTGAGAGTCCCTTGGAATGCAAGGAGATCCAACCAGTCCATCCTAAAGGAGATCAGTCCTGGGTGTTTATTGGAAGGACTGATGCTAAAGCTGAAACTCCAATATTTTGGCCACCTGATGGGAAGAGCTGACTCATTTGAAAAGACCTTGATGCTGGAAAAGATTGAAGTCAGGAGGAAAAAGGGAAGACAGAGGATGAGATGGTTAGAAGGCATCACTGACTCAATGGACATTGGTTTAGGTAGACTCTGGGGGTTGGTGATGGACAGAGAAGCCTGGCGTGCTGTGGTTCATGGGGTCACAAAGAGTTGGACACGACTGAGCGACTGAACTGAACTGAACTGAACTGAGCATGGCCCCACCCATCAGAACAAGACCCAGTTTCCCCCCTCAGTCAGTCTCTCCCATCAGGAAGCTTCCATAAGCCTCTTATCCTTCTCCATCATAGGGCAGATAGAATGAAAAACACAATCACAGAAAACTAATCTGATCACATGGACTATAGCCTTGTCTAACTCAATGGAACTATAGGCCATGCCCTGCAGGGCCACCCAAGACAAACAGGTCATGGTGGAGAGATCTGACACACCGTGGTCCACTGGAGAAGGGCATGGCAAACCACTTCAGTATTCTGGCCTTCAGAACTCCATGAACAGTATGGAATGGCAAAAAGATAGAACACTGAAAGATGAACTCCTCAGGGCAGTCAGTGTCCAATATGCTACTGGAGATCAGTGGAGAAATAACTCCAGAAAATATGGGGACAGAGCCAAAGCAAAAACAATACCCAGTTTGTGCATGTGACTGGTGATGGAAGTAAAATCCAAACCTGTAAAGAGCAATATTGCATAGGAACCTGGAACGTTAGGTCCATGAATCAAGCTAAATTGGAAGTGGTCAAACAGAAGATGGTAAGAGTGAACATTTTAGGTATCAGTGAACTAAACTGGACTAGAATAGGTGAATTTAACTCAGATGACCACTATATCTACTATTGTGGGCAAGAATCCCTTAGAACAAATGGAGTAGGAATCATAGTCAAAAAAAGAGTCTGAAATGCAGTACTTGGATGCAGTCTCAAAAATGAGAATGATCTCTGTTCATTTCCAAGGCAAACCATTCTATATCACGATAATCCAAGCCCATGCTCCGACCAGTAATGCTGAAGAAACTGAAGTTGAACAGTTTTATGAAGACCTACAAGACCTTCTAGAACTAACACCCAAAAAAGATGTCCTTTTCATTATAAGGGACTAGAATGCAAAAGTAGGAAGTCAAGAAATACCTAGAGTAACAGGCAAATTTGGCCTTGGAGTACAGAATGAAACAGGGCAAAGGCTAATAGAGTTCTGCCAAGAGAATGTACTAGTCATAGCAAACACCCTCTTCCAACAACACAAGAGAAGACTGTACACATGGACATCACCAGATGGTCAACACCAAAATCAGATTGATTATATTCCTTGCAGCCAAATATGAAGAAGATCTATACAGTCAGCAAAAACAAGACCTGGAGCTGACTGTGGCTCGGATCATGAACTCCTTATTGTCAAATTCAGACTTAAATTGAACAAAGTAGGCAAACCACTAGACTATTCTGGTATGATCTAAATCAAATCCCCTAGGATTATACAGTGGAAGTGAGAAATAGATTTAAGGGATTAGATCTGATAGAAAAAGTGCCTAATGAACTATGAACAGAGGTTCGTGACATTGTACAGGATGCAGTGATCAAGACCCTCTCCAAGAAAAAGAAATGCAAAAAGGCAAAATGGTTATCTGAGGAGGCCTTACAAATAGCTGTGAAGAGAGAAGCGAAAGGCAAAGGAGAAAAGGAAAGATATATCCATTTGAATGCAGAGTTCCAAAGAATAGAAAGGAGAAATAAGAATGCCTTCCTCAGTGATCAATACAAAAAAATAGAGGCAAACAATAGAAAGAGAAAGACCAGAGATCTCTTCAAGAAAATTAGAGATACCAAGGGAACATTTCATGCAAAGATGGGCACAATAAAGGACAGAAATAGTATGGATGTAACAGAAGCAGAAGATATTAAGAAGAGGTGGCAAGAATATACAGAAGAACTGTACAAAAAGATCTTCATGACCCACATAACGATGATGGTGTGATCAGTCACCTAGAGCCAGACATCCTGCCAAGTCAAGTGGACCTTAGAAAACATCACTATGAACAAAGCTAGTGGAGGTGATGGAGTTCCAGTTGAGCTATTTCAAATCCTGAAAGATGATGCTGTGAAAGTGCTGCATTCAATATGCCAGCAAATTTGGAAAGCTCAGCAGTGGCCACAGGACTGGAAAAGGTCAGTTTTCATTCCAATCCCAAAGAAAGGCAATGCCAAAGAATGCTCAAACTACCACACAATTGCACTCATCTCACACGCTACTAAAGTGATGCTCAAATTTCTCCAAGCCAGGCTTCAGCAATACGTGAACCATGAACTTCCAGATGTTCAAGCTGGTTTTAGGAAAGGCAGAGGAACCAGAGATCAAATTGCCAACATTCACTGGTTGTTCGAAAAAACATCACAGTTCCAGAAAAGCATATACTTCTATTTTATTGACTATGCCAAAGTCTTTGACTGTGAATCACAGCAAACTGTGGAAAATTCTTAAAGTGATGGGAATACCAGATTACCTGACCCGCCTCCTGAGAAATCTGTATGCAGGTCAAGAAGCAACAGTTTGAACTGGACGTGGAACAACAGACTGGTTCCAAATCGTGAAAAGGTATGTCAAGGCTGTCTAATGTCACCCTGCTTAGTTAACTTATATGCAGAGTACATCATGAGAAATGCTGGACTAATGAAGCACAAGCTGGAATCAAGATTGCCAGGAGAAATATCAAGAACCTCAGATATGCAGATGACACCATCCTTATGGCAGAAAGTGAAGAGGAACTAAAGAGCCTCTTGATGATAGTGAAAGAGGAGAATGAAAATGTTGGCTTAAAAGTCAACATTCAGAAAACTAAGATCATGGCATCTGGTCCCATCACTTCATGGCAAAACAGATGGGGAAACATTGGGAACAGTGAGAGACTTTGTTTTGGGGGGTTCCAAAATCACTGTAGATGGTGACTGTATTCATGAAATTTAAAGATACTTGCTCCTTGGAAGAAAAGTTATGACCAACTTAGATAGCATATTAAAAAGAAGAGACATTACTTTGCCGACAAAGGTCCTTCTAGTCAAAACTATGGTTTCTCCAGTAGTCATGTATAGATGTGAGAGTTGGACTATAAAGAAAGCTGAGCACTGAAGCACTGATGCTTTTGAACTGTGGTGTTAGAGAAGCCTCTTGAGAGTCCCTTAGACAGCAAGGAGATCCAACCAGTCCATTCTAAAGGAAATCAGTCCTGAATATTCATTAGAAGGACTGATGCTGAAGCTGAAACTCCAATACTTTGGCCACCTGATGTGAAGGACTGACTCATTTGAAAAGACCCTGATGCTGGGAAAGATTGAAGGTGGGAGGAGAAGGGGATGACAGAGGATGAAATTGCTGGATGGCATCACTGACTCAATGGATATGAGTTTGAGTAAATTCCAGGAGTTGGTAATGGACAGGAAGGCCTGGCATGCTGCAATCCATTGGGTCACAAAGAGTTAGACACAACTGAGCGAATAAACTGGACTGAATGATATAATTCAAAGCTGACATAAACAGATGGAGAGATATTCCATGTTCCAGGTAGGAAGAATCACTATTGTGAAAATGACTATACTACCAAATGCAATCTACAGATTCAATGCTATCCCTATCTAATTATCAATGACATTTTTCACAGAACTAGAACAAAACCTTTCACAATTCGTATGGAAACACAAAAGACCCCATATAGCCAAAGCAGTTTTGAGAAAGAGAATGGAGTTGGGGGAATCAACCTTTCTGACTTCAGATTATACTACAAAGCTACAGTCATTAAGACAAGTATGGTACTGGCACAAAAACAGAAACATATACCAATGGAACAAGATAGAAAGCCCAGAAATAAACCCATGCACCTATGGGTACCTTATATTTGACAAAGGAGGCAAAAATATACAATGGGGCAAAGACAGCCTCTTCAATAAATGGTGCTGGGAAAACTGGACAACTACTTGTAGAAGAATGAAATTAGAACACTTCCTAACACCATACACAAAGATAAACTCAAAATGGATCAAAGACCTAAACGTAAGACCAGAAACTATAAACTCCTAGAGGAAAACATAGGCAGAGCACTTGATGACATAAATTAAAGCAAGATCATCTATGACCACCTCCTAGAGTAATGGAAATAAGAACAAAAGTAAACAAGTGGGACCTGATTAAACTTAAATGCTTTTACATAGCAAAGGAAACTATAAGCAAGGTGAAAAGACAACCCTCAGAATGGGAGAATATAATAGCAAATGAAACAACTGACAGAGGATTAATTTCCAAAATATACAAGCAGCACATGCAGCTCAATGCCAGAAAAAGGAACAACCCAATCAAAAAGTGGCGAAAAGACCTAAACAGACATTTATCCAAAGAAGACATACAGATGGCTAACAAACACATGAAAAAATGCTCAACATCACTCATTTTTAGAAAAATGCAAATCAAATCACAATGAGATGTCACCTCACACTGGTCAGAATGACCATTATCAAAAAGTCTACAAACAATAAATGCTGGAGAGGGTGTGGAGAAAAGGGAACGCTCTTGCACTGTTGGTGGGAATGTAAATTGATACAGCCACTATGGAAGATGGTATAGAGATTCCTTAAAAAACTAAGAATAGAACCACCATATGACCCAGCAATTCCACTCCTAGGCATATACCCTGAGGAAATCAAAATTGAAAAAGACACATGTATCCCATTTTTCATTGCAGCACTATTTGCAATAGCTAGAATGTGGAAGAAACCTAGATGTCCATCAACAGACATCTGTTGGATAGAGAAAATTGTGGTACATATACACAATGGAATATTCAGTTCAGTTCAGTTCAGTTCAGTCTCTCCATTGTGTCCAACTCTTTGTGACTCCATGAACTGCAGCATGCCAGACCTCCCTGTCCATCACCAACTCCCGGAGTTCACTCAACCTCATGTACATTGAGTCGGTGATGCCATCCAACCATCTCACCATCTGTTGTCCTCTTCTCCTCCTGCCCTCAATCTTTCCCAACATCAGGGTCTTTTCAAATGAGTCAGCTCTTAGCATCAGGTGGCCAAAATATTGGAGTTTCAGCTTCAATATCAGTCCTTCCAATGGAACATTACTCAGCATAAAAAGGAACAGCATTGAGTTAGTTCTGAGGTGGATGAACCTAGAACCTATTATACAGAGTGAATTAAGTCAGAAAGAGAAAGATAAATATCATATTCTAACACATATATATGGAATCTAGAAAAATAGTACTGAAGAATTTACAGGGCAGCAATGTAGAAACAGACATAGAGAATAGACTTATGCACATGGGGAGAGGGGTGGAGAGGGTGAGATGTATGGAAAGAGTAACATGGAAACTTACATTACCATATGTAAAATAGATCGCCAATGGGAATTTGTTCTGTGGCTCAGGAAACTCAAACAGAGGCTCTGTATCAACCTAGAGGGGTGGGATGGGGAGGGAGATGGGAGGGAAGTTCGAAAGGGAGGGAATATATGTATACCTATGGCTGATTGATGTTGAGGTTTGACAGAAAACAACAAAATTCTGTAAAGCAATTATCCTTCAATTTAAAAAATAAATTAAAAAAAAAGAGTGGCCAAGAGGGGAAAAGGGACAGAAAGGGGGGTGGGGGAAACAACCTAATTTAATTTAATTATCTATGGCTCTAACTCTAGAACTTAAGAATGAAATATATTAGACTGCATCCAACAGTTTCAATCTGTTTCCTTTAATATATATATATATATGTTTATATATGTACATTGTTGTTGTTCATTTGCTCAATCATGTCCAACTGTTTGTGACCCCATGGACTGCAGCACAACAGGCTTTCCTGTCCTTCACTCTCTCCCTGAGTTTGCTCAAACTCAACTCCATTGAGTTGATGATGCCATCCACCCATCTGATCCTCTTTTACCCCCTTCTCCTCCTGCCCTCAGTCTTTCCCAGCATCAGGGTCTACATGTATAATATATTTTGCTCAGTTGCTCAGTTGTGTCTGACTCTGCGACTCCATGGGCTGTAGCCCACCAGGCTCCTCTGTCTATGGAATTTTCTAGGCAAGAATACTGGAGCAGGTTGCTATTTTCTACTCCAGGGGATCTTTCTGACCCAGGGATCAAAACTGTGTCTCTTGCCCCTCCTCCACTGGCAGGCAGATTCTTTACTACTGTGCCACCTCGGAAACCCATATGCATATATATATATATATATGTGTATATATATATATATGTATATATATATGTATGTATGTATCTGTACATGTGTATATATGTATACACGTGTATACGCACAGGTGCATTTTTTTATTGTTTGTAGTCCCTTTTAGGAAAGTACACCATTACTTCAAGTCTTTTCTGGTGCCTTGTTTTCCCACTTTACATTGTGATCTGTCAGTGATGATGTGACCTATTGCAGACCGCTCTCAGAAGTTTGATCATTAGGGTTAGTCAAGCATTGCTAATGAACCAAGAATGATGCGTCCTGTGGTATTGGACATCCGCTGTGATAAGAAATAGCTCTCTACACTCAGAAGAAGAAAGAAACACTTCAATCCAGCATAAATGGAAGGACCCTAACCTTGCCTGATTCCACATAAGCAGAGGCTGCTTTCTCGCTCTGACGAGAAGGCACATTTTGAAATGGAATTAAGAAGCTGACTCGCACACCTGAGTCAGGCTCACCTAATGCCTCAGGGATTTAACTGTGATGGAGCTTATACTGCATGCAAGCTGGAGTTCATTTGTTACAAACAGTTTATGTCAGAAAGGATTAAACACATATTTAGGACTGGACTCAGCAGCGCTAAACAACTTCTCCTTCCTTCTAAAAAATAAAGATGGAGATTAGCTGTTTATATATGACACAACTGAATCAGAAGAAGTATTTCATATCTCTAGCAATTTATTTCTGTAATATTATGCCCGGAGTCCAAGCTTCCCATCTAAGCATAATGTTATCCATGATCATGAAGATTCCGATGACATGATTATTTGAATAAACAAATAATTGGATAATGTAGAACTTCCCAAAACTTTCCTGAGTAAAATAAAGTATTTTACTTATAAAATAAAATAAAGTTTATTTTACTTTAATAAGTAAAATAAAGTTTATATTGCATAAAGCATCTAAGAAATCCAGTGTGGTATTCATTAGCATTGGGTTTCTAGGTGGCACTAGCAGTAAAGAACCCACCTGTCAATATAGGAGACTTTAGAGATATGGGTTCAATCCCTCTGTCAGGAAGATACCCTGAAGGAGAAACAGCAACCCATTCTAGTATTCTTGCCTGGAGAATCCGCATGAACAGAGGAGCCTGGTGGGCTACAGTCCATAGGGTCACAAAGAGTCAGGCACGACTGAAGCGTCTTAGCATACATGCACACATACATGAGCATGGTAAACGTTTTGAAAAATGTCTTATTAAAGAAATTGGTTAGAGACTTCCCTAGTGGTCCAGTTGTTAAGAATCTGCCTTGCAGTGCAGGGGACATGGGTTCAATCCCTGATCGGGGGACTAACATCCCACAATGACACAGAGCAACTAAGCCCACATGCTGCAACTACTGAGCCCTTGCACTACAGCTAGAGAATCCTTGCACCTCAACAAAGGATCCCATGTGCCACAGCTAAGACTCAGCCAAATAATTTAATAAATATTAAAAAATAAAGCAAATTGGTTAAATATTATAGAATCCATATTTTTACATATATTTTATTGCACATGGAGCTCTGTTATTTCCATAATATGTCAATTTAAAGTTCATATTACTTGATGTTTCACAGAATACAATTTTGGAAATGCTGAGTTCTTTTTTTTTTTTTTTTTCATTTCCTGAGCAAAACACCAGCCCCTTTGAGAGATGGCCAAGTTGTAAAACAGTAACTGGGAATGGGTCATGTGTCTGGCCCATTTATTCAAACAGGTGTAGCTCTAAGATCCACAATTTTAAATCCTTCTAGAAGAAAATGCCAGAAAACCAGGATGACAGGGACTCAAGCTTTCATGCAAAAGGAGCTAATAGGGAGCATGGTGACACTGAGAGGCAAAATCATCCTAAGAAACACCACCATAGGCAGCAGTGTGGTCCAGTAGCTCAGGGCAGTTAGAGGGAATTCTCCAACACCTTCTGGCTGTGTGACCTCTGTCAATTATTTAACTCCTTGAGCCTCATTTTCCTTATCTAAAAAAAAAAAAAGAGAGATCTCCCTAATACTCAATTCAAAGTATTGTTGTGAGAATTAAATTATGAGAATGATGTCTGGCACATAATAAACTTTCAGTGAACATGACTATTAGAGTAAAACAGGAAATGGCGTGGTCACAGTCAGTGTTTAATCTCAGGTAGATATTGACATCTATAGCAATTGTCTCAGACTTACTGGCAGTGACAGCTAGAAAGGAATTTAAGCTCATCGAGCTCCTTCCTGTGACCTTGAAAGTGAAAGTGAAATCGCTCAGTCGTGTCCAACTCTTTGCAACCCCTTTGACTGTAGCCTACCAGGCTTCTCTGTCCCTGGGATTCTCCAGGCAAGAATACTGGAGTGGGTTACCATTTCTTTCTCCAGGGGATCTTCCCGACCCAGGGATCGAACCCAGGTCTCCCGCATTGTAGGCAGATGCTTTAACCTCTGAGCCACCAGGGAAGCCCCAAACTGCAGCCTGACCAAGCTGGAGACAATTTGGTCTCACATATTCAGTCTCTAGCTCATGAGTCTGTAGGAATTGAAAAACACAGAAAATATTCTTGTGCATAAAATTAGCATGATATTTTGAAATATATATTGACTTTCTCCTTAATTCTCCAAACATCTTGAATATTCCTAAAAATATCTTTGAAGTCAAACATTTCAGTATTATTCCTGTTACTCTTTGTGACCCCATGGACCGCAGCCCTCCGGGCTCCTCTGTCCATGAAATTCTCCAGGTTAAGAATACTGGAGTGGGTTTCTGTTCCCTTCTCCAGGGGATCTTCCTGACTCAGGGATCGAATCTGGGTCCTCTTCATTGCAGGCAGATTCTTTACTGTCCAAGCCACCAGGGAAGCCCAATACTTTTAGCATGCTGCCCTTTAACTTGAACTGGATGTCAATTTCAGTAAACTATTCTTCATTTTTGTAAGAAGAACTCTACTCTCATTACCAAAGAGTCTTGATTGGAAATGGATGCTAAGGAATTTGACCTACCTGGATGGGATCATTTGGATATACCACCTGTCCTCCATAGCTCTTCTCTCTTCTCTAATTTTCTACTCTTTAGCTTTCTCCATCAAATTCTAGAACTCTGTCCTGTTTGTCTTTTGTCCCAATGATGCAGTTTTCTGCAGTATCAAGTCTATAGCTTCACTTTAAATTCAGCTCTCAAATTTTTCCTTTTCTTGTACACATTTCTGACAACAGCTTATTTTCAACAGTCTGTCTTGGCTTTGTAAATACATGAATCCTTTTAACTCACATTCTGAGAGTAAAATTAAAAGTCTTCAAAGTGTCTCCCTTTTTTTCCCTGTAACTTTTTGGTTAAAATTTTGCTAGTCATTCCTAATCTCATTGCTTGTTACAGAGAACATGGCTTCCACATTTCTAGTTCTTGGGATAAACTGCGATGTTCCAGTGGTCCCTTATACAACTGGTTTATGTCCATGATCTAGGGAAATTACAAAATAATTTTTTTAACTCTGCATGTAAAAAGTCTGTTTAACCACTGAATGGTTACTCTTTCTCACCTTAATTTTAAAAATTCCATATTTACTTCATTTTTAAATATTTGAAAGATTGAGATTTATGTTAAAAGTATAATAATAATTATGATTTATCCATTTCTCACATTTTTCATTTTTTCTTATAAATTGTTTTCAAGCTGCTGTATAATCATCATGTATTTGATTTTTTTAACTACTCTTGTTTCACGTAATAAATGTATTCAACATTTACTCCATCCAACACTAATATTGAAATTACTTTCTCATCTTCACATTTTCTAATTCTTTCAATTCAAACTTTGAGTGACAGATGTGTCCTTTTTAAGCAATTATAGTGGAACTTTCTGATGAAGTATGGTCGCGTAGAACTGAGAACATTCTTGTTACAAACTCTGGATCACTTTCGCCTTTCATCTCACAAGCTCTCATAGACACCCACTCATCACTTTATCTGATTTTCTTTTGCAGGCTAGACCTGCTGTGTATCATTTCTTAGTAAGTTACACAGTAGTATAATTAATTAGTGAGGAAATTTTTCCTTTCTATTAAGTCTTAAGGTAACAGACTTCCAAGGTTGGTCTATATAAAAGTAGTTTGTAAGATTATATTATGAATATAATTAATTAATATGTCATATTTCTTATTAAATGTGCCAGAGACTGTTGGATACATAGGGAAAAGTACAAAGCACCTCTTTGAAAATTTCTGCCATGTGACCTTGGGCAGATCCTGTGAACCATCTGAGACTCTGTTACCTCATCTAGGAAATGAAGCCACTGGTCTGTCTTGACTGTAAAGTGTTCCTTTCCACTGGGAGGTTTTATGACTCTGCAGTGCTAAAAATAAGACAGATCCAACTACTCAACTAGGACACAAGGATTTAGGAGCAGATGCACAAACTCTCAGAATCATAGTTTAAACTTTAGTGTGGCTTATGAACAAGGGAGGTGGTAGATGATTTGAATGATGGCACGTTGTACAGCATGATGGCATGCTATAGAACTGTTTTAAACCCTGTGCCATTGTTCTTTTTTTTAATATATGCAGAAGCCCAGTTTGATGAGTCTAGTAACTAAAGGCATTTTTCTCACATAAAATGTGTATTTCTAAGCTCCAGTCAGTGTAAAAGGTATTTATCCATGTAATCATTAAATATTAAGTGATCACTGACTCTTAAGTAAAACTGTGTGCTGAGCACTGTGTGGTGATACAAAAATGAATGAGGAATAAACCCCAGGAGATCCCTGTTTGATAACTGTCACTGTGGTTTGGTGACTCAGAGAGCAAAGAAAAGGACTTTGATTTTGGCCCTTAAATGATATATGGTGATAAGAAATAGGGACTTCATTAAATAATAGTTTTATGGGGTATATTGGAGAAGGAAATGGCAACCCACTCCAGTATTCTTGCTTAGAGAATCCCGTGGACAGAGGAGCCTGGTGGGCTGCTGTCCATGGGGTCGCACAGAGTCGGACATGACTAAAGAGATTTAGCATGCATGCATGCATTGGAGAAGGAAATGGCAACCCACTCCAGTATTCTTGCCTGCAGAAGCACAGGGACAGAGGAGCCTGGTGCTCTGCCATCTGTGGGGTCACACAGAGTCAGACATGACTGAAGCAACTTAGGAGCAGAAGCAGCAGCTATGGAGTAATTATCAGTTCAGTTGCTCAGTCTGTCTGACTCTTTGTGACCCCATGAATCACAGCACGCCAGGCCTCCCTGTCCATCACCAACTCCCAGAGTTCACTCAAACTTATGTCCATCGAGTCAGTGATGCCATCCAACTGTCTCATCCTCGGTCGTCCCCTTCTCCTCCTGCCCCTAATCCCTCCCAGCATCAGGGTCTTTTCAAATGAGTCAATTCTTCACATGAGGTGGCCAAAGTATTGGAGTTTCAGCTTTAGCATCAGCTTCCAATGAACACCCGGGACTGATCTCCTTTAGGATGGACTGGTTGGATCTCTTTGCAGTTCAAGGGACTCACAAGATTCTTCTCCAACACCACAGTTCAAAAGCATCAATACTTTGGCGCTCAGCTTTCTTCACAGTCCAACTCTCATACCCATACATTACTACTGGAAAAACCATAGCGCTGTCTATGGGGTCTCACAGAGTCGGACACGACTGAGGTGACTTAGCAGCAGCAGCAGCAGACGGACCTTTGTTGGCAAAGTAATGTCTCTGCTTTTCAATATGCTGTCTAGGTTGGTCAAAACTTTTCTTCCAAGGAATAAGTGGCTTTTAATTTCATGGCTGCAATCACCATCTGCAGTGATTTTGGAGCCCCCCAAAAT
This sequence comes from Ovis canadensis, assembly GCF_042477335.2. Lineage (NCBI taxonomy): Eukaryota > Metazoa > Chordata > Mammalia > Artiodactyla > Bovidae > Ovis > Ovis canadensis. The sequence continues at coordinate 23,631,237 of NC_091263.1, forward strand.
AAAGTCTGAAACTCTTTCTACTGTTTCCCCATCTATTTCCCATGAAGTGATGGGACCAGATGCCATGATCTTAGTATTCTGAATGTTGAGCTTTAAGCCAACTTTTTTACTCTCCTCTTTCACTTTCATCAAGAGGCTTTTAAGTTCCTCTTCACTTTCTGCCATAAGGGTGGTGTCATCTGCATATCTGAGGTTATTGATATTTCTCCTGGCAATCTTGATTCCAGCTTATGTTTCTTCCAACCCAGCGTTTATCATGATATACTCTGCATATAAGTTAAATAAGCAGGGTGACAATATATAGCCTTGACATACTCCTTTTCCTATTTGGAACCAGTCTGTTGGTCCATGAACAGTTCTAACGGTTGCTTCCTGACCTGCATATAAGTTTCTCAAGAGGCAGGTCAGGTGGTCTGGTATTCCCATCTCTCTCAGAATTTTCCACAGTTTATTATGATCCACATAGTCAAAGGCTTTGGCATACTCAATAAAGCAGAAATAGATGATTTTCTGGAACTCTCTTGCTTTTTCCATGATCCAGCAGATGTTGGCAATTTGATCTCTGGTTCCTCTGCCTTTTCTAAAACTAGCTTGAACATCTGGAAGTTCACAGTTCATGTATTGCTGAAGCTTGGCTTGGAGAATTTTAAGCATTACTTTACTAGCATGTGAGATGAATGCACTTGTTTGGTAGTTTGAGGATTCGTTGGCATTGCCTTTCTTTGGGATTGGAATGAAAACTGACCTTTTCCAGTCCTGTGGCCACAGCTAAGTTTTCCAAATTTGCTAGCATATTGAGTGCAGCACTTTCACAGCATCATCTTTCAGGATTTGAAATAGCTCAACTGGAATTCCATCACCTCCACTAGCTTTGTGTGTAGTGATACTTTCTAAGGCCCACTTGACTTCACATTCCAGGATGTCTGGCTTTACATGAGTGATCACATCATCGTGATTATCTGGGTCATGAAGATCTTTTTTGTTTATAGATGTTATACAAAAACTGAGTATGTATATATGCATATATGTACACATTTTAAATATGATAATGTTCCTATTAATCTCCAAGACAAAGATAAATAGCATTCAACATATCTGCCAAATATACTATGTTTGTGTTTGTTCATTTGGCAGAACGTCTTCTTGGACACATGTTAAAGGGGGATATCTTTGGGCTGTGCTTATTTGGAGCACAAGTATAAATGGAGATGGACTGAGCATCATGCATGCCATTCAGGTCAAATGGTGAAGAGCCTTACTTAGACAAACAAACAAGATCTATAAACAACCAGTTAAGGTAGGTAGAAATGACTTTTGAGTGATATATTCTCTTAGTGACTGGTGCTGTAGCTCCCCAAGGCTCTGAACTAAGTGTTTAAAAAGAACATGCTGCTAAGTCACTTCAGTCGTGTCTGACTCTGTGCGATCCCATAGACAGCAGCCCATGAGGCTCCCTCATCCCTGGGATTTTCCAGGCAAGAACACTGGCGTGGGTTGCCATTTCCTTCCCCAATGCATGCAATTGAAAAGTGAAAGTGAAGTAGCTCAGTCGTGCCCAACTCTTAGCTACCCCATGGATTGCAGCCTACCAGGCTCCTCCGGCCATGGGATTTTCCAGGCAAGAGTACTGGAGTGGGTTGCCATTGCCTTCTCCAAAAGAACATAGACTCAGACTTATAGGACCCCTACACACAGTTTATCTACACATATAGAGTGTGTCATTAATAATTTTGTGGTAAAGCAAGTTCAGATCACATTATCTTGCTCTGTGGGCAAAGCAGTCTAGAAATAATCTCAGAAAATATCGACTGTGTCTGGTTTCACATCAGTCCTGAAAATGCTCTGAATAAAGTCATGGAAAGAACCTGAATTTAGAAGACAGAAGCTGTTTGAAAAACCTTTAGATTCTAAGGTAAAGCTCTCCTGGCTTTGGCCTCTTTGTGTTTCCACCCACGATGCCAATTCCTGGAGGTGCTTTTGGCCCATATAATGCATACAGCTCAACATTGCAGCTGCAAAGAAATTGAGGGGCCAGGATGGGGAGCAGACGTTAATATCCTGCAACCAGAACCACCCCCAAATCAATAGTAAACTGATTCATGCTGATGACATATGGAGAAGTCAACAAGGTGAGACAGAGAGCTTTGCCAATGGGTGCTCAAGGATGAAGAGTGATGACCTCCAGAGTGAAGTGTAGAACAATAAGGAAGAGCAAGTCACATGTGCAATTTATTTAATGGGGAGACTGTAGTGAGAGATAGATAATTTCTCAAATAGAAATGGAAGTGGTGGGTACATATGTTCTAGCCAGACAGTGATGCTTCAGCAGGTCACTATTATGAGAGAAGAATGAGGCTAGACAAGTTTGTATGTCAGTTATCCATGGGAGTCACAAAAATAGGCTATAGTTTTCAATTAAATAGCTATCCTATGGTAAAATACTCGCTGATGCTTTTGTTCCTGTGCTTTTTTTCCCCCCTTTTTTCCTCCCTAGGGAAGCACAGGTTAGATTTAGGTAGCATCACTGTTGAATGTCAGCTATTTTAAGCTTTCTCCATATTTTTTTAGTCCTACAAAGAGTACGGTATGAAAGATAGACACAGAATGGTGCCTGCTTCATTTTGCACAAAGCCTTTTAAATTCTCCAAATCCTGGTCTCTAAATACTCTGCTGTGGAAAATACCAGGAGGAAAAAAAAAAAAAAAAGAAAAGCACAGGGACAAATAAAGGATAAGATGAATGATGACGATTTTTAAATTTTAGTGTTTTTCCCCCTTTAGAGGTTACATACTCATATGGTCACTGTCCATTACAAATACATTTTGGCCTTTAAATAAGTGAGTCAGAATGCCATCTGGGTATGCACCTTCCTCACAATTAAGCTGTAGATGTGTTGATTTATGAATAAAGTTACACATTTTATATTGCATTATATAAATGTGGTTATAGTCATAGTATTGTGCAGACCTTTCTTTGAAAATAACTTTAAAAAAACTCCTCTTCAAAAGTTATCAAATGATTAGAATGCCATCTGGATATGCCCCTTCCTCACAATTGTGCTGTAAATATGTTGATTTATGAATAAAGTTACACATGTATATTGCATTATATAAATGTGGATATAGTCATAGTGCTGTGCAGACCTTTCTTTGAAAAGGACTTAAAAAAATTCCTCTTCAATAGTTATCGAATGATTATCAAACTATTTTGTCACTCCACAAGCCTATTAAATATTGAAACTCTTAACTTTCCTGGTACACACACACACACAGAGCTCAATCCATTGAGTTTCTTTACTGTTCTCCCTCTTTCCATCTCAGGAAACAGAAGGGAAAAACATACAAAAAGATTCCACTGAGACAAGAACTACATCCTTACTGTAATGTCAAATTTTGCATGATCTTTTAAAATTGTGGTTTGTTACCGAGTTCAAGCTTGTACTGCTCCTCAGCATGACAGGTCCATAAATCAAGAAAGGAGGTGTTGGGGCAAAGAATTGCAGCCTTGTTCAGAAAGCTCCAAGACCCAGATGATGGACTCGTGTCCCAAAGGACCATCTTAACTCTGTTGGAATTCAGGCTTTTATCCTAAAAGGGGAGTGGGGGCGGGTTGCCGGTTGTTGCAAACTTCTGGGTGCTGGAATTCTTTGTTCTTGCTGCTGTCCATGTAGGTGTGGTCACCATGTTCCCATTGATAAGACAATTGTCATTTTCGAGTCTGCGGCTTTTTCTCTCTCTATGAATGGCAGTGTTTTACCTTTAAAGGTCAAGCCTGTCGGGCAGAGCCTTGAAAGTGTGCCACCATGCGTATTTCAGGCTACAGGCAAGGTTCTTTTGCAGAGGGGCACAGCCAGCATGACAATAGAGCACAGGCAATAGAACACAAGAGTTAGAGCAAGCAGACAATGTCCAGCATGAAGCCAGATTTGCTCTTCTCTGTTACAGTTTTGCTATTAGGTGTTAATGTATCTTGAGTTAGTGAATGATATTCAGTTCAGTTCATTCACTCAGTCGTGTCCAACTCTTTGTGACCCCATGGACTGCAGCACACCAGGCCTCCCTGTCCATCACCAACTCCCAGAGCCTACTCAAACTCATGTCCATCGCATTGGTGATGCCGTCCAACCATCTCATCCTCTGTCATCCTTTTCTCCTCCCATCTTCAATCTTTCCCAGCATCAGGATCCTTTCCAATGAGTCACTTCTTCACGTCAGGTGGTCAGAGTATTGGAGCTTCAGCTTCAGCATTAGTCTTTCCAATGAATAGTCAGGACTGATTTCCTTTAGGATTGACTGGTTTGATCTCCTTGCCGTCCAAGGGACTAATATTAGAGGAAATGTGATATTAGTGAATGATATTAGAAGAAACAAATAAGGATAAGGTATTCAGTGTCCCCACCACTGCCCTCTACCACCCTTGACGTTTTCCTCCACTGGTACCATCAGTGTTGCTCTATAGGTAATAGGGTCGCACTGAATATTTATTTATTTATTTGGCTGCACTAGGTCTTTATCACAGCATGTGAACTTTCTCTACTTGTGGCAAGCAAGGGGCTAGTCTCCAGTTGTGGTATAAGGACTTCTCATTGCAGTGGTTTCTCTTGTTGCACAGCATGAACTCTAGGTTTCGTAGAGGGCTTCGTTGCTCTGCAGCATATGAAATCATCCCAGAGCAGGGATCAAACCCATGTCCCCTGCATTGGCTGGTGGATTCCTAACTATTGGATCACAAGGAGAGCCCAACCCATTGGTCTTAATTGCAAAGTAATATAGCACTAGGTTTCAAAAACTTGAAAAATATGGTATATTAAAAAGGAGCATGTATCCTTGCCAATTCTGTCTTTTACTGGGTTTATGATTTACTCAGAGTCTTGGTTTCCTTATCTACAAACAAGAGATAACTTTTTCTTTTCCAAAGAGTTTTCTAAAAACGAAGGAGTCAGGGGCTTACCCGATCGCTCAGTGGTACAGAATCCACCTGCACTTCAGGAGACACAGGAGACAGTGAGTTCATTCCCTGGGTTGGGAAGATCCCTGGAGGAGGAAATAGCACCCCACTCCAATATTCTTGCCTGAAAAATCCCATAGACAGAGGATTTTGGGTGGCAGCAGTCCAAAGGGTCACAGATAGTCGGATACAGCTGAGTTACTGAGCACACACTAATGACTCAAAGCATTTAAATGTACTTCTCTAGGATTGGGGACAGAGTAACTGGTTAGTAGCTGTTGTTTGACTTAATGACTAGATAAAAATTTAGTGTCTCTGCTCAACCTGGTTAATTTTAAAACATCTTTGTTTCATTTTATGAGAGGCAAAATTATGTCACAGGAAAATTGGTAGATAGGAAAGAATACAAAAATAGTTCCCTGTTATGTATTCCATAACACATAAAAGTTTTTTCCAATCTTCCTTCATTATCACATGTCTCATTTTATCAGTAATCCTCCTGTACATACAATTGGCTCATTCCTTTTTCATACTATTTTCCATATTTCTTCATAACCATGAAGTTTCAATACCCTCAGAACACTTCATGTCAGAAAAATTATATTTAATATTTAAAATTTATCTTGTTTTTGAAATTTCAAAAATTTATTTAAGACAAATGTACTATTGTGCTGCAGGACATGGGGTCCCAAAGACCCTGGGATGAATTAGCAACTGAACAACAACAGCAACTTGTAACAATTACCTTCTTGTATCTACTAAAATGAGTATATTGATTTATACTATGCATGGATTATTATATCATGTCCTGGCTACAGAACTTTTCTTTTTTTTGATCTTTTCAGCAGAAGCAATCATTGAGTTACCTAGAGTTTATGTTTGAAATATCTTTCAGCTAAAATAAATGCAGCATACCAAGAAGATAGCACAAACTCTGGATATGCTAACCAATGCATTGTATGTGGAAATGATGGATTTTACTTGGAAGCAAATTACTTACCTTCATGGTTTTCTGAAAACATTAACCAAGCAAAAATAGTTGCTAAGAATACAGTACATTTTCCAGCAAATTTTTGTCCTTGATAAAAGATTTTGAGAAGTCTGTGAATCAAAGAAAAATTTTATTCTCCTCTCATTGTTGTCTCCTCCCATTCCTTCCTATCCATGGAATAAATTCTTCCCTCTAAGATTCATGGGCCTTTGCAGGCAAGTTATGGATTAACATTGCCTAAAATTGTGGGCCAAATCTAGGATTTTTATACCCATGTGAATTGGCCTTGGGAGAGGGAATGGACTTGCTTCAGAGGATCTAGTGCTGAATTTGATGCTATTTCAGTTTCCTTCCCGCTGTAAAGGGATGTGGTCTCTGATGGTCTCCTGGTTCAGTCTTGTGCGTGGAAAGGTGTGTGTACATGCTGAGACTAATCCTACTTTTCCACTCTCCTCTAAATCTTGCACGAGAAAAATTGAATAGGCTGTAGGAAGAGAACGTGAACACGGAAATCTCCCTGGTATCATGGAGAAATGAACTAGAGAGGTTTGCAGGGAGCTGCTAGAAAACAAATCCCAAACCAGCTTCTCCCCCAATGGCAGACTGTTCAGACCACGTGGTGTTGTTTAATTTCCCCTTCCACAGATTAAAAAAAAAAGAAATATATATATTATATATTTCTCTTTGGAGGGGCTCACAGCTTCTGAAAATTGAGGGAATGTACTAGTTATCTCAACATTGTATTCTCTTCTTTAAACTTGCCCCCCAAAAAAGAACCTTAAAAAAACACTACCACTCAGAGAATTGAGCCCAAACCAATACATTGTAAACATTCCACATTTCTTTTCTTCTCCTTTTTAACACAATAATATCTGTGCATGTGCCTAAAGCAATATGAATTATTTCATGCTTTTTCTTTTCATTATGTTAAAATTGTTTAAATTGCTGGATACAGAAGGATCTTTTCTAAAAGTCATAGAGTTTGTGCTATATTTCTAGAATATACAGTCAGGTCCAGGGGACACCAATTTTTATTTTGATGCCTAGAATTTTCAAAACAGTGTCAAAGAAAATTAATATGGGCATGCCAGTGGTGTGCATGGCACTAGCTAAGAGGATTACTTACATTATTTCATTGAATCCTTACAGCAAAATGAAGAGGCTGTGATTTTCAACCTTATTTTGTTTATGGGAAAGCAGTCCCAGAGATATTGGGTAACTTGCTGGAAACCTCAAGGCTAGTAAATGGCCAAACAGGGTTACATGCAGGTTTTTCTAATTCTATTGCCCTTAGTCTTTCCAAACTTTACCTTTTCCTTAGAGATACTAGTGATTCTTTTAAGATCACAAGTCAGAAAATGCATATGCTGGTGTGCTCCGTGGAAATAAAGCTGACAAAGACTGGGCTGGTTGGTAGCAGTCAAGGCTGAGCAGAATCCACCTTGATGGATCCAGTGTGGGGATGTGGAGAAAAGTGATTGCCTCAATGGTCTACAAAGTAATGCTTTCACTACCTGATGGGGGACCTATGATTTATGCAAAGAATGCTCTAAGAGAACCACCTCATCGATGTGCGCCATGTTTATTCTCTTGGAAAAATGGATCTACTTAGATACAGGGTTTGTCATTACTCTAAATTTGGACCTAGCTGTGCTTTCATTTCTCTAAAACATCCCTACAAAGTGAGAACTCATTCACTCTTAATGATTCTCCTATAAATTTGTTTATGGGTGATTTCAGCTGTGGAGTGTCAACTGGGACATGGAGATTTAATGAACATGGGTATGCCAAATCCTCCATTACAGCAGGCAAATGAGGCATTTTGTCCAAGACAGTTTACTAAGTGTGCTCTGGTATAATGAGATCTGCATTGTAACAAAGTGAGCGTGTGTCTCCCATTTGATTTAGGAAAGAACTGTAGCAGAGTTGGTGGCTGATCAGAGCAGCCTGTACAGCGGTGCTATTGGGGCTATAATATGACAAGCTTTCAGAACAGCCTGGCTCCAGACTCACGTTTGTCATTGCTAAATTAAGGGCTCTTAGGGTCGCACAGAGTCAGACACGACTGAAGCGACTTAGCAGCAGCAGCGGCAGCAGCAGCAGCTGTTATACTTGGTCTTCTCAGGTGGCTCGGTGCCAGTGCAGGAGGTGCAGGAGACATGGGTTTAGTCCCTGGGTCAGGATGATCCCCTGGAGAAGGAAATGGCAACCCACTACAGTATTCTTGCCTGGGAAATCCCATGGACAGAGGAGCCTGGTGAGCTACAGTCTATAGGGTTGCAAAAACAGGGTCACCAAAAGTCAGACATGACTGAGCACACACCGTGGGTGGGGTCCTTATACTTATGGGGTGTTGGGGAAATTTAAAGAGATATGCATCTTTTAAAAAATTATGGAAGTATAATTGATTTACAGTGTTGTGTAGGTGTTTGCTATACAGCAAAGTGATTCGATTATGTATGTAGTTCTTCATATTCTTTTCCATTATGGTTTATTACAAGATATGGAATATAGTTTCCTATGTTATACAGCAGGACCTTGTTGTTTATCTCTTTTATATACAGTAATTTGTATCTGCTAATCCTAAACTCTTTGGAGAAGGCAATGGCACCCCAGTCCAGTACTCTTGCCTGGAAAATCCCATGGATGGAGGAGCCTGTTGGGCTTCAGTCCATGGGGTCGCTAAGAGTCAGACATGACAGCGACTTCACTTTCACTTTTCACTTTCATGCATTGGAGAAGGAAATGGCAACCCACTCCAGTATTCTTGCCTGGAGAATCTCAGGGATGGGGGAGCCTGGCGGGCTGCCGTCTATGGGGTCGCACAGAGTTGGACAGGACTGAAGTGACTTAGCAGCAGCAGCAGCAGCAGCAGCAACCCTAAACTCTTAGTTTATCCCTCCCCTACTCCCTTTGCCCTTTGGTAACCATAAGTTTGTTTTCTATGTCTGTGAGCATGCTTCTGTTTTGTCAATAAGTTCTTTCATATCATTTCTTAGATTCCAATATGAGTGTTATCAATAGTAATTCTCTCTTTCTTTCTGACATACTTCTCTTAGTATGATCATCTCAAGGTCCATCCATGTTGGCACAGGTGGCATTGTTCCATTCTTTTACATGACTGAGTACTATTCTGATGTCTGCATACGTGTGTGTGTATCTATATATGCCATATTTTCTTATTCTCTTCTTCTTCCCTTCCTTCATGCTCTGTCTCTCTCCCACTATCTTTCTCTCTTTTTTAGAATAAATACGCTTTTACGGTAGGGGTGGGTGCTGGAAGGAAGAGATCTAGTTCAGGTGATGATACTCCTTTTCTGTAAAAGGTCAGACAGCAGATATTTTAGGCATGTGGGCCATATGGTCTCTTTCACAAACATTCAACTCTGTTATAGCATAAAAGCAGTCATAGACAATACTTGAATGAAAGAGCAGGACTATGTTCCAGTAAAACTTCATTTTTGGATTCAGAAATTTGAATTTCATGTAACTTTCACACATTCAAGAAATATTCTACTTTTTTTTTTTAAAACAACTTAAAAATATAAAGATTTCTTAGCTCACAAGACTTACAAACACAGGCGTTAGGGTAAGTTTCTGTCAAAGGTCAATTCAGCTCTGGTGTCTGCCTGACTCTATGCTGATAAATCTGGCATACAAAGTTTCCATCAAAGACATTACATCTGCCTCTAAGATCTCTTTACTGATTCTATTCCATGCTTAAAATTCTCAGAATTATCTTTATCTGCTGACTAGCCATACTCTTTCAATCCTTTAAGACTACTCAAATGACTTCATTCGTGACATCTCTCCTTAGCTTCTGTATTAGTGTGCTCGGGTTTTCATAATAAAATACCCACTGACTGAAATGCTTAAAGAACAGAAACCTATTTATCACAGTTCTGGAAGCTACAAGTCCAAGATTAAAGATTCAGATGAGTTGGTTTCTCCTGAGGCCATTTTCCTTGGCTTATACATGGTCCCTCCTTACAGCAACATTACATTTTCTTGGTGTCTCATCCTCTTCTTATAAGGACACTAATTCTGTTGATTTAGAGCCCTACCTTTTGACCTCACTTAACTTTAATTAATTCCTTAAAAGCCCTATCTCCAAAGACTGTCACATTGGGGGTTATAACTTCAACAGGTAAATTTTGAATGAACACAATTCTGTCCATAACACTCTAGGTCAGATGTATAAAACCTAAGGGGAAAAAAACCTCAATAATCAAGATAAACACTATTTTAATACAATATTTTAAAAAGTAAAATCAATGCAAAAAGTCAATGATTTTTTAAAAAATCAAGGCTTTACATCAAGCAGGTTCTGTATTACTGATTTTTCATTTTACCTCAGGCTTCAGTATGGCTCAGCATGACTTATTTGGCTTTGCTCCATCAGCCTGTCCTTCTTTTTGGTCCTTTTTTCATTTATAACATGTGGATTCCTTTTCCTTTATTGATTGTGAATTTTTTAAAACAGACATTCTATTTCATGGCTGCATTCATCTCTGCAGTCTCTAGTGTACCACCTGACCCAGAGAAGGTGCCCAGTAACTATCTGTTGGCTCAAATGCAACCACTACATTCTCTGATGAGGCACCATGGCATTCATGAGGCATTTCAGTTTTTGGAGCATTTTTCTTTAATCAGAAATGTATAAACAAAGAGGCTACAAGGACCTTTATTCTGGTCTTTATGATGAGGACGTTTTGAGAAACTTAAAGGAAATGGAAGGTGGGATGGGAGGAAAAGCTTTATCTTCCTGTGCAGCAAGTGGTACATGCGGCTTACCATATGGGAGAGAAAGAAAGAAAGTGAAGTCACTCAGTCGTGTCCAACTCTTTGTGACCCCATGGACTGCAGCCCACCAGGCTCCTCCATCCATGGGATTTTCCAGGCAAGAGTACTGGAGTGGGCTGCCATTTCCTTCTCCAGGGGATCTTCCCGACCTAGGGATCAAACCCGGGTCTCCTGCATTGTAGGCAGACGCTTTTACCGTCTGAGCCACCAGGGAAGTCCCTATCATATGGGACACCTCCCTAAACCTCCCACCTTTGGTTTAAATTTATAGGTGAGAAAACAAATGAGCAGAGAAGTTAAGTACCTTATAGCCCAAAGCCAGTGAGTGAATTAGAGAGTACTTGAATTGCTCTGAATCCCATAAGAGCTACTTCCATAAAATTATATTTAGGTACACATTAAGGACTAGACATTCTTCTTCTCTTAAGGGAATTACATTTACATAAAGGAACAGCAAAAAGCAGGGCAAATCATTAATGGCTTTGGGGTTCTGGAACAAAATATTCTCTGAAATCAGCCATTCTGCTTTTTTAGATTTCTCCTATCAGATAATTAGCAGCTTGAGAATTAGTCATGCTCTGTTGAACCACGTATTTACCATGATGTCATGGGTTACCAATGAGTCCTTTGCAGGCACACAGTGGGTTGGAAGAAGCAGGGGGTCTGTCTGTTTCCCAGATTAACCTAGTGTATCCATCCTTTGGATGTACTCAGCCATAGAGCCCCAGTAAGGATACCCCAACTGTACTTTTATAGTTCCTTAAGGAATTAATGACTTCTTCTTCCAAAACAATGGCTGTGTTATTGTGATTCCCTCCTTGGCTTCCATTCACTAGAGATCCTGTTCTTGTTCTTTTGCAATTCTGAACTCTTGATAACATTCTCTTACCTCCCGCCTTCCCAGCATCTATCACCACTGCTACTCAGGGATCTAAATTTCACTGATCCTTATTTCCTATTCTACAGCAGGCATCTTCCCTGTTTTGACAGAAAGTTTTAACGTGTTAGTGTGTGTTAACATGCCCAACACATGCTTCTAAAACTGCATTCTAAGAACTCCTGGTTATTCTTTCCCACATGAGAGGGCTGATAACAGAGGGAGATCCAGGCGCTCTGAGAGCACCTCTCATCATGACTTTTTTTTTCCTTTTGTCTGCACTGGGTCTTTGCTGCAGTACACAGGACTCTCTATTTGTGGCATGTGGGCTTAATTCCCCCATAGTATTTGGGATCTTAGTTCTGTGACCAGGGATTGAATCTGTGTCCCTTACATTGGTAAGTGGGCTCTTAACCACTGGACCAGCAGGGAAATCCCTCCTATTATGACTTTAAGAATCATATGTTTGCTCAGCAATCATCACCCCTCGCTGGAGTTGTATATTTCAACACTCAACATGGTTCCCAGTGATTCAGAACCCAGTGAGAATGGCAGGCTGTCCTCCATGACCTCTCATAGCAGTGGCAGAACCTTAAATACTGGGAGAAAACCCACAACGTGTGTAGACATTGAAAAAGGGGCAACTGAACAAAGGAGGTCCTCTTTGGGACCCCTATTTCCTGTCGGCCTGTAAGAATAGAGGAAGCTGGAATGTGGAGACAAAGAACACTCCTCTCAGAGCCAGGACACTCATTGTTTGTACAGCTCAACATTTAGCAAGTTACTGTGTGGTTTTTCATCAGTATGTGGGCGATAATAACATCCTCATTTTAGGATTGTGAAGCATATTAAAAGAGATGCAGATGAAGCTTAAGCTGCAGGGCCTCTCACTTGCATAGGGCTTGCAAATCATTTCATAGTTAAAATGTGTGTGTGTGTGTGTGTGTGTGTGTGTGTATGTTGAAATGTATAAATTTGAGGCCCAATAAAATCTAGATTCATGCTTGATATTTCTCATCATAGAACACATTTACTATCAGATAGTAGGAGAATATAAGATTTTAGCAAGAAATAATGGCATACTTATTTTTCTTAATAAACCCTAAAATAAAAAAAACACATGAATATAAAGGAAGAAAGATGTTTACTTTAAAAACTTAACATCATAACAGAAATTATATATATTTATTCCAGTCCCATCCCAATCTGTATGTGTATATATATGTATATAATATATATAGCATCTTGGATACAGTTGTTGCCCTATCCTGTGTAGATTTCAACATTCGCTCCTGTGATCTCCCTGATAACATAGCTAAAGCTGATCTGAACACACAAGAAGTTAGCTCTGTGTAAGAGGAGAAGCACTTCTTTTAAAAATGAAGTAGTAATCTGTCTAACATTTACCAAGCACTTACTGTGTGGCAGGGGTTGCTCCAAACACTTGAACAATAATAACTCAGTTAATCCTGTGAGGTGCGTTGGGAGTCTATCACTGTTTTCATTATAATGAGGCCACAATAAAGACACAGAGTAGTTAAGCCAGTCCTCTCTACCCACGCAGCTACTGAGGAAGGGAGTTGGGTCTTAAAGCCAACATGTCCTATTGGAGAGGCTGAGTCCTCAACCACCATGATGAAGAGGACTCACAGGTCTGTGGGTGGGAAGAGGTATCTCTTCTATGTTACAAATTTTACTTATTAAAGAAATAACTTGGCCTTTAATTAAAAAATGATGCCAAATCAATAATTGAGAGTACACTGGGGCAAGGAGAAGATATCAAGAAGTTACAATGGACAAGGGAAAACTGAATTTACTAGAGACATGTAAGTAGGATTTTAGGGGAGTGCTCAGTTCAGTTCAGTTCAAGTCGCTCAGCCGTGTCCGATGCCTTGCGACCCCATGAATCGCAGCACTCCAGGCCTCCCTGTCCATCACCAACTCCCGGACTTCACTCAGACTCACATCTGTCAAGTCAGTGATGCCATCCAGCCATCTCATCCTCTGTCATCCCCTTTTCCTCCTGCCCCCAATCCCTCCCACCATTAGAGTCTTTTCCAATGAGTCAACTCTTCGCATGAGGTGGCCAAAGTACTGGAGTTTCAGCTTTAGCATCATTCCTTCCAAAGAAATCCCAGGACTGATCTCCCTCAGAATGGACTGGTTGGATCTCCTTGCAGTCCAAGGGACTCTCAAGAGTCTTCTCCAACACCGCAGTTCAAACGCATCAATTCTTCGGCACTCAGCCTTCTTCACAGTCCAACTCTCACATCCATACATGACCACAGGAAAAACCATAGCCTTGACTAGATGGACCTTAGTCAGCAAAGTAACGTCTCTGCTTTTGAATATACTGTCTAGGTTGGTCATAACTTTTCTTCCAAGGAGTAACCATCTCTTAATTTCATGGCTGCAATCAGCATCTGCAGTGATTTCCCAAGAAAATAAGTCTGACACTGTTTCCACTGTTTCCCCATCTATTTCCCATGAAGTGATGGGACCAGATGCCATGATCTTCATTTTCTGAATGTTGACCTTTAAGCCAACTTTTTCACTCTCCACGTTCACTTTCATCAAGAGGCTTTTTAGTTCCTCTTCACTTTCTGCCATAAGGGTGGTGTCATCTTCATATCTGAGGTTATTGAGATTTCTCCCAGCAATCTTGATTCCACCTTGTGTTTCTTCCAGTCCAGCGTTTCTCCTGATATACTCTGCAAAGAAGTTAAATAAGCAGGGTGACAATAGATAGCCTTGAGGTACTCCTTTTCCTATTTGGAACCAGTCTGTTGTTCCATGTCCAGTTCTAACTGTTGCTTCCTGACCTGCATACAGATTTCTCAAGAGGCAGGTCAGGTGGTCTGGTATTCCCAGCACTGACTGCTCAATTATGCATCACTGGAGGAAGCTGGACCATCAGAGCTTAAGTGCACTTCCAGGGAGAACCACAACACAGTGACTGATCAGGGTAGGGTACAGAGGTCCTGCTCCCAGTCATGGATGGTGTGCAGAGCCATCCAACCTCCAGAGTTGGTAATTAAATTAAACCTTTCCCCCAGTCTCAATCCATTTCCCTCAATCCCTTGTAGGTGTTACTTCTAAAAACTCTTTGGAATATTCAGTTCAGTTCAGTCCATTTCAGTCGCTCAGTCGTGTCCAACTCTTTGCGACTCCATGAATCGCAGCACACCAGGCCTCCCTGTCCATCACCATCTCCCGGAGTTCACTCAGACTCATGTCCATCGAGTCAGTGATGCCATCCAGCCGTCTCATCCTCTGTCGTCCCCTTCTCCTCCTGCCCCTAATCCCTCCCAGCATCAGGGTCTTTTCCAATGAGTCAACTCTTTGCATGAGGTGGCCAAAGTACTGGAGTTTCAGCTTTAGAATCATTCCCTCCAAAGAAATCCCAGGGCTGATCTCCTTCAGAATGGGCTGGTTGGATCTCCTTGCAGTCCAAGGGACTCTCAAGAGTCTTCTCCAACACCACAGTTCAAAAGCATCAGTTCTTTGGCACTCAGCTTTCTTTACAGTCTAACTCAGCCATAAAAGGGGATGAATTTGAGTCAGTTCTAGTGAGGTGGATGAACCTGGAGCATGTTATACAGAGTGAAGTAAGTAAAAAAAAATTAAAATCATGTGTGTGTGTGTGTGTATATATATATATATATATATATATATATATATATATATATATATATATATATAAAATCTAGAAAATGGTACTGACAAACCTCTCTGCACATATATATGTGTGAGGTGAGGTGAGGTGAAGTCGCTCAGTCGTGTCCGACTCTTTGTGACCCCGTGGACTGTAACCTACTAGGCTTCTCTGTCCATGGGATTCTCCAGGCAAGAATACTGGAGTGGATTGCCATTTCCTTCTCCAGGGGATCTTCCCAACCCAGGGATCGAACCCGGGTCTCCCACACTGAAGGCAGATATAAATCAAAAAAATGATACAAATAAACCTCTGCAGGGAAGGGATAGAGACACTTAGAGAACAGGCTTGTGAACACAGTGGGGGAAGAAGAGAATGGGACAAACTGAGAGAGTAGCATTGATATACACGACCATAGTAAAACAGATAGCTAGTGGGAAGCTGCTGTGTAGCTCAGAGAGCTCAGCCTGGTGCTCTGTGATGACCTAGAGGGCTGGGATGGGGTCGTGGGAAGGAGGCACTAGAGGGAGGGGATAGATCAGATATAGATGTAGATGGTTATGACTGATTCACATTGTTTTATGTTGGAAACCAACAAGACATTATAGGGCAATTATCCTTCAATGGAAACATTAAGGAAAATTACTCTTCCTAACAAAGCTACTGCTTGCACATTTCCATTCAGGAAAACTGGATGTACCAGTCTTCTCTCCTTATTTCAGCTGGTAAAGGTCATTTTATTTCTGGAGCCAAGTGTTAAATTTCCATTATTTTCCTCTTCAATCCTATTGAATTGTTAACATTAGGGAAACTTCCTCCTAATATTTGGTGACAGGTTATCTTCTGATGACCTACAGGGGTGGGATATATATACACACACATACACATATATATATATATATATATAAGATATATATGTAAGATATATATGATATATATATATTTATATATCTAAGTATATATATATACTTAGAGTTATGACTGATTCATAATGTTGTATGTGGAAACATACAATTTTACTCTTGTGAATTTTTCTCTCATTCTGTACCTTCATGACCTGTCAGCAGGGTGCTAGCTGAGCTGCTTCAGGCACTAGTAGCCTTTTGTCATTTTAAACGCAACTGTTTTCTCATTAATTGTCTAATGCTACAAACTGTGTGGAGACTCCTAGCAGTTAAACACAAAGGAAGTGTCAAAAAATCCTAGCCAGGTGATAATTTTAGTCAGTATCCTCTGTCCTCTTAAATGATCCATGAAATTTCAGGATGTATGCTTGAACCAAACTCCTATTTGTTTATTTCCTGGAGTTTTTTTTTTTTTTTTAACTATATTTTAATGAGATGAAGAAGCTGACAAGCTCATGCTTAAGACTTCGATTTGAACATATTCTGTAAGTACCAAGCCCTAGGCCATCCTGAGGGGAGTTCAGGACCCAGGAGCAGTCAAGAAGTCCCTCTAAAACACTTTATATGTGTGCCATTAAAAGACAGATGAAGAAAGAAAGAAAGCATGACAGGCAAGCTGGTGCCATGGGGCTTAAGGGGAAAGGCATAAATAAAATAAAGACCAGGGTTCAATTACAACTTAATTTACTGGCTATATAATTTGGGACAGTTTCCTAAACTCTCTAATTCATTTCTTTAACCGCAATATGAGGATCATCATACTTAAATTATTGGGTTATTAGGAGGATTAAGTGATATAATGTAAGTAAAGCCCCCAGAACAGTGATGTGATCTTATTGGAAAGCTTGAGGTCAAAAGTTGTATGTTGTAGACAAATCCTTTCTCTCTTCCTGGCCCCATTATCCTCATCTTTATATGGGGGGCGGGGGTGGGGATTGAAATTGAGTTATTTTAAGACCTCTTAACCATGTTTTTAGTTGGAAATTTCTATAATTCTATAGCAATTTAAATATGATTATGCTCATTTTTTCAGAGGATACCGATAAAATTGAAAAACCAGGTGGTTTTCCCATAATTAGTCACACAAATAAAAAGTGGCCAAGCTAAAGTTGGAAATCAAATCTTTGGGTTTCAAGTCTCCTGTTCTTGATTATCTATTTATTTGAGTACACAGACTTGCAATCATCCATATCTGCCTGGAAGATTTAGACACAGTGGGCACAGAATGTATTCAAAGTAGGGGACCTTTGTTTCTTCTTTGTCCAAAAGCAGACAATAAATGCTTTTATGTATCTCGCAGTGAGTCAGTTACATGATTTTCTGGGTCAGACAGAACTTGTCTGATTATTTTTTTGTCCTGGGATAACAGCACACGTATCATGGGAACATGAAAAAAATATGAGGCAACATGTCTGGACTTTTTTTTATTTTACCATTACCATCAGTCCTTCTCATTCATTTCATAATTGTACTTTGCAGACATGCGCGATTTGGGGGGAATGGTATTAAGCTGATCTAAATTTTGACTTCAAGCTCTGAAAAGAGATATTAATTAACATCCAAGCAACTTACCTGACCCCACGAAACATCATAGTTCTGTTACTGAGACAACAAGTAGAATTTTTACTTCATTCATTTCAATAATGTTTTATTTACCCCTTCCCCCCACAGAGAATATAGATCAGAATCCTTGAAGAAGAGCTTGAAAGATGATGTTCAATCTGGTCCCTGCCAACTTCTGTAGGCTAGACATGGCCATCCCTCACCATCAATCACTGTGGGTCAGACACAGTGACCTTCTCTTTGGTCCTTAAACATCCCAGATTATCCGTATCCTCTGGACCTCTTTTTAAAATTTAATTTATTTATTTTAAATTGAAGGATAATTGCTTTAGAGTGGACCTCTTCATGGATGTTCGTCTGCCTGGTCTTTCCTCATCTTCTTTCCTTGCCAAAGGCTATTTGTTCTTCTTGCCTTCTTGCTATTTGTTCTTCTTGCCTAGAATATATCTACCTGGATATCTTCTTTAAGCACTAAGACCAGGGTAGGTACCCATTTATAAGCTCCCAAATCATTCTGAAGCTCCTCTAATATTCATAGCACTTTTACTATATTTTCTGTGGCTACTGTCTTAGCTAATTGTACACGACTGCTGCTGCTAAGTTGCTTCAGTCATGTCCGACTCTGTGCGACCCCATAGACAGCAGCCCACCAAGCTCCCCCGTCCCTGGGATTCTCCAGGCAAGAACACTGGAGTGGGTTGCCATTTCCTTCTCCAATGCATGAAAGTGAAAAGTGAAAGGGAAGTCACTCAGTCCTGTCCAACTCTTAGCAACCCCATGGACTGTAGCCCACAAGGCTCCTCCGTCCACGGGATTTTCCAGGCAAGAGTACTGGAGTGGGGTGCCATTGCCTTCTCTGAATTGAACACTACAAGATTATAAATACTAAGGGTGGCTTGTTCATTATTGTTTTCTGGTTGCTTTTCATGGTGCTTGATATATGTTAGAAATGTTTGATGAATAAATGAATCTTAAAAAAGAAAGAACATTAGAGGGGAAAAAACCCAAAATACTAAATGCCTCAACCACCATATTCAAAGCATATACAAAGGCAAAGTTGATTAACATTCATTGAATAACAACTCTATAGAGTAACACTTCATTCAGTTTTTATAATAACCATGTGCTATGGCCTATCTAGGGTTATTTAGTAGATAAAGAAAAGTCCTCAAAGATTATGTAAACCACCCAGAGTCACACAAATTCCAAGTCGTAGAGATCAGTTTTTAGCACAGCTTGGCCAAGATCCAGATGTTTTCTGCACAGGTCAAATGGGTGAATTAATGAGGATGTACTGTGACTCAACACTCCAGCATCTTCCAGTTCTTGAAGATGGTACTAATCCATACAGTCCCTCCAAGAATATGGTACTGAGAGAGTTAATTCTTATGTCAGTTGATAAGGAGTCTGGGGCCCTCAAGGAAGAGAAAGGGACAAAAGTGGTTTTGGTTTTGTTTTGCTACATTGCTTTGTCTTAGTCACATAAGACATTTTTTTGTAAACCCTGAGTTGTTATGACAACAATCATTAAGACTAACTTACTTTAAGCCCAGAGTGAATGATTACACAACAAAACAAACCATCTTGCTCAAGGATATGTTTTTCCTTAAGCTCTGTACTGATGATTATATAGCAACAATGAATCTTGCTCGAGGACATGTTTCTCTTTCTTAACAGGAACCTTTTGACTAATCTTAAGACATGTTGTGGGAGTGGGTCTGGTAAGACCTTTCTATTGTTAGTAACCAGTTGAAAAAGTATATAAGGCCTTGATAAGACTGATGAGTGGGGCACTGTCTGCCTCCTTTTGAAGTCTATGTCAGAAGTTTTCTCAAACCCTTTTTCACTGTAATAAAACTTTTGCAACGTGAAGCTCTGAGTGCCTGAAGCCTCATCTCTGGTCCTAAAGCTAAATTCTCTTCTTTGGAGATCACGAATCTGACACTGTTCACGGTAAGCTATCGGTACTGCTTTTGTTTCACTAATTTGCAGGCAGAGGCAGTTGTGGCTCCACTTGGCCTCTCCTTTGTCATGATAGTCTTCACTCCACAAGTCAGAGTTGCCAGTACAGGCATTCTGTCAGTTGCTGAGTGTGCCTGTTTGAACTATACATTCTGGAACTGGGAAAATTAACACAGGATGGATTTGGGAGACTGAGACTTCAATGATGACCTGACTTCAATATGTTCTTACTTTGACTGGTGAACCACAGTGATGCTTTGGGTCTCCTGGGAGTAGTGTTAGTTCAGACTCAGTGTCTATAAATCACTAAAAGGTCTGATCAATTGCCTTTCTCCATGGCACAGTTCTCCTGGTAAATGGCCTTAGGCCCTTTTGGAGGAAAGCTTAGAGAAAAATTAATAGTGAAATTTGGGGTGTTGTTCCTCCCACAGTGGATTTTTCTCCTCCTTAATTCAAGGGAATTTGGATATGCAAACTGGCTCAAGTCAGGGAATCATGACTGAGGGGTCATGATTCTGCTTTGGTTATTCAAGTTAGACTCCTGTTCATAGAGTAGTCTATGGAGTTCATAGAGGAGTCATTCACCTCAAATTCTACAGCTTTTACAGATCAAGTGAGAATTTGTAGATTTTTCCATCTACTAGTCAACTAGTCAGCTAACTTGGTCAACTAGTTAATGTCACAGGTCTCTGTCAGAATATTATGATCGCTTCTTTGGCTTTTGTTCATTTTTTTCAAGTTTATGTGGAAAAAATATGAAAATATAAATAAATCAGTAGCATAAAATGAAATATTATTTTTGTAGAGTAGATTGGATTAGAGATCAAAATAAAATTTAAAAAATGAAAACTCATTGTATTTAAAATTATAGCTATGTATTTCTAAATGCTTTTAAGTTGAAGACAAAATCGTACTAGAATTATAAAAGTTTAGAGAAAAATCACAATGAGAAAAGATATGTCAAATATGTAAACATCTGCTGGATCATGGAAAAAGCAAGAGAGTTCCAGAAAAACATCTATTTCTGCTTTATTGACTATGCCAAAGCCTTTGACTGTGTGGATCACAATAAACTGTGGAAAATTCTGAAAGAGATGGGAATACCAGACCACCTGATCTGCCTCTTGTGAAACCTATATGCAGGTCAGGAAGCAACAGTTAGAACTGGACATGGAACAACAGACTGGTTCCAAATAGGAAAAGGAGTATGTCAAGGCTGTCTATTGTCACCCTGCTTATTTAACTTCTTTGCAGAGTACATCATGAGAAACGCTGGGCTGGAAGAAGCACAAGCTGGAATCAAGATGCCCAGAGAAATCTCAATAACCTCATATATGCAGATGACACCACCCTTATGGCAGAAAGTGAAGAGGAACTAAAAAGCCTCTTGATGAAAGTGAACATGGAGAGTCAAAAAGTTAGCTTAAAGCTTAACGTTCAGAAAACGAAGATCATGGCATCTGGTCCCATCACTTCATGGGAAATAGATGGGGAAACAGTGGAAACAGTGTCAGACTTTATTTTTGGGGGCTCCAAAATCACTGCAGATGGTGATTGCAGCCATGAAATTAAAAGACACTTACTCCTTGGAAGAACAGTTATGACCAACCTAGATAGCATATTCAAAAGCAGAGACATTACTTTGCCGACTAAGTTCCGTCTAATCAAGGCTATGGTTTTTCCTGTGGTCATGTATGGATGTGAGAGTTGGACTGTGAAGATGGCTGAGCACCGAAGAATTGATGCTTTTGAACTGTGGTGTTGGAGAAGACTCTTGAGAGTCCCTTGGACTGCAAGGAGATCCAACCAATTCATTTGAAGGAGATCAGCCCTGAGATTTCTTTGGAAGGAATGATGCTAAAGCTGAAACTCCAGTACTTTGGCCACCTCATGTGAAGAGTTGACTCATTGGAAAAGACTCTGATGCTAGGACGGATTGGGGGCAGGAGGGGGTGGGGACGACAGAGGATGAGATGGCTGGGTGGCTTCACTGACTCAATGGACGTGAGTCTGAGTGAATTCCGGGAGATGGTGAAGGACAGGGAGGCCTGGCATGCTGCAATTCATGGGGTTGCAAAGAGTCGGACATGACTGAGCAACCGAACTGAACTGAACTGAGCCCTAAATGCACATACTAGGGAAAAATTTGACAGGTAATAAATTAATGAGCCAAGTTACTAATCAAAAAATTTGAAAGTGAATAATAGACTAAAGCCAGAGAAAGTAGATGGAAGAATGATAAACACAAAAGACACAAAATAATAAAATAGGAAACTGAAAAATTAAGAGGGCAAGGAAAATAAGAAACTGTGTTTGTCAGTTTTTTTTAAATATTATTATTCTTTACTGAAGTATAGTTGATTTACAATGTTGTGTTTCTGGTATATAGCAAAGTGATTCAGATATATATATATATAAGGAGTAAGGTAAAGTCGCTCAGTCATGTCTGACTCTTTGTGACCCCATGGGCTGTAGCCTACCAGGCTCCTCTGTCCATGGGATTTTCCAGGCAATAGTACTGGAGTAGATTGCCATTTTCTTCTCCAGGGGATCTTCCCAACCCAGGGATCGAACCCGGGTCTCCCACATTAGAGACAGACACAACCATCTGAGCCACCAGGGAAGTCCTATTCTCTTGCATTATGGTTTTGTTATAGGATATCGAACATAGTTGTCCATGCCTAACAGTAGGACCTTGTTGTTTATCTACTTTATATACAAGCCCAGCTTGTATCTGGGCTTCCCTCATAGCTCAGTTGGTAAAGAATCTGCATCTACAACTTTTTTCTTAAAAACATAAGAATGAAGAGGAAATCAAGTAATATGTTACCCTATGTTGAATATCGGGTGTCTGTGTTATTATTTTTTCATACTTTAATATTTGAAATGTTTCATGAAAATATTTAAATGAAGAAAGGAAAGAT